>NT_176515.1:417819-631489 GCF_000188095.3 Bombus impatiens
ATAATCGACGCCACGAACTGATCGATTCCCTTATTTCGATTAGGATAATAAGGGTAGTTCAATGAATTCCACAGAATTAACACCAATATATTAACGTTTATTTTAACAACTTATCAACTAGGAAGACATAAAGAGAACAACAAAAAAATGTAACTGCGTTTTGCTTGATAAGTAATGCGCGATATATGAGATGTGTTGACGGTTCGACTTCTCGAAAAGTTCCGAACGCCTTTCGATTTTTTTCGTTTTTTCTGGAAGGCGACCCCCACTACGTTCGGATCACGCCACATTCTTTTACGCGAGGTAAAATAACGGCCACGAGTCGACGTTTCTGGAAGTCGCCCTGCTTAATGAACGCGCTTGCCACTACAATGTTTGTTTGCCGATCAGACGCGACGATCCGTCTGCGACATTATAGTGCCGCGATCGACAGTTAAGAATATGACCTATGGTAAACCGCATGGCGTAACACTTCCAATGATATCCGATTACCGAATATTAGCTTTATCGTTGTGTCGCTCGATTGTATTCGGTTGGCAACTAAGCGATTGCGGATCTTGTCATTAGGTGGTATTAAGAAAATCCGCAATCACTTAATTGCCAAGCCAATAGTATAACAACCTATGACGAAGCTTAATCCCGACAGGGAAAAATATTACTTTCACTACCGTCGGAGTACAGGGATTTAACGAAAACAATGCAATGTAATTAATGGCGTTTTCAAGTGTGTCGTGTGAGTGCGCCAACATCGACCAGGTTAATTCCGCCATATGCCTGTACCTCTCGTTAAATATACGCGACACGATCGCTAGAACATTCATAATATTCTATTATGAAATGCCGGTATCGCGGAAATTCCCGATTAGAGGGTTTTGCGTTAATATCCAGCGTGAACGTTCTAATTCCCCGAGCAGCAACCAGTTACCGGTTTATTAAAACTGTGCTCGTTCTCGGGTAAACATTATGCGCGAACAAGAACGCGAAATTCAAGCATATTTCTCCTTCGTCATATTTTATTCAACGTTGCAGGAACTTTCTTCTGTTCGTGTTACATACCCGGTGGTAATCTTACTTGGAGACTACGTAAAGGGTGAGTCAATAAGAATTATCTAAAATAGTCTTTAAAATATCGAGTTGGCAACTAAATTGTCGAGGTTATTTGACGTATAAACAGAGAAACTCGTGGATAAATTGTAAGGTGGCAAATATACAGGGTGGTCGGTAACTGGTGGTACAAACGGAAAGGGGGTGATTCTAGAAAAAAGAAAGTCGAAAATATGGAATACAAATTTTTCGTTCGAGGCTTTGTTTTCGAGAAAATCGACTTTGAATTTTCGCTCGGTACGCGTGCACTTTATCGCGTCTCGTTATAACGGGTCTCACTGTAAATCGTTGTCTCGATGGAAAAATTAAAAAAAAGTAAAAAAAATTTTTATTCTATATTTTCGACTTCTTTTTTCACGTAGAATCACCCCCTTTCCGCTTGTACCACCAGTTACCAACCACCCTGTGTTTTAATACAGAAGTGTAATTATAAGTAAGAGTACAATTTGATCCGCACGCTAGTGTCACGACCGGCATACTTCAAATTCGATGGACTGACGATAGAGATAAAGATGTGGCGGCACTCGGCGACAATGTATATCGCTGAAGTGCCTAATGAACCATCAACATCCCAACGGTCCTTCCACCGAAGGTTCTAGAAGAAAGAGCACGTGGCAACGATCACGGACGCCTAGCAAATGCATGGACGGTGGGGATGTTGAGGGATGACAAAAGAAAGTAATCGGATCCGATCGAAAGTCAAATCATAAGAGTCAGTCTTAGAAAGTCACGCCTAAAGTTCGGAAGTAGATTGTAAAGTATATTGATGTTAGAAAAAAATAAAGTTTTCTTTTTTTTTTATTTTTTTACCTCAAATTCCTTTTCTTATTTTGTTATTTTACGTGACACTAGCTGTGTTACCCTATAACTGAAAACACCGAAGCCAACATCACCTGTCTACCATTTATGGTCCGTCTTCGTCGTAGTCTTTTGTCTATACGCTGTCGATGGCTTCGGCGCTTGTGAAAACTAAAAAGACCAGATGTAGAGTTTTCTTAGAAGTGGTGACCACTTCAACATAAATGATTGCGGATTTTGTCATTAGGCGGTAATGACAAATTTCCCAATCAGTTAGTTGCCAATACGATAACTCGTCGCTTATTGGTTTTATCGAAAAAATGTCTTAAATAAAACCGTGTTGCGTTTCAAAGAATTCATCGGATGGATTCAATTTTATTCTCTGATATTGTATATTAACAAGAAACTGATTTCTCGATAAAAACAATAGAAACTGAGTTTACACTCGATCTATCATTCGTAGATTATTTCTCGCGACTGACACCTGTTCACGAAATTGGAGAAACTTGCGCCAAGGGAACATTCGGAAGATTTAAACGCTGTAAAAAGGACTGTAAATCTAGTCGCGACATAGTAACGCCTTCGAAGTTTCATCGGAACAAGTAAAAAAAGACTTGCAGTTTCCTCGATGAAATATGCGCGTCGACCTAAATGTCCAATAAATAACAAAAGAAAGGTTTTCTTCGATCTCCAGGTGTTTTCTACGCAATACGAGAACGTTCAATGTAAAGATAATATTTGCCATCTTTCCAATGTACTTACGTTCATCGATCTTTTATCACAGAAGTAGTAAATATTTTTATCGCAAACTGTTCTATGCATATATTATTTCGTAAAAAATTTGTTCAGCTCAAGGACTAATATCAACTAAATCTCTACACTCGCGGAGAAAGCTCGTACCTTCTTCCATCTAAGATACGTGACATTTCGTACAAGGAAAAAGTTGGAACAAGAACAAAGACGCAAAACCGTATCCTTCAACGTGCAAGAAATTGCCTGAAATTCCAATCGATTGTTATTTAAAGCACTTTCCAAAGAACGACGCCTGTAAGCGGAAGTTTCGCAATATCCAACACCGATAACTCGACCCATTATAACCGGACTGCCGAGCGATCTCTTGAAAAAGCACCGATCATTTCGATTCCACCCTCGCCGCCCGAAAAACAAAGATCTTATCGAGTGCCGCATTTGCCAGAGCAAATGATATTCATCTCCCTGCGTTCCCTGCTTTTTTTTCCACCGGGGATTTCATAAATTATTTGCACGAACCCGGAAATTGAGCGGCCGATTCCGATCGTCCATAATCTCGCATTATACTAATTCCGACGAACGTTCGATAGTTCGGCAAACAAATGGGATTAGATCGAGCTCGCAAGTTTCTCCATTCGATCGGAACAACAAAAACAAGAACGGACTGTGGAGTGCCGGTTCTTTGCCGGCCCTTTTGTCTCCGAACAGTCCATCATCCCTCCGACGTGTCACCCTTTCTCCCTTTTGTGTTTTTATCCCTGAAAGATTAATCCTTTCGTTCTTCGTTTCGTCCTTGGACAAGTAACAGCGGCCAAGTCACTTTCTACCGCCGACCTCGTGGAAATTTGCCCGTTCGAACCGCTACCATTAACGTTTAAACAGAGATCATATCGTTTGATCGTTTTTAATTCGCATTCGAGGCGATCTCATGAAAAATTCATCGCCGAGCGTTTCATTATTCGTGCGAATTCGATGTTTCATGTCGTATCGCCACGGTCGCTGATGAATTAGCTGGAAAAAACAGGTTTCTGTTGCTCGAAAGCGATGCCTAACGGACGAAAATGTCACATCCACGAACAAAACTCGCAAATACTCTTCGATATCGAGATATTGCCGAGCAGGGCAGCGATCATTTTTCGAAAGCCATCGAATAATCGCTTAATTATGAACCGTGTTACGCGTAGCAATAAACGTTATCTTCCGAAGATCTTTCTCCGTATTGGGGCAAAATATCAAAATAAAAATGTTATTAATCCGGATTAATCTGGAACATTGTTAGATCGTGTACAAGATGATTTAGAATTGTTTAGATAGCTATAATAAATCAATTAAATCGATGAAAGTATTTAATATTCTTTTAATTAATAAACCTACGAACCACCCCTCCCACCTCTGTATGAGTTTAATTTTTAGATTTTAAAAGAAAGGTTGGACAAACAAAGCAAGTTTTAGGAATCCGTCGTCGAGCCAACCAAAGTTCTCGACAAACAATATATTTCTCGATATGGAGATCGTACTACGATATTTCGTTCCTGCATTTAAATTCGCGCAGTTTCTTGCTAAAAACTTTATTGAAATCGGGTGAAAACAATCTGTTCGTATACATAGTTGGTTTCTCGTTGGCAGCCGCCCAAAATGTGTATTTTTACGGCTATAAAACGGTAGTTCGCCTAGACACACAGATGTTTATTAAACTGGAAATAATCGCCTTCTAATTTTGAAACACGCTGCAGACTCGAATACAATTTCCATTGCGATTGCTTGCTTCGTCCGAAATATCGAAAAAGCACGTAATTTCCGATGTTGTAATACTTTAGCGGTAAGAAAAATAATAAAAACATTCGTTCTGTAACATCGCGTAATTTGAAATATATTAAACATTTCATTGGAAACGTCTCGTTACGTTTATAAAATTTTTTAAAAATTCGCCGGTTATTGGCGAAAGATTTAGTCTGACGTAATATTATAATTAATTTACTTTATTTAATTTCATGTAAAACGCTTAATAAATTTCAGCTAGTACTAAATTTTCCCGTGATTCTATTACCTCGTGCAACCCATTTTAAACAGAATTTGTAATGATTCAAATATGATTTACATAAATTCCATCCACTTGATATTTATAATAAAATCGCGAGTTATCGAATACGGGACATACACAAAGTTCGAAAATCTCCTTCCAATCTTCTGACTTTTAGGGGGGTTTTGTAATATAAAAAAAAAAATTACGCGTTTCAGACGAAACACGAAGAATCGGAAAAACTGTGGCAGAGCGACAGTTATGCTGAAGAAATTGAAATATAATTCAATGGTTTTTAGCTATTCAGTATCGGTCAGTTATCACGGAATAAAAAGATCCGATAACGTCCAGTTCATTTCTACTTTTTGTGCATTCTCTCTGTCCACTGTAACTCGTTTCTCCGTTTTAACATTCAAATTGAGCGTGTAATTTGAATAATCGATTTCCACCTGCGATTCACGTCTGCCCGATTAAAATCAAGTAGTAATAGTGGCAAAAAGTTCTGCAAGTGCTATTTCAAAGAAAACGTATCCTTCTAACCTGAGCAAGATTCAGAAGAGATTTTAATATTCATCGTGTGAAAGATAACACTCGAGAGAGAAGAGATTAATAAGTTTTATTTCTATGGAAACCGAGGCTACTGGGCTGAGATCTGAGCGAACATGAACGAGATATCTCAGTGCTATAAAGATGCTGTATCAACCTTCGAGTGAGTTTACGTATGAGAATACGTATGTTACACAAAATTTCTACGTTCCTAAGGAACATGATCCTTTGATCGAAAACGAAGTTAACGACGAACGTATGGAAAAATCTTCAAAAATTGTCTAACGTAGATTCCTCTGAAGATTCAGAAAAGATTTTAATATTCGTCGTGTGAAAGATGACAATCGAGAGAAAAGAGATTAATAAGTTTTATTTCGATGGAAACCGAGGCTACGAGACTGAGATCTGAGCGAACATGAACGAGATATCTCAGTGCTATAAAGATGCTATATCAACCTTCGAGTGAGTTCACGTATGAGAATACGTATGTTACACAAAATTTCTACGTTTCTAAGGAACATGATGCATTGTTCGAAAACGAAGTTAACGACGAACGTATGGAAAAATCTTCAGAAATTGTCCAACGCAGATTCCTCTAAAAACAGAATGTACTCGTGACGACGCAAACGTGGCCAATTATTACAGAGTCTTGAGACCCATATCAAGCTACATAGGCTGAGAAGCGCTAGAACCACCAACAGTTTGTATCTAGAGACTAGGAACCACGTAGGAATACTCTGAAATAGCAAACCATTCTCACGGTCTTAGCTCATTGCGTGGCTTGTCCCACGACGCTGCGATATTTCCAGCAACGTATATTGTGTGTGAATGTATATATACACACACATATATGTATATACATTCTGCGACTCCAAAATTATCAAATTCGTTGATCGATGTTTTGTCAGTACGATTCTATGTTAATATCGTATTACTTTAAACTTTTAAGTTTGTATTTCGGATATTCCATACCGTTATCGATGATGGATAATTTTTGATTTAATGGATCATGAATAATTGATTAATGAATAGTTCGTATTTTAAACTGAATTTATTTATATAGTTAAGTTTAGATTTATTTATATCGCGTGCAATTAATTGTCGGATAAATTATTGAGCCAACCGTTGCCGGATTTTAAATATCTACGATGGTAAAACGTTCGTTGTTGATCATTTGTTCCGCATATGAACGATAAAAATGCAATTTGTAGATTGCGAATGAACGTTATAGAAGTACATAAAAACGAATTACAGTAACAAATGAATACTCGTAGTGAGAAGAATTCCTATTCCACGAGATCGTCGTGGCAGAATCTCGCGATATAAGAAATTTACTTTGACGGTATCGTGCAAAACCTCAAATTGACCGAGCAAATCCAAAATATTTGTTTTCCTGACTACCCGAGTCAAATAAACGTCGCGTTCCAGCCACAAGAAACAATAGCTACTTTCACGGAAGGATTATTTACTCGGTCGAATGGGAAGGCTGGAGATCCGGTTCGTAAGCCATTAATCTTCGATCCTCGAAAGCGCTACATTTGAATCACGGCGTTATAAACGAGAAACAGCTACGATAAGGAAAACGAACGCTTCCGGGAAAACCTATAAAATTGCGAAAAGGGGAAACGTCGTAATAAGGAAAAGGGAAACGGTAACGCATAACTGTTAGAATAAACGAAATTAAAAAATATGTTTTATAATACCATTCGTTATTATTAATACCTAATATCGGCTATCGTCATTAATAATTCAGAATTATCATATTTTTGGAATTCGACAATGCTTTAAAATTGACGATATCTATCTGTATACCAGTGTATAAATCGAATGAGAACGACGTAATTGAAGGAGAATTATTTATTAAAATTACGAAATTCTGCTAGACAATAAAACACCGAATTTAGCTAAATGTTATTCATGATTAATAAATAAAGAAAAGAAGTCTAAAGATGCTTCTTTTCGACGATATTCGATAAATCACGCTCTTAATTGGAATGTCGCACAATTTTTCGACTGTCGTTCGTGGCAAAAGACTATGAAAGAAGAAAAACGGTGTATATACCATTTGATACGATGAAAATATACTTCCTTCTTATTTTCTTTAAATCTCGTTATTAACATTTTTCAAACGATCCAACCTTTTTGCATTGTCAAAACAAAAACGATAATAGAAACGAAAAAAAAAAAAAGAAAAAGGCGGATAAAATACGAACGAGACCTGCGTGTGCAGGCGTTTCACCTTATCCAGTTGAAAAATATATGGATCTCGCGAAAGATTTAAGAGACATTAAACGTTAACCCGTATTGTGACGAGGTTCGATACGCGAATTCGTATGTTTCCACGTGTATTCGCCGCGATAGTCCACGAACAATCGTATATTTTAATCTTTGTCACGAAGTTTAATGGAATATGGACCATGATTTTCTGTTATACGTGGTTCGTTTCACCGAGAAAAGCCGGTTGTACGTGCACGAGGCGCGCCGAGTCGATCGTTGGAAAATTCGCCAGGGCCACGCGGCAAAGAAGTTCGTGGCAACAGATAGAGAGAGAGAAAGAAAGAAAGAGAGAGAGGGAGAGAGAGAGAATAAAGCGTACTTGAAAAAAGGATTACGTTCCAATTTGTTTCATGTTCCCGCTCGTTACATTAAACGTTCCACGGGCAAGACCTGGTAAAGTAGGCAAGTGTTAAACGATCCATTAACTAGTCGAGGTAATTGTGTTTTAAGTACAGGCTGGCCTAGCCTTTTATTTGGAGCATCGTGTTCCCGTAAGTCCGGTCATTTTATGACTAGTCGAGAAACTGATCGAGGCTATATTTCAAACTTTATATAACTGGCTTCTTTTTCGAGGAAATTCCTAAGTATCGGGTCGTTCCAGTTCATGCACAGTGACTCGTGAAACTACTGCAACGTTTACAGAAATCTTGCCGGTATATTGTGCGTGTGTTATACTATATTTTGCGATTTCATTAACGCTATAACGATCGTGAAATGAATACACGAAAATATATAAATAAACGCGTATACCGCACCTACGAAATATTTATTGCGGATAGCAATTAGAAATTCCAGCTGCATAATCGACATTGTTAATGACTTAGTATTATATGTACAGTGTACATATACTACTATAAGATACATAGTATATACTTAATAACCTGAGTAAATTCAAGATCATTTTATGTATATCGTTCTGTGTTGATAAATATAAATATGTCGGAGATGTAGGAACAACGAGCCTTTCTTTTGGAATTTTGGGAAGATTCCCAATACTTTGGTCTAAACTGTTCGTTATAGCTGTTCATTATAGTATTATAACGTTTTACTAACAGTAGAAGTACCAATATCGAGGGACACACGCTGTATTAACAAACAAAGTCTGCCTAGTAACGGCGCCTGGAATTTTCTTGATAACCCCGATCAATACGCAATTGACAAGTGCGATCGTGTCAGTCTTTTATTCTTATGATCACCTTGGCAAGTTTACACACAACGTCTGGTCAGTCAGTCTGAAAGATACCGTGCGTGGCAGCTAACGTCACTTTGAGTTCCAAAACATATTCAATTGTATTAAGAGTTAACCCGTTGACCGTGGATTCGTTCGAACCTAAGAATATTATCTTTACTTTAAGAGTGTCTAATAATCACGTTAAATTGTTAAACCCTGTTAAATCAACACTTGTACATAATTGTAAATATAAACCTCATTGAACAACTACGATGGCTTGTCCTAATGAAGATACACAACGCGCCCCTAAAACTAGCGCTAACCCAACAAACCCGACAAATATATGTCGGGCTAATGTTGGAATTTTGGGCGTTTGACGAACCTTCGCTCGAATTTTCCATCGTGGTTATAGCTGATATTTATTAGTAATAATACAAGTAATAGCGGCGATCGGATGGTCGAGATGTCGATGACAATGAACTCAGGTTCGATAACGAATCCACGGCCAACGGGACGACGAATGCGATGTGATACACGATCCCGTAACGGGACGACGAATGCGATGTGATACGCGATCCCGATGTCACTCAACGTGCAAGTAGTACTCCTCTGAATAGACTCTATAGACTCAATCGCGGTCCGAGTGGAACTGCCCTCATATAGTCCTCTCCCCACCTCTCGGGTCGATCTTTGTTTTTAAGGAGAGCTATATAATTATTCCATACCTCTGTTAGGTACACGTCCCTCCCGTGACCGTGGCTACGTTCAGTGACCCGTTATGTCACTTCGAGCCCAAGCCCGTCGTCGTAAAATCGGATTGGAACATTACAACTATTTCTTACTGGAGCCCAAGCCCATTGTCATAAAATTGGATTAGAACATTACAACTATTTCTTAGTTTCGTTACTTAAGCGTAGCTATAGTAAAAGTCTGGACTAGGGTATTGGAGTTCTCCCCAACATTCCAAAAGGGAAGCCCCGATGTCCTTTCATCACGGACATATAAATATAAATGGACACAAGTCGGATACACAAAATTTATTTAAACGATTGTGACAGTCAGTCAGTCGAATGATCGAGCTCGTGTTAGTTCCGATACCATCTACGGTATTTTAATGAGAAAATGTTTTTAACCGTGACATCTCTGTCAGTATCCTGTTCTACGCTACTCAAAATTACTATAAAGTGTGATTTACTGTACGCTTTGTAACTAAAAGCTGAGATCTTCTTCGATTCACCAAATACCTCTTAACAGAGTTTCGCCTTGGTAGCGCTTAGTTCGACCCGTAGATTCGTCAAGTCGATTTGCTCTGCAAACTTCGTCCTGTCCGATACCGCAACGTGCAACTATTATCGAAATACATTTATCATTTCGATAAATGGAGTTGGCCGGTTGGTTGCCGAAAGTTCCCAGCTTTCGATAAAATTCTTAATCAACGTTTTCCTCTGTGGCTTATACATGTACTATTGGGTTGGCAACTAAGCGATTGCGGATTTTTTCAATACAATTTAATGACAATATCCGCAATCACTTAGTCGCCAAGCCAATATATCGCACGACGTAGCAATGAAAATAGGCAACGGTTCGGTTTTGTATTTATTTGGTCAGTTTGAACGACGTTAAATGGTTTCACGTCACATTTGTTACTTTATTTATGGTCGGCCGTAAATATTTCACGATCGCGTAACGTAGCCAGACTTTTACAATTTCCTCGTTAGTATACCACAGCTGGTGCGTGCCGAATCAATTTATTCCGCGTCGCGATCTCGCTCAAGCAAACACAAACGAGAAATCAGTTCGACGTAGCTCGCGAATCCTCGACAATACGCGAAAGTTACGTTAGCACCGAGGGAGCATGATCTTTGCAGCTTAAACTCGCGCTTTAAACTTTCGTCACGATGCTATCTCGTCTACCTTCTCGTCTTTATTTCTATCGTCTTTCTATCTCCGTTGCGCGTCGAGTCAGCGGTCCTAATTGTACTATGTCGGAATCGTATGGCTTTGACGACGAGCTCGCGTGTGCTCATCGAAAAGCTTTCCGAAACTGTTACCGAACAACGATCTACGTTGGAGGCGTGCTCCACGCAAGCATTATGTTAACCGAGTATTGCCGGATCTACCGGATTTCCAGATTGCTACGAGCTTACGAGTCTTTCGTAGAGGAAAGTAGTACGAAATCGATACGTGTCGCTGGAAAGAAGAAGAGTAGTAGAGATCGGGTTGAACGACGATTCTTTCTATTTAAATCGTCATAAGATAAAAAAGTCGGAATATTAATAAAAAATAAACATAGAAAAGGTAAAAATAATAATAATAATATCTTGATACTCGATAAGCGCTTGATACTTTCTCTGTGTTCGGAATTTTGAGCGACCGTCCGTTTATAACTCGGATGGGCCCTATCCCTTTTTTAGGAAATTCCGAATTACATATCCTCCACGAGCTGTAAACCTAATGAATCCGAGGTCAGATAAAAAAACTCCAGTAAAAGCCCAGCCGGGAAGGCACGATGGACGGACGAAACCCAACGGTTGGTAGGGAGAATCAGCAACGTAGGAGGACGGTTCATCGTCAGACCGTGCGGGTGAAACGCTTCACTCCCAACAACATCTTACCACCGCCGTGTTCATAACATCAACGTTAATTTTATACAACAAGTGCAAATACAGCGCCAGATTACTCTAACACTCGATCTATCAAACCTCCTCCATCTTGAGCGTTGATTCATTCGAGGTACGCGATATCGGTTCCGATCGGTTCCACCTGATCGGTTGCTCTTTAGTCGACAATTCGCAACACCGCCATTCGAATCATTTTCTCGTTTTTGATATTTTCACATACCGAGCCCGAAGCACGCGATGCTTTCTCATTCCTCCGCAAGTTTGATTATTCCACGCAAAGTTGAAACTCGAATCTGAAGATGCGAAAGTTTAAGTCAGGTGAATAACTCTGTCATACGTCAGTTTCTGCAGATGATCCAACGCCGGCGAATAATACTGCGCGGGTATAAATCGCGGAGCGCGCATCATTCAATTTCTAGCAGGCAATTTCATTGGTAGCCTGATCAATGCGTTGGACGCAATCTCTCTGATACTTAAAATGTTTGGGCTAGGGAGAAAATTGCTACGCAAGCTTCGTCAGCTCCGATTGCGATTCTTTCCTCCCTATGCGATCGTAACAGAGACGCTTAATTTACAGCAACACGTATCCACGTATACGGACGCAATTTCCACCTACATTCGAGAGGTTTACAAATTGTATGAAAAAACAAAGTGAGGAGACTTCGCGCGGAGGGAAAAATTCCGGGCGGAAGATGTCGTGGACGAAAAAGCGCGCTAGGAGAGGCGAAGATTATAAGACGAGTCCGAGAGAACCACTATACGGAACCGTACACGAGTCTCTCATTTATCCCAGTGGCTGGGTAATACCGAACTGTGAAGTTTTTCTCTTCAAAGGAGAGCCGAAAAGGGCTGCTCGTTGCCAAGCTGAAATTTTTATTCCGCAAAGTCACAAGAGCCCGGAACAAGACGCGTATAAAACGCGGATAAAACGCTACACGCCGATTCTATTCTTTCCACGAGACTCCAACGACACGAAACATTTCCTCTTCGAGAGAGAAAAGAGTGCCGGCGGATCCTTTCTTCCTTTGACTTTCTCGTCAGAACCTCCTCTCCCGCTCGACGATTACGCGTTACTGTTATGTCAAGTTTGAACGTTTATTGCGTACAGCATAATTGAAATTGTTTACAATGCTAAAGAATGGGAATGGACCGTTTACGATTCCTTTGCATCGCCGTTACGTAACTTTTCAACGATTCAAACGACTATGAAATATCGTCAATTTGCAACGTAACGAGTAAATATTGATTTTCGAAAACATTACAGTTTGACGAACCTTTGTTTCTAATAGCAGCGACGCGTTTCCACAATAACGCTACGATGACTGTCGGTGTGCTACACCAGCGTCGTACGAGCGCTAACAAAAGTCTGCTTGATCGAAAATAAAACTAAAATCACGTTCGCTCGGCTATCGTTGAATCTTGGCCACGGTCCAATTGTATAATACCAAGTATAATATTCGTAGCATTTTTTAACGCTTTTTTCATCCAATTTCCATCACTGGAAAGAAATGGCATACAATTATTGGCATGGCGGAGAAACGTCTAAGGAAAAAGGAATGAAAAGTAAATTGCGACGCGTTAAAGGATGCTTCCTGAAAGGGCAGCGAGGAAAAAGCGAACGTTTCAAGGAGAGAAACGTCAGAGCCTTAATGAAAGAAAATAATTGGAAAGACGGAATGGAAATGAGAAATGCTAGTGTATCAGTTCGATCTATCGATCGAGCTTGTTACGATCGAAAAACGAGCAAACCCAAAACGGAGAAACTTAAAATACGATCTGGCGAAAGCTATCTTCGCCGAGGTTGAAAACGAATAGGATCTTACGATTAACTGGCCAGGCGATAACCGCTAGAATCCTCGTGATTTCTTCCTTCTGATAACCTGTTATATAGCGTGTGTGATAATTTATCGTTCAACTCTGAACAAAGATGTTAAGGTATAGAGAGGATTCGAAAATACAAATAGTTTATTTTATTTCACACACAACAGCTATACATATATATTACACTCTGAAGACCTCGATAACCTTCTCGCACGTACGCTCGTTGTCGACCGACTCCTCTAGATTCTTAAAACGGCTTCCAACCGCCTTTTGTCTCGAGTCAGACCTTACACACACATTCGCATGTACAGTGTAAATGTATCATCTACCTAACAAAAGACTTTCAGAACGACGAATTAAATGTTTTAATAATACAGTCGATATCACGCTCCTATTAGGTTGTCCGGAAAGTTTCTTTCGTTTCATGATAGACAAACAACAATTTCTGTTTTATATCATTTTATCGAATCAGGTATGATCCATTTCCTTCTATTTCTATTATTACGTTCGTGCATGATTCGATAAACTAATATAAAACAAAAAACATTGTGCGTGTATTATTTCCTTATAAAACGAGAGAAACTTTTCGGACAACCTATACAAAACGATTAATTCGTTGCACGTTGTATCGAAAACGCGTTGAGGCAATTTTCCCGAGATGAGTTTCTTGGCAGTTTCTATGAATTTTAGCTACCTATTAAGAAAGATACAATGTACGTCTAGTTGAAATTTAAGGAAGCCTAGCGGTACCGACGTCGAGATATTGATCTACGAACTTTCCATATTTAACGCGTAATTCCTGCATGAAGCCGTCGTTAAGATGACAAAATGGTACTTTCTAACGCTTTACGTTTAGATATCTAAATAGAGAAAATATAAGTCAACCGTATTTAAGAATGGAATTAGCATTTTATAGCGGTTTAATTAAAATCGAAATTTTAGCTACTCTCTTAATTTCGATAATTATGGGTGTTACTTTGCACTATCGCTCGAGAATGTATTGCCATCCAATAAATTAGCGTCTATGGTAACGCGAGCACTAATTACCTGAAGCGCAATTCAGTCGTTTCAAACGCGATTCCAAGTAGATGCGTTCAGAATAAAGCTAATCTACACTTTCAACAGCGTCAAAGACTTCACTGAAACAGCGTAAACGCCTAGTTTAACATCGATATCATTAGGTGCGACTCAATTTCCATGACGTGACGAGCTTTGAGACGTAGCCCCCTAGTCGCGTAGTCGCATATTCGTCAAAGTAGATATTATCCGCTAACGAGGAAAACTTTTGCCGGAACAAGGAGATTTTCCCTTTGTCAAACTGTCCAGCCAATTCCAAAACCAAAATAGAAAAAACAAATCGATGTTAAACTTTCGCAATTCAACGTTTCTTCGATCGTGAGAAATAACTTCTTATTTGCCAATTATTGCTAACAGAGATGTATTAATGTATAAATGCAGATCCATCCATATGCGGATGAACTAATTACAATAAATAGTAACTAGAAGATATTCTTTTGTTTGTATCTCTAGTCCATGCAAGAAAGTGCAATAAAGGTTTTTCGGCTTAGAACGGTTTATCCAAAGAATAAAACAATAGCTATTGTAATCCTACCTCTGAATACAGAAATAACAACATGTATTTTTGCTCATTTTTTTATTAGGGAAAATCAACTCGAACAGTGATCGATTCTGTGTTATTAAGATTGCTTTTCTACACGATCGCGAGATTAAGTAAGATCGATTCTTCCCAACGTTTCATGAAATCGTCACCTACTCTTCCACTTTCCAACTGCATGCACGTACAAACCAAGTGACATGAAAATCATAAAGTCTACAAGAGTGATATTTTCGTGTTTTTTTTTTTTTTTTGCTGTTCAAATACATTTGTCGCTTAATTACTTAACAACGTTGCAAAATACGATGTTGCTTTTATGCGTAAAATGAAGTACGAGAGAGATAAGAAGTGGTGAAAAATGCGTTGAGAACCAAAATTAACAAGCCAAAATTAACAAAAAGGAAAACAGTTGGCCAACGAGGAAAGGAAAAAAATGTAACGAAGAAACTTTATACGGAGTAGAGGAAAGCGAGAAAGGGCATCGGAGGAAAATAAAAATCGGGCATTAGTGGAAAAAATTGGAAAGGAAAAAGTAAAGAAGATCGATCGAGAAGGGAGAAAAACGAACAAGTGAAAGAAATAAGAAAAAGCGCGGGTCAGGAAGAATCTGTGAGGCAAGGGATAGGTTAAATACATATACGTACGCGTATACACATGTAACACATACTTACTGCGTATATCCTGGCTATTGTATCACTCCATTAAACATTCGCTGCAGTGCACTATAAACCATGATATAATCTCCCAATGCGGTAAACACTGGCGAGTTAAACGAACACGGACTATCTGCGTACCGTGACACACGAAAAGGATACCAAAATCGTGGTGGAAAACTGGCAAAACCGACTGCGAAAAGTAATTCAACGAACCTACTCTCCGTTGTTTATTATCCGTCGGCCTGCACGCAATTAGCTCGCTACAATTCCGCACCCATTTTCTACCTCTTTCTAATAGCGTTTTTACCGGTTGCTTCGGATTAAAATTCAATCGAGAACAGCAGGAAATATCGCGTTTACCCATTAGGACCTACATAGTTAAATAATTCGTAAGAGTTACATTTCCGTTGTTCAAGAATATGTACCACAAGTCGCTTTTCTGTTTGTTTCTATTGGTTGAGATTTAAGCAATTTATCGGAATAATAGAAATTTTATACAGGTCCATTATACGGAAGAAGAGATTTCTACGATCTAAAAGGAGAGCAAGATATTAGGTTGTCAGGAAAGTGTCCTTCTTTCGCCAACGTGTCTTTTACAACAGTGCACCTTTATACAAACGTGAAATCAAGTCTGTGTTTATCTCAAGAGAACAACATCGATCGTACGTAATTCGACAAAATAATATAAAACAGAAAACGTTGTGCGTCTATTATTTCCTCATAAAACGAAAGAAACTTTCCGGGCAACCTAATATTTCTTCGGATCTCGTACAATTTTAGATTCAGAGAGAAAAAAGAATGTTAACGCGTATTCGCTGTCGAAAGAAGAAAAGTAGACATTTTTTCCGCCAGAAATATCTTTATATCTATCTCTGTCACGATAGTGGCGTCAATAGCGCTTAGTTGAAATTAAAAACTATTAAATAATTGTTAGCGACGCGGCATATGCGCCAGTAGCGGTGAATATGTAAATAGATGGATTATTTAAAATAAAATCAACAACGAGAATATAATATCTCTAACAAGGAGAATCGATCGAACGTTAAAAACGATAAAATACAGCATGTATCTCGAACAATAGGGTAATTGATTAGAGATAATTGGCTGAAACACGTGTTCGTGTCAATTTTACCGAAAGTAGAAAAGGTTCCGACACGCTACTTTATCCAACTACATGGCGGGATCTTGAATAGTTTGAAATTTATGGTTCCGTCTCGTAACATGCATTTCCTCGCGAGCCAGAGAACTCCCCGTTCTACAAAATTTACAAGGCAAGTTGCTACTTTCGCTGTAAAATATTTAATTAGTTATCTTAATGACTTTCCTCTTATATCTCGGCTTGCCAAACTTTAATAGGGCCATACCGAGAAATTTCTATATGTATGCAAAATTTTGCAGCTTTAGGCGTTTCATCGGAGAACCGTGATTAATATTTCAGATATGCAAATACCGGGGAGAAAGAAGTTCCCTCATTGGAAAGAGCATACCGATAGGCGCATCGCATTGTATCTGATTTCTCGCGAACAACATAATTGCCCAAGGGACTAAACGATTTCACGAAAGTACGTACATACGACGCGCGACAATATTTCAATATATTAGGTTGTTCGAAAAGTGTCTTTTTCTTTTACGGACACGTCTTTTACAACGACGCATCTTCGTAGAAACATTTTCTTTTATTTATTTATTAAAATTACAATCAATTCTCGCGTTGAGAATTTTCAGTAATTTTTCTGGCGTGGCGCAGTGACATGGCTGATTATTTATAATAAGTTAATACTTATTATAGATAAGTATAATTTATAATTCGTAGAAACATGAAACCTAATCTATCGAACGGTGTGATTTCTATTTTGATAGAACAAAATGGATTATAGGTAATTCGATAAAATAATATAAAACGGAAAATATTGTGCGTTCATTATTTCCTTATAAAACGAAAGAAACTTTTCGGACGACCTAATAGATATACAGCTATACTATAGCCTTACACGTACGCTATAACCTACACCAGCGCGTTCCAGCACGTTCGCCGGGAAATTACCTAATTAAAAAACACCGATTTTGATTAACTTTTTACAGAATGATGATACGATTAATAAATGCAAGACATTTTTTTTTAGTAACGATGATTCAATTTAAAGGAGTGAGAAGAATCATGAAAATTCAATGTAACTCCGTAAAATCCTCATATCCTGGAAACTACTTTAGATTAAAAAAAAAAAAAAAAATCCAGACGCTTTCAGAGAAATGTACTTTTAAAGAGAAATTAAACTACATCAATAGTTTTTTTTACAAAAGTCATACACGATTACAGATTTTCTACTTTCATTGAATTTTTTGCCCCTTGAAAGCGAAAAAATATTACTTGGATTTGTTTAAAAAACTGCTCAAAAGAATATATAATATGTAACAGCATTTGTAAATAAATAATTCCTCGTTGTAAAATTTGAGTGTAGGATTTCAATGTGTATTCAGGACCCTCGAAATTTTTGAACCGGCCCTGTCCTACACACGTAGGAAACTATTAGAAATTTCATTCAATGGTTGATAATAAATTACGTATTACCGTATTGATATATCTTTTATAACCGTTTATAAACGCGTTTTTTCCATCAAATCTTCCGTTCTTTCCAATGAAAAATTCCTCCGGCTCATAATTTTCACCGATCGAACAACTCCGTATTGAAAGTTATTATTTAATTGCGTGACAAACATCGATCCATCGAATATCTATAAATATCAATCATGCGAAAAGTAACTTTGTTTATAGTACACGCAACGCATTCGTTAAACTCTTCTATGGCATTTTCCTATTCGGATACTTTGACCAATCAATGTACATAAAATTTGAACGCGAACCTATATAAAAATATTTTTTTAATAACTAAATGCCACGAAAACGACAGATATAGTGCTGCAAGCACGAGCGCAACAGCTTTTCGAATATTCATAGTCGATTAACTTTGATATTAACATACGCAGCGATTTGCAATGTGCAAACGAGTAGAAAAATGTCATTCGCTTCTTTAGGAAGCGGATTTAACCCCCTACCACTGCCGGAAACCATATAATAATTTATCAATTATTCAAACGTTTGCCCGTGACATTTGATATTTCAAAGCGCACAATTTGCCTACTGACACGTCGACAGTTCAACGTGAAATTCGTATTGCAGACCTTGGTAATTATACTTTCGTGTCCTCGTATCAAAGCAATCGTTCAACCCGCTTGTATCGTGTGATTAAAACGAATCGTCACTGGATCACGTATACCAAATTCGACGAAACTTTTTGGACGATGGGGAAAAAAGCTACGCGAATGAGAAAATCAGAGGAGTGAGAATCACTCGTACCGATTAAACTGCATTCACTGTAATACGATTTCAGAGCATTTAAAACGATCGTAAACGCTTCGTTATGTGTATATGGATGCATCTATGATCGTTTAAACCATTTTCGTAAAACAATAAACCGCTTTGGCTGCTTAAAAGAGACGCGTACAGGTACGGGATGATCTGACGATGATTTAAGGGCGTTTAATACAGTTTCGATACATCGCTACTTTCTATCGAATTATAGAACATCTTTTTGCGTCTCTGATTCGCGATAGGTTTCTGCAACGTATTTGTCATTTTAATACATTTGTCTGTCTTGAGAAAATAACAATTTACTTCGTTCACGTTTGATCAACAAAGTTGCAGTCGAGCAAGTTTTACGCGTTATCCCTTTGTTCGATCGTTAACACCTAAACGACCACGCTAATTTTACGTATTTTGCCTTGGAAATCGATCGAAACGTACTACGCCACGACATTTCATTTTTCCAAACTATTACTCTTACTTACGTTTAATCGTTCGCATCGTTGGAAATTTTTTAGTTGATGAAACTTATCTTACTTGAATCGTTGTAAAACGTTTAATTACGTGGATCGCCGACGACCACGGTATCAGCGTGTTAACGGGCCGAAGACCTATTTCAACTTTCTTTCTGCTTTTCCATCGCTTCGCAGACATAAAAACGTACGAGTAAATAAGCGTATAAATAGCAACATCGCAAGGCTATATATCGTCGATTATATCGGAGGAAAAGTTGATTGAATTTTCTGACACTAATGAGCGTAAGTAGGTGCGATCTGCGGGACGCGATCGACCCACAAGGGAGACAGCCAAGATACCAACGACCCGATAAAAATAACGTGCCGGCTTTCCTAAAGTATGGTGGCTAATAAAAAATGGATTATGCGGAAGGACGTGAGAAGAACCGTGGATACGGTAAACCGAGAGGAGAGACGAAAAGGAGGACGAACGATGCGTCGTTTGAATTAATGAAGATCGCTTGAATTAAAGTGGCGCGTCTTGTTCCAGACATTCACAGACGGAAACCTACTTTGAATCTATGACGAGAAGATAGAAATGGAAGCCTTTCCCCGGCTCTCCTCTTCGTTAATGTCACGTAAAAAAAACAAAGCTCAAACAAGATTTGATACACGCGATATATAATAAATGTGTATGTGTGCGCGCGTAAGATCCTTACACGTTCCAAGGTAAGAAATAACTATTATACGAAAGCAAAATGCTTTAGGATCGAGCGACGTAAACGTTTGCTAGATTCTAAAGACTACTACACGATCGTTTGCAGCTATATCTCGTCAAAGTAAAAGAATTAACGTTAAGATACGGATAGAAGAAACATCAAAGTGCAACGTATTTAAATCTTCCACGTGTTTCCTATTATTATCCGTGTAATTTCTACCGTTACAGTTAAAATTCATTTGACGAAAATACCATATTTTTGGAAAGTCTGAGCGTTAATTTCCAGTTTATCGGTTCCATCGTTTGCTCGATTCTTTTCGCGAGAGGTCGTGTAAGTGATAATGGCGCGCGATCGGCCGTGAATTTATGACAACGAAAGTTTCACGTTCGAACTTCCCGACTTGTTATCTCAGTCGTGGAGGATCTTCTCCTGGGTTAACAATTTTCTCGAGAACGAATTCACGGTGGCCGTGTTCCTTCCGCGAGCGAGAATCCTGCCGACAGGCCACGGAATTTCCCTTAGTCTGATTTACATTCGGCCAGCTTAATTGGAGAAACGGCAACGTTACCAGGCCCTCTGCTAGTCTACACTAAATTCCAATCAGTGTAACGCCGGCGTTCTTGCGCACAATCGCGTGTCGTTCCGATCTTGCTCTCGCAAATCTTAATTAATCACTCGTCTTGCCCATTCCGAAATATATCGTGCGAGCATTTCGTCTTCCTATCTTCCCATAACAGCTCTGTTCCGCAATTCGTGGAATAACGATAACGTTGGCCGTGCGACAACGATCAACTTCGTAAATTGAGAAGTAGAGAAAAACAAACGTCATTTTCGTTTTACCTTGAAATTTACTGTTACCTATTTCTGGCGTTATATTTATATACAGGGTGGTTGGTAACTGGTGGTACAAGCGAAAAGGGGCTGATTCTACGCGAAAAAAGAAGTCGAAGATATAGAATACAAATTTTTCGTTCGAGGCTTTGTTTTCGAGAAAATCGACTTTGAATTGTCGCTCGGTACGCGTGCACTTTATCGCGTCTCGTTATAACGGATCTCACTGTAGATCGTTGTCTCGATGGAAAAATAAAAAAAATTTTATTCTACATTTTCAACTTCTTTTTTCGCGTAGAATCACCCCCTTTCCGATTGTACCACCAGTTAACAACCACCCTGTATAGTATATAGTAGCCATGTACATAGGAAATGGAATTACAACAGAAACATAGCCAAAGAGAAATTACCAAAGTACTTAGAAGGGAGGATGAAGTGGAAGGACGGAAGAATACTGGCAAGATTCAGATGCGGAAACGAGACCAAAGCAAGGGAATACTGGAAAGAAGAGGGGGGAAAAAGGATGCAGACTATGCAGAAGGAAAGAAGAAGACCTAAGACGTGTAATAGAAGAATGTGAAATAACGGGAGGACCAAAAGACATCGCAGACTGTGCAGAAGGAAAGAAGAAGACCTAAGACGCGTAATAGAAGAATGTGAAATAACGGGAGGACCAAAAGACATAGGAAAGACGCTGAACGAGACTGGAGAAGGTTTGGCAGAACTGAAAGCAATAATAGAGAAGAGAAGGGCAAACGACAAGGAAGAGGCACAACAAGGAGGCTGAGGACCAAAGTGGCAGTAGTGTTTAGTCATTGATCGATAATTTATAGTTCCTAATGCTTAGTTTTTAGAGGTAGAATAAGCAAGGTAGTGCGATAGAATAGAGTGGAAAAGAGGAGAGGTAGACACGTAAAAAGGGAATTGGATGTAAGAGATGTAAAACCGAAAGTCCGTCCAAAGCCGAAAGGCACGGACTAAACAATAATAGATAATAAATAGTAAATCGAATTACAACTTCAGTTGTAACAAATGAAGAATGAGAAAAGGGCGCGTGTTTGCACGAATCCGCTCGCCAAGATGAAACGTTCGAATTTTTCGTTTTCACAGATAGGATCGAAGTTAGTCAAAATCGAATAAAAGTAAATTTCAAACGAATTTTCATATTATACGAGGTGAAATGCGACGCTGAGGAAACGATTCTTCGGCTGTCTGGCCAAATATTAAAATGCTGTAGCAGAGGATAAAAGTCGTAGCTTAGGTCGACGCTTATGATACGTATACGTATAACGTGATACGGTAGCGTAGGACCGCGAAGCGCGATGATTTAAAGGAATACTCGATCGCGTTAAGCGCATGGAACGTCCAATAGTCGTAAATTGATGGTCTCTTAACAAGATACGACGAACCGAAAACTCCTCTTATAAATGTTTTATCTTGCTAGTTGTCCCGAGCTCGGTGACAGTCGTATCTTCAAAGCGATGAATCGCGTCTCGCCACTTTACGTAAGTTCTTTTCTTTCATTCTTTCCGTCGTAAACCTATAAACGTTCCAAAGGCGTTTAATTAGACAGCCTCTTACCGAACGTCATGAGAAAATTACGTCTGGACGCGAGTAGCCGTGAAGTATCGAGCAACTGCAAGATCTCGCTGTGATATCAACCTTCGAATAATTCAGTTGATTTAATAAATCAAAATAATTCGATTAATTAATTTTCATTTTCTCGCACCAAGAATGATATAATAAGATTACCACGATATGTTAATTTTGACTTATGCAGATATTTCACGTTTATTGCGTTCTAAGCTTTTCATTTATCTTCTATCGTCGTATACGGCAAACGATTTTATTTTTTAAGTAAATTTAGTCGTCGTATGAACTTCGCGTAACCGATGATTCGGAATGAAAAGCACGGAAACTCCATAGATATTCATAGGACCTTTACTTGTTGCTGAATGGCATAAGAAAGTCAAGAAGTTAGATCGCATAACAGAGGCTGTGTTGGAAGATTGCGTCCAAGATAAGAATCTCGTGGATTTTTCTCTCGGATTGAAAGCATTTTCTCAGCCGTTTCTCTTTTCTCGTTGCCGTTCCTTGATTCTTCCTTTTCTTTTTTTTTCTCCCCTTCGATTTCACTTTTTGGTCCAACTTTTAAGCAACACCGAATTTCTTACTTGATTCGTAACGCACGTTTCAGTTTCTGACGAGTAGAACACGAAAATTTTAAGGCGAATTTTAAGGCGTGAGTGCTATTATACAAAATTTATACAAATTGTACAGCTTACTCGTATGATAAATTTTTAAAGTAATGCTTTCTGCATCGTAAAACTAACACTTTTAACACTAGAACCATCACATCAGTCGAACCGACTGGTTTTATAATTTTATTTTAAAATTCCTACTTCGTGTTATATTTTTTTCCGCAGTGATATAATGACTTTCGCAACGATGACTAAAAGAATAATATAATGAATTTTATTTTGTTTTTTATGTATTCGATCTCAAAATAATGTTGTATCAAGGCTACTTATACCAATACCAGTCGAAATGGCTGGTAATTGTCAAAGTGTAAAAGGGTGCTGCGATCCGTTTATCGAACCTCGATTAACCAGTTTTCTCGTTTTCTACAACTTGCCACGCGTTTTTCAAATTTTTACCGCGTATCATTCGATACGACGATATCAGTTATCGGGAAAATTCCGGATCGATCGCGAGATCTCTAGATGCTAATGCTAGAGATACCACAGCAGTGAAAATGACTGGTTCTACAATTTTATAAACGAGTCGACCCTCGTTTAGGGATCATGATCCCAGATGGATTAATAATACCAAAAATGTACTACACAACATGGAACTCCTTCTGTAAGAAAGTAATAAATCGATAAATACAAAAATATTCTATTATTACGTATTTTTTAAAGACCAGTCGTTTTCACTGGTCTCGATAGAAATAGCTTCGTGTTAACTATCGGTAGTTCCAGTGTTAAATGCTATTCCTTAAAGCTTACCGTACGTTATAGAATATATCAGAAATTTGGCGCGTCCCAAAAGAAAGTTCGGTCCTTTTCTCTCCTTTCCCCCTGTTCTTCCGCGAGGGAAGTCAAACGAAGGAATAAAAACAGAGGAATCTGAGATTCGTCGAGTTACGAGTTAGGTGTCGAGTAGGTGTAGAAGGATCCTTGTGTAAGACGAAGGAAGTTCTCGTGTCTTTTTGTCGGTGTTGGTGTAATGGGATAGAAGGAACCTAGTCAAATGTTCAAAGAGTTTGCGGACGGTATTGCGTTTTCTTGTTTGTAGATTCATCGCTTTGTTATGGCACTCTTAAATCTTCTGGAATGTTGCTCGCGAACATCGTACAACAGTTACAGTTTTACTGAAGACAAATGTTTGGCGTGTCAGAAAGTCAGACAATAGACGAATGTAAATAACACATTCCATATTAATAGAAATCGTTGCTTTTTTATCCGTCTGTTTCTGGTCACTTAAAATATGAATTCGCAGAATGTATAAATTGCTATGTGTAGCACCTATTATAACAATTCGTAAAAATATGAATTTATAAATATGTATGCTTTGTGGTAATTTGTCAAATTTACTTGTAAATTTGTGCTTTATTTGTCAGCAAGCGTGTCGCGTTATTTCGTGAGAGAATTTTTTAATACTAACAATTTTCAACTCGTAAAATTCCACTAACGACATTAGTTCGATCGTACAAACTATTTGGACTTACTTTTGGCAAGAAAGAGTATTAGTAGAGCTATCAGTATGAAATCATAATCGTGCAATGAATTTTTATGAAACGTCAAGTAAATCTATTATTCGTACGATAGTTGATACGTTAAACGTAAGATAAAACTATAAAATCCATTGATCGACTGAATATAATTTCAATATAAGTATCAATTTTACGTTCTATAGAATATCTTATTAAACAACGCTCGAAATAATAATTTCCGCATTCGCCTAACGATTCGATCGTTGAACGTTTCACGTTCCATGAATTTAGCGCTTATCGAGTACAAATGAGAAAACGTACGAAGTTTTTTACTTCAAGTCGTTCTGGTCGTAAAAACATAGAATGTTCTTTATTTATCACGATTTGAAATTCGAAGCAGCGATGCAATATTCAGGAATGCGTCGTCCATGAAAGCCTTTAGAAACCATGCGCAGCAACAGGATAACGTCGGAAACAATAGCGATACTAGACCTAATGCCTCAAAACGCTTACCGTCGAAATGCTCTAACATTCTAGCCGTATTAGACAAAGTTTCTGGAGAAAATCAATGACTATAGAGCTCTCAAAGTAACCTTATCGCGAATTGTTCGAAACGACAGCGGTGGCATTAAGTATTCGGTCCCTTTCCTGCGCACCTTGCAACTGCTTTCGCTTATACACAAACCTACTACTTCTACCAAAGTGCATCTATCGTGTTGTAGCGCTATACATATAATTCTAGTCTACTTGGTCTACTTAGAGAATACACAATTGCTATGCGTTATCTACGATGGCAGCGATATCCTCGAGACGCAAAACACAGCCGTCAGCCAAGTAAACTGCTCCGAAAATTACGTAGCGTTGCAAACTTATCGCCAACTATGCGATCACAGATGACAAATAAAACGCTGCATTCACTTTGTTCCGTCACTATAAAAATTGTGTATAATTATATATGTCGGGTTAAGGTTGGAATTTTGAGCGTTTGACGAACCTTCGCACGAATTTACCATCGTGAATTATAGCTGATATTTATTGGCACAAATATGGTTATTGCAAGAGGCTACAAATAATAACGGCAATCGTGTAATTAACATCAGAGACCAGGTCACACACCGCGGGCAGGATGGCGCTCAGATGTCTTAGAATTTTCATAGTTAAGGTCCTTCGGACCAAGCGAGTATCTCTTGTCTTAGGTTTCCTTTTACGTTTATCGTTTACTACGAGTTAACGCGGAAAGTTAGTTTTCCTCGCGTTTGGTATGTTCCGTTAGCAACTTTCTCACGAGGGCGGCTAAAACCCTTCCTGGTCCACCAACCTTCTTATTATCCAATCGGAAACGCCCCTCACTTTCCTAACCAAAATTGTCATCAACAAATCCGATAGTCCCGTGTCCTTAGACACACCCACCCCTAGCTTTCTTCAGACACGGTATCGTCGGTAAAACTTCACTTATTCTGTATGCTTAGAATAGTCAACATATCATTATAACAGTCGCGTACTTAACGTATCGTTGTAACTAAGTCTTACATAACGTGGTTGGAGTGAATTGTGATTTATGTTAATTCAGTGTGTATTCCGTTGTGATTGCTGAATTCGTAATAAAGTTTAATTAAAACAAAATTAATAGGTGTGTTACGACTCAGCTATTTTATTTCATCAACCAACCCCAAAAATTACGTGACACCAGACCCTCAAGTTCACGTGATAATCGGATGGTCGAGATGTCGACGACAATTCAGGTTCGATAACGAATCCACGGTCAACGAGATGACGAATGCGATGTGATACACGTATGACTCAATGTACAAGTAAAACTTATCTGAATGAACTAACTTGCAGTCCAAGTGGAACTGCCCTTATATAGTCCTTTCCCCACCTCTCGGGTCGACCTTTGTTTTTAAGGAGAGCTATATAATTATTCCATACCTCTGTTAGGTACACATCCCTCCCGTAACCGTGGCTACGTTCAGTGACCCGTTATGTCACTTCGAGCCCAGGCCCATCGTCGTAAAATCGAATTAGAATATCACAACTATTTCTTAGTTTTGTTACTTAAGCGTAGCTATAGTAAAAGTCTGGGCTAGGGTATTGGGGGTTTTCCCAACATTCCAAAAGGGAAGCCCCAATGTCCTTTCATCTCCGACATATATAATTCTTACAATTCAAAATTAATGGAAGAATAGAGTGATCGTATTCGGGCATACTATGGTGGAAAAAATATAGTGCTAGTAGGTTTGGTAACGGTATGATCTGTCTCAATATCGTTCGCGTTAACACAACACAACACAACACAAAATCAAGTATGATGCTTCAAGTATGATGAAGCAGTCATCATTCGTCACTCACTATTCTCGTTACAACCGCTCCAACGCTCTCTTTCACGCGGACCATCAACGCTGACAATACTCTGACTTCTCAACTAACGACTGCCTGTTAATTCGTCTTTCTCCCTTAAGGATTATTCGTCTTAATCCCTTTGTCTTTTCTCATAGACCCACCACGTACGTGTTCCGCAACCGTCCGCGATTATGATCGCGTAGGGCCATTTTTCTGCGTAACTATTCGACCGAAAGACCGACCATAAATTGATGGGATCGTTGAAGTTTCCAGACCCTTTTGGTCTGTCGGCACTTAGGTTTTCTCGCGACATCGTTTACGCCTCACCCGATATTTCTTAGGCAATCTGTCCACGATACTACACTATACAACGTCTAAATAATTATATCATAAATGTGGGATAGCGTGACATCAGGGAAGGACGTGGCGCGAGAGGTAATTGTTTATTAGCGTTGTCAAGATACGTTGACGTTGTCAAAGAGTGTCGCGAGCGTTACCAAGGTATGTTTAGGAAAAAAGCGAGCGTGGAAGACATCGTAACGAGAGTCGAGAGAGTCAGAGTTGAATTTATCGTTGTCGTGTGAAGATCGTTGCGTTGTTGTGTCGTAGAAGTAGTGAGTAACGAATACGTGAAACGGGGTATTATATTCGATTTCGTATGAGTGCAAGCGATATTGCATAAATCATACTGCTACCTACAAACTAATAATATAATATTCCTACATGAATTAGAAATATTTAACGTTTACTTTGCTTTTCCTCCATCAATTATCCGAGATTCGTGCCAATAATAGCAATTATCAGCTAGTAAATTTCCAACTGCGTAAAGTAAATGCCGCCACATCGAGTACTAAGGAAACAGATCGTTCCCTATCACGGTCTATCGCACTACACGTTATAGTGATTTGTCTGGAGCTAAGAAACGCCTACGATCGTGTACCAGCACACCGTCAGATTGTGTACAGCCCCGTTGACCGAAATGCTGGCAGCGATATTCGGTAAATCAATTGCGAGCCAGTGTACGTTTTCGCATTAGGGGAACAATACGTGACTCGCGAGCCATAAATCTCCATCGAACGAACCTCCATCGTGCGTGTTTTTGTTTGCGATCGGGCCCAAAATAAATGACCGTAGTCGTAAATGGGACCCATTTATGTTAATCGCGCTACTTCATCGACAACATGAATTACACGTCGCACCTGTGCACTGTAAACTGTACGTAATCGGTAAACTAGTTTGGAAAAAATAAAAATTAGCCGATCGAAGAACGCCAAAGAATAAATTTACAGTCAAGGATAATTTATCATTGAAAAGTGGGATGTTTTTACGAGGCGTGCTCGGCGACAGCCGTGGAATTAGCTTTCTTATGCAGAAACTCCTTGACCCATTTTCACCTTACCCCAGCTATGGCATTTCTTAGAAGAGGCTAAGCCGCTTTCCTAACCGTTCGCGTGTACACATCGACACACGTACTCGTTTTCTCGCGCTAATGCATTCAGAAGGCTATACCAAGCTACGAGTTCACCCTTGAACGCGTCCTTTTCCTCGATCTGATCAAAATATTTTTAAATTATCCACCTACGTGTCACGAAATCATAAAGAACTCAACAGGGTACAGTTAATTCTCGAACACATGATTTTCGTAAACTGTACTTTCGAATACAGCCGCGTTATTAAAATATAGTGAAGCGCGGTATATTTATCTGGATATAACGATAGAGAGAAAATAAAACGACGATATCCTCCACGATAGACTTCATTAATCTCGAAGAGAAATAAAGGCGCGTGCAATATGTTACGAGGAAAGCAATTATCCGAAATATCGTAGGAACCGTTCGAAATAAACAGTTTCAATTGTATTCATCCGAACGTTGTGTATTTCTGGTCACAAAGACCTCGAATTGTAGCGAGAAAAACAATTGGTTGTACACAGCCAATTGTACGGCCACAGAGTACACAATCTGTCCATTTGCTATATTGCTAATATCATTAGTATTTCCTAGGTATCGATACACAGCACGCTATTAGCTATTTCTAAATAAAATCGAATATCCATTAATTAATTTGTTCTACAGCAATGTGCAAATGGATTTTTATTCCAAACATCAAGCTTCGGACGAACAGATTTTACTTCCTATATTTGCCTATACCTACCGATGTGTATACGATTCTAATAAAATTATACGGTTACTCTAAATTTAATTCCTCGTTGAAAGTGTCTCACGCTTTACAAACAAAATTGACGGAAATATCTGTAATACGGTATTTTCACGTTACGATTATTTTCATCGAGAAAATTAGAAAACGCGTTCGTAGAGAAAAGAACGAAGTCCATTAAATTTGCATATAAAGTTCTATTAATCCGACAAGGATAATTCATCGCCGCTTAATAATAGCGAATCGCGCCGATAATGTACACAATGTTCAAAACTGAAGGCACATTTTAGGCTTCGACAAAGCCGACCTGTTATCCCGAGAAAAGCAAACTAACGGACGCGTTATCTGAAACATCGATGCCGGTCTGTGTGGCGCGATGATGCTCGCTACATTCAAGATTTAATTACAAGAGATTTAAGACGGATTTCCGGTAATACCTTACCATTATAAGCGTCGCTGGCTGCACGTACGGACAAGAATTACACGCGTGATTACACCTCTAACGCGGTACGTCGAAATACGCGGCATTATCGGCAAATATGTAAATCAGTATTATCGAATCGCGGAGGAACCGCTAACGAATGTACCCAAAGCATAGATCTACGTTCCTTTATCCTAGCGGGTAATTATTCTGAACAGAGGTATAGTTTTTCACCGATTTATACCTTTCAACGTATAAACCAATTTATCTTCAATACCATCACGTATAGCACGTAACATCGAACGTGAATCACTGTGTATCTTGAAAACTAAAACCGAACGACGATTATATTCATAGGAAAACGTTACTCAGAATCACGAGCTTCGTAATATATTCCTCGTCGTATTCTCATCGTATCCTGTTCTGAATAATTACCTTCTACTCTGTTATTGTCGTCGATGCACTCACCCTTCTCTGCTCGATTTCTTCTTCCCTCCTTTCTACTTGCCCCTTTTTCGTTAGCTTGGTTCGCTATTCTCGCGGCTACCAGCCACGAAAGGACGCTTCGATCGTCTCCTCGAGCAATCACGCCAGATTCTTTCATTAACGGCGCATATCCGCGCGTAAGGTTCACTTTAAGGAAGCACGTTCGCGTACTCACGATCGTTTACGTGCTTCCCTTCTTCGAGATGCGAGGACGAATTATCGAGAAGAGGTGGACACGAACGACGAACCACTGTTCTCACTATACACCAAGGGTGCTAGGAATCGCGGCGATAATTTCGAGGATTTGGAAGCACCAGTCCACTCGCGTTCCACGCTCCCTAACGATGCCGACGCTAACTGCGCCTCGTTAAGGCCAGCACGATGACGCGATGACGACACCTGGAAACATCACGTTCTGTAGCACTTGGTTACGCTTAACTCGATCGCGAATTATCGCGCCGGCTGCGATTGCATTTGTTAGCACACCCGTCGCCGGCGACTTGTAACTTACAATTTCGCATATGTAATACACGGTTAAGAAATTTCGTAACTATCGCGTACTATCGCTGATATTATTATCGACGATAAGAAACATTAACGAATAGTATTCATCTTGTAAATTAGTAAAAAAAAAAAAGGAAGAAGGAAATGAAAGAGGTAGAACTGTACAACAGGATTTATCGCGTTTTCAATGAGAAGAAATAGAAAATTTGAAAATAGTCGATATATTCGGGAGACGTGCGAATAAAATCAAAGACCAAGGAGAAAAATACGATACGTTGCATTTTTCATGTTTTGGTAATTAAAGTATAAATTTTTTTTTTTATTTAATATTTCACATTCACAGTTTGTCCAATTTGGACATTTGGTAGAATTTTTTAGCTGTTTGATTATCATGTGGGTGGCTACACCCAGCGGGGTACCATCTTCGTGTATGTTAGTTTATATCCTTTATGAAAGTATAAATTAACATCAATTTTCGTACGTATGTCGTGTGTGTGTATGTAATGTATTGAGTTGGCAACTAAGTGGTTGCGGATTTTGTCATTAGGTGGTATTGACAAAATCCGCAACCACTTAGTTGCCAACCCAATATATCGATTCTCTGAGCAGGACTATAATTATAGGGTAGGGAAATAAGTTTTGCGGTGGGAATAACGTACAAGATGAACGAAATAAAATAAAATTAATTCTTTGAAATTTTCATAGGCTAATATCGAGGGAGAAAGAAAAGCTATCTAGGAGGTAGGCGAGGTAGTGGAATATCGAAGGAAAATATGAATAAGAATAATGCGAAACAGAAAAATGATTACACGTCTGTTGTATGAATAAATCGAGTCCAATGTGACGAGAATGGAAAGAACAATCGTGGAACCAGAAATGCTTGAAACATAGATATGCATATCCTATGTACATATACGCGCGTATATGCAGGATAGGAAGCGACTGATCGCGCTTCATCGTATTTCCCTGAGTCCCATTAAATCTTTACGCAATTCTTGGAATATACGAATAAGCCATATATTGTATATATAACAAGCAAGTCTGTCTTAGATGATAATTCGATAGGATTAGCATGGATTATACTAAATAATTGTTGCACATATGTATACACAATTGCCTACAATTATTGAGATACAATTACCAGTAATCCGATCTGCTCGAAGAATATTTCTAAGACCGTGATTAAAGTTTTGTCAAATTTCTTGGAATTTAGGAATATTAGTAAGACAGCAAGACTTATATAATTTAGATTATAACTGAGAAAATTTTAGAGAATTTAATGGAACTAAATGGAACTAAAAGTTTTTAAAGGAAAATTAATAATTGAATAAATTATAAATCTTAATCATATAGAAAATGCTATTTAGAAGTAATATTAAATGTACAATAGGATCGATAAATGGAGAAAAAAGTAAATTTACGTATCTTTATATCTTCAATTATTAAATTATTTGATCGAGACCATAGAGAAACCGTAAACCATCGTGTCAACTATATCGGACAGAATACGACTGAAAAATTCAGCGAAACGATTCAAGGATGTTTCTTTGCGTTCCAATCAATTTCTCGACTTCTCAACCGTTACAGTAAAGTTTAATCCAATATTTCACCTAATTTACAACCGTCATCTTTATCTTTATTTTCGTCAAATTTACATAATAAATCGAACTGTGAAAACACGGCATTGCAGGCTATCTATTCCATGCAACAAATGGAGAAATGAAATAAATATCTTTCTATGCTTGCACTTTCAATTATTGACCCATCGAAGCTGTTCAAGCAGGAAGCATCGATTCATTTGGCCCTCCATGCTACGCCACATACTGTACATTATACCCGCGACGAAAATAGCGTGTATATCGAAACAAGCCCGAAACACCGAGAGATTAGGAGAAATCTTCCGCGGATCATATAAATTTCGCGAAACGCCAGTTTCGTTGTCGGATTACAAGTACGGCTAAACGTGCGCGGCACACGTGTCGACACGATCTCCGTAACGCTGGAAACGATATCGCGTTGCGAATGGATCGAATACACTGGGATTAAACCGATTGCCACCGATATCGACCAGAAATCATTGATATTCCTTATCATTCCTACGTGCAGTTAAAATTGACCAAAATCAATGCAAATGAATAGAACAAAGGAGTAACAGATAGGAGGTATTCCAATACAATTTCGAAAAATAATTTTTTATTAAAAAATTGTATCTCAACGTACGGATTTAACGTAAAATAGGATGTTGAAAGAACGAAAACATGAAAACAAATATCGTCGAAATATAGTTGAATTAAAATTGACGGTCGACAGTTGTATAGTAGAAAAGAATCACATTTCCACCGAAGTATTCCGATAAAAACGATACCTCGTGTTTGGAAGTAAGAACCAATGGAAAAAAAATTAGTATACGTTGCAATCACAGGTGTTCGAAATGCTCCTATCGGCAGAAATGGAAAATAGGAAAATACGAAGAAAAGTAAATACGAAATCCGATTTTTCTCGCTTTCGCTTAGCCAGAGCTTTCCATAATGGAAAGTGATCTTCGGTAAAGAAACTTCGATTTATTTATATTTCGAATTTTTATATTTCGATCGTGCTCTTATTTTAGCAAGTGAAAAGGGTGTATACGATGTCTAACGTAACATTGCGAGAAAAATCGTGCACGCTAATAAGAATTTTTTCACATTTTGTTGAAACGTTGGATATTCTGTAATCGTTAAAAAAATACGCAAACAACACGGCAGAATTAAACGAGAATATTCCGGAAGTAACAAAGTCCCGGCATTTTGTTTCGAAAGCGAAGACATTCTTCCGATGCAAGACAGCTGCGACATTTCAAGCGAATCTCTCGTAACGGAGCCCGTTAAAATATAACCGTGTAATGCTCGACTGTTTCAGTACGAAGCGCAAAGTTCGTTCTCACAATTAGTAGAAAGTGATACTCGATCGAATCTCTAAATCCTCGGATTAACAGTTCGATGAAAATTTTAATGATATTCGTTGTCAAACAGAAAGCAATATTTTGTTGCACTGTATTGAACATCGTATGCGATATGTGTATGAAATCGGGACATTGTAATCCTGTGAAAGAAATAACGATAAAGATATAACAGAAAGCAATATGGACAAGCGAGACGTTAATTTTAAGCAAAACTTTCTTCTTCTCGATTCTTCTCAACGAATCAAAGACACGTGGATCGTCTAGATACAAAAATGTGCTGTAGTCAAAGCACACCATTCGAATCACGTATCTCAACTTCGTTTGATTCCGTACCAATCTAATTTGCTTCGGCCATCAAAACGGCGAAGCCAATATATAAAGTGTAAACCACGCGTTAATTAAACCTCCATACGAAAAATCCAATAATGCTTAGTCGGCTGGCGCAGTTTCTCTTTCATTGAACGGAAATCAAAAATCACAAACGGAGAAACAAGTAACAAAGAAACATAAAAGAAAAGGGAAAAAATACAGGGAAACATAGCGGAAAAGGAAATACAATGATCGGTACCTACGCTAAACAGTGCGTTAATTGAATTTCTATAGGAGAATCTCGATAACTTTTAGTCGAATAACAATTTACCCTTTGTTGCATAGATCGAAAGTGGAACAAGTCAAACAACCACGAAAGAAAGAAAACGAAAACAACGGAAAACGCGATAAAAGAAGAGAAGTAAAAGCAAAAAGGGAAACGAACGAGCTTTGAAAAAACCCACTGATTAAATTTTCATAGGGAAACCTCAATAACTTTCGGTGGAGCGGCAATTTCCCCTTCGTTCGATTGATCAAAAATGACGGACGAAGAAAACAAGAACGGGGAAACAAAGAAAATGAAAAAGATAGAAAGTAAAATAGAAGAAAAGAAGAAAGAGAAAGAAAATGGGGTGAATCACGGTTCGTAGTATTCGATGCCACGTCGTTCTGTGTTCCCTTTTAATCGCGGGCCGGCGTTACCGGATAAAGCAACGTGTAATTTGTCGCAATTGGTATTGTTCGGTGTTTCCCGGTTTTCCGGGTTCGCTCTCTTTCTCCGTACAACCTCCTCCCACCCTTCGCTCCTTTATTTTCCCTCGGTTACCCCATTCTTCCCGACGCGCTTTTTTTCATCCACTATATTGCCTTTCTATTTTGCTCGTGCACGATCCACGAATCACGAGATAACGGAAAGCTGGACTGGATGTGGCCCAGTTTTCCACGGACCAAAGTTTATAATCGACGTCCATTATCGAGCTCGTCATCTTCGAATCGTCTCGCTAAACCATCCACGATGATTCATACAACGGCGTGGGTGCAGATTTCGAGAATTTTGGTTTACACGTACAACGACTCACGAAAGTATTCGAACTCTTAACGTAGCAAATTTTGATGAACGTGTTACGCGTACGAATACGAAACTTTGTAAAATTTTATTCAAATAAATTTTTATTTAAAGCAATATTTTGATATATCTTTTGTTACAAACTTTGTACTGAAAATTGTCGTTTTTGAATGCATAACGAGAGCGAACACTTACTTAGTTTCTATGCAAATAGAAAATGCAATTCCTTGTCAAATGTAATTGTTGTAATGCTACAGCGTTAATGGAATTTCAAAACTGTCTCGCATAATACACACAATGTATTCATAAAAAGTTTTCTATGATTATTCAAATACTTTAATCAGCCACTGTATTTCTACCCTTAAAAGTATCACTCTCATTCAAGTATCGCGAGTCTTTTAATTGTGGACAATTAAAATCCAACAGTAGATCACACGAATGACCGCGAAGAAAAGCAAATCGACTGGGAATTTCTTAAATTTTTGACTTGACGAAAGTCCTGGGCAAATGAAACGAGTTTGAAATATCTCAGAAACAATTTGTGAGAACGTTTGACGTTCTTTCGAAAGAATCATTCGATGACATAATTAGATACAATTACGTTCTTTCTTTTTACTTCTTACAGAATTTTAATTACGTTTCGAACTTCGACTCAACTTACACGCATACGAGATCCTTTCGAGGAGTTTGATTCGATCACTAGTCTCGAGAATCACGAATCGTGAATTTTGTACACTCTTCGAAATCACAACACCTATCGTTCCTCACTGATACATTCCACCAAGGTACATCCGTCTTACGACTTGTCAGTCGAAAATCGGGTCATTTACTTTTTGTCGCACGATCGACAGAATCTCGTCACATATCATCAAAATTTTCCATATTCGTCAATACAAACACTGTTCGCACTTCGTGAATACCTTCCTCGACCCATAAATCGATCGTACGTATTTCGTAAAATAAAAAGTTAATCTCACTATCGATTAACTTGTTCGATCTCTTACTTCGAACTTATCCAAACAGTTCGAACGAAACAGCCTACGGCGAGTTTACGAGGGAAGCATAAAACGAACGGCGAAAACGCGACGAGTAAAGAAACCACGCGGGTCGAGGAGCCGAAAATTCGAAAGATGGACACGGAAATCTCAGCGCAATGTAATCGAGGGGAAGTTTTTTGGAGAAACGGCTCGCTCGCCGGCTACTCGTTAGGACTTCGCCTACGGACTGCCGGGCGCCGCGGCAAAAGCTACGGCGCAACACGCCGACGCATCAACCCCCTTAGAACCCTTGGCCCCTGTGTCGCACCGATACCAACCAATACCAACGTACGCCAGCGAGCGTCTCCTCGTCGCGATGATCCCTGAGTGCTATACGTATACCTGTAGACAGTGGTACCCGATGCAGTTTGATGTTCAACCCAACAACGATTCGTCGATCACGCGTCCCGTTGCTCATCGATCTTTCCATTGATGTTACGTGTCCTGTTCATCGACGCAGAATTATCGTAAGGGGGTTGTATGATTGGCTGTAGTATTGTATTAGCATACATCGACTCACGAACGTACATGAAAATGCATCGTAAATGTATTGTTTTACAAATTTTACCAATTTTACTTTAATTTATTTTTATGCTTCTATCTCTATATATATGTTAATATTAATCTTCCCTCTACTTTCGTTATTCTGTATATCAAAGGGTACTCTATTAAGGTTCGTTCAAATATAAAATAAATAAAAAAAATTGTTAATAACGAAAATTCTGTAAATTATCCTTTAGTAGAAGATGAAGATGAAATAATTAACATATATTGAATCACGAAAGTAAGTGGAAATGCACAATTCTTTTAACGAAGTAATAATATGTCAACCTATGATCTAATAACAGAAAATTTGCTACACAGTAATTTTTGTGTGTCTATTCGCGAAAGTATTTGAACAGGTACCATAAAAAACTTTTATATTCATATCGTATTGAAATGTTTCCCAATTTCGTTAACGCTGTAACGAGACACGTCATCGTTATGATTATATGTATATTATATATACGTGAAAATCTAAAGACAAGTGACATTTGCTGAAAATATATATTTTTTCAAGTTTAGTTCGACATAGGGTTAGAAAATTAACATCTATAAGCATACTGATTTCTATTAAAATGTAACTTACCAATAATTCTCTCAAATTATTCGTCACTTGCACTACTGTCCTTCGAGCTTCTCAATTTGTAACACGAAACAATATGCCTGTAACAATTATTAACCTCTAATTACAAATTTCAGATTAAATTAAAGAAACTATGATCACAATTAAAATAAATTCTCTCTCGTAAACGAACATTTTAATGATTGAGGTTAACTTACTTTAAAAATCGTATATACGAATATATAAACGTATACACGGAGTAGTGGTAACACTGAAAAATGAACATGCGTTTGTATTACTATAGAAAATATTTCAAAACTTTTATATACATTTGCCATTTGACAAATTAACAAATACGTCGATGTAGCTTATTACCTCATTATTATTAACAAACTGACAGACACTTATGAATCTTTGACGTAACTGCCAGTTATAATTTATTACCGTTGCAATTACAGCACACCATTTTTCAAATTGTAAGAGCTACGAAACTTTATTGCGTCTGATATCCAAGCTGACATGGGACACTAAATTAAAAGATAAATAAATGATTTACCGATGATATCGTGATACGTGTTGAAGATGGATCCTCTTATAAACCACCGAAGGCACAATGAACGCGCGAAAAGAATACTTTACACTAAAAAACCGCAAAAATATGACAGCATCACAACGCGCGCGAAATGTGACGCTTCTCTCCGGTGAGCAGACTGACTTCAGCGCCGCGCTTGGTATAGGATGGAACTAACGATTGGCGCCAATCACTTCCCTCGCAATTTTGAATACGAATTCCCGCAAAATTTAAATTCCATGATTGATAAGAAAGAAGTAAGAGCATGTAATTTCTGTTCTAAATTACTAATTAATTGTCTATTTATAATGTAAGAGCAATCCGTAGAAATAAAGTAATCTCGTAAAGCAAAGCACAGAGATAAATAATATATATATACGTTATGAAAGTATAGAAATTTATACTTCTTTTACCATTATAGAATACTATTCTATATTTTATTTACTATCGCTATTAACGTTGTAATTAATACGAAAATCACTCGGTATAAAGATAAATAAGTAAAGATATAAAACTGTATCGTTTCGTTTATAACTTTATATCTGATTTTAGTTTTGATTGCAAACAATACCGATACTTTATAATCTTGTGTCTAATTCTAATTTTAATTCCGAATATTGGTAATGCTTTATAATTTTGTATCTAATTCAAGTTTTGATTCTAAATGCTACTAATGATGATATTCGAAATAAACTTGTTTATGAAATTTATTATTTTTATCGCAGGAAGACGATATTGTCTAAAAGACAATGAAATGTTTATCTATTTTTATTTCAAATCCGCTAAAATGATAATAGAGATTTTATCTTCGTCAAACTCAGAAGTTTCTGGTTCTCGAGAAACTCGGTATTCATTGGAGTTACAATGTTTGCTTGCTCTTTCCGCAAACCGAGATGAATTACGTCGATCCTATTATAATATGTAACAATGAATGTTATGTGAAGTGAAAATTATTAATCGTCAGTTGTTCGCAGAGAATTATACGTCTTGCAGTGTCGCAAATTAAGCCGATATAATTAAAATACTGCGATGCATGTATAACACAAAAGCAACTGCTTCGACTAACAAATATATCGGCATACCAGCCTCAAAAAAGTATTTTGTAAATATTTCTTAAAAATGTATAAATGACGTAATAATTATGTAAAATATACATACATTGCATTATAAAGAAATTGAAGTGCAAAATACTTGCGCTCGAAAGAATTTATATAAACGAAAATTACAATTTCCATAAACAACGAGACTGCAAAATAATCTATTGAAGCTCAAAGCACGATATGTTAATCGCTTTTCCACGTTCTTTGTCTATTTATACTATACTTCTCTATTTACCATTACTATAATCGATATTCGTTCAACCGGACAGTGCATTTATTTTTTATAATTAATATCGGTCTAAAAATAAGTTCCACGGTACTGATAAAAGCGATAGATCGTGAATACGCGTTTTCCTCGTATAATCGATTAAACACCATTGATCAAATTTCGACGATTCTTGACAATAATTCGTAACATACGTTTCCGTTTTCGGATAAAATTATTTCGCATCGTAAGATGAACCATTACGATAGAAATCGAGTAACAATTAACAGAAGACTAGTACTCTCAGTTTCTAAATTTAAAGGTAATAATGAGTAAACGGTGATTCTGCAAAGAGAAGAAATGACGTGGCGATATCGAGCGATCGTTGGAAGTAAGCGAAAAACTTTCAATATCTCAAATATCTGCCAAGTGTACAAATAAGAGATAATAATGGTAGAAAGGATGATATCGTTCTATCGATTTTACGTAGGAAACGATACGTTTGTTCAGCAGCAAGAAGTTAATTCGAAATTACGCGATTTAATAAAGGAAAGAAAATATCAATTTTTTTAATATCGTGTTTTATGAGAAAGAAATTAAATATTCTACTCCGTTCGAATAATAATTTTTTTCTTCCACGTCCACGTTTATCACGAACTATTCCTTTGTACCTATAATTGTTTATAATCTCTTGCACGGTGAAACAAGTTCCGTCAACAATTCCGTCCACTTTGGAAACAAATTTTTTCTTCAGAATACAATTTCATAATTAACTTTTGCATTGAAACGACTGTTTCCAAGCACAACTATGTTCTTTGACGAATCATCTCTCGCACGAAGAGTACAAGTACGTTCAATTCTCTCCATTACGAACGAAAAATTTCAACAGTTCTTGCGAAACGATCATTAACGATAAATAAAATAAAATATAGAGTAACAAAGGATCAGACAAGGAGCGCGAACGAAATTTTTCATGCAATTCCTTTTTAGGTAAGCTACCTGGAGGTTTAAAGTAAACAGAAACCGACGAACTGAATATAAAATTCTTGAATTACTCCGTGAAGCATTTCGTGAAAGATGGTGGATTTTCAAAAATCGAGGTAAAAGGAGTGCTTGACGAATCGAAGAGCTTCGATAAGAAGTCGAAAATCCCCTAAAGGAAAAAAGAATATATATATATATATATATATATATATATATTACTCGCTTTCCATAATAAAATAAATAAACTTTGATAATAATTGAGTTATTTGAAATTAGTAAGAGTTCGGAGAGCTATTTACACGTGACATGAAACCACGTAACTGGTTGATGAGATTTATGCAAATTGTAGTCGTTATTTGTAGCGTAACAAACGTTCGAAACTAGAATTTCAAATGTGTTTCGACTAAAATTAATAACAAAGTGATTGATCGCGTAGAATAAATAAATTACGTGTACAAACCGGCTAACGAGTTACAAATGAAGTAGATAGGCGTTCTTTTTATCGGTATCCCTTTCATTCGATAGAAATCGTCGATAGAAATCAGCAGCGTTTAAAGAACCTGAGTTTTCACCAGCGAAAAATCAATTCGCCGATATTTTCTCTAACCGATGAACATTTCCTACATGTCGCCACATCTCCGAGTTAGAACTCGAACCTGTGTTTCATCGATAAGCGATTGGGATGAACCCCCGAGTTCACTTGAAACTCCAATCCGAACTTCAAACGTTCGTCCGCAAAGTTTTCGGAAGCTGCGCGCAAGAGCTTTCCAAGTAATATGGGACGTGCAATCGCAGATTACTTCGATAGTACTTTGATCATACTTTCTTCCAAACTTGCCATCGTACACGCAACACACTGGATAACAAACAGCTTTGCTTTAAATGAATCTATTCTTTGGCTCCGCCGTTATCTAGCAAAACTAATCATTTATAAACACTGTAATTCGAAAACAAAAAAGTAATTGATATTTCTATGTTCGTTGACTTTTCTCCGATTTTTCTATCTCGTTTTATATGCTCGTCGAGCATCGTACGAACAGTAAATGCACGATTAACGTGCGCGTTCGTACGTACGCGGTGGGTTAAAATTGATGGAAAAGAATCAAAAGTGACCGGCTCAAAATATATTATACCGAAAGGAGCGCTCCATTTTTCATAACGGCTTCCGAGTAGCTATCCAACTTTTCTAAAGGATTCGACTTTTTTCGAATGTCCCGACGTATCTTCACGACCAATCCGTTCGATCTTACCGGGATTTTCGGATCGCTGATGTAATTGTAGAATTTTATTAAAAGCTTTATATAAATGTACATTTAAAATCACGCGAAACTTCGTGTCACGAACGAGTTTCTAGTTCCCTAATTAATTCGACAGAACTTAGAACAGTATACGCAGTACGATAGAGAAACTAACGATTTTACCTGAAAGTTCCAAGTAACGAGAAACCATCGAGTTAGAGATATTTCAATAATTTGCTGAGAGAGAGCAAAGTACACGTTTAAAAAACGCCGCGGTAAAGCAACGACGTAATATTTAGGATGGAAATACGAAACGGATACTTATCAGAATAGCAGCGAACCAGGAGGACCAGGATAATAGATAGTGTACCTGCGGAGTGGCCATGAACTCCCATAGGAAATTAAACTTCAGCGTGAAAGCGAACCATCAAAGAGAAAGACAAGCTAAATGAAACGGTTTCCTCCGCGTCTATTTTTATTTGACCGTGTAATGCATGATTTACGACTTCCGACGGAATTGGAAAATTATTCCCGATTCTATTTAGACGTAATTCTATCGATCAAATTCGTATCGTAATTAATGGACATCGTCGCGGAAACGTGTTACGTATAGAAAAAACATCCGGAGAACACAATTGTAGGATTCTATTTATTTATTTAAAATGGATTAAACAGGAAACGATGGTTATTTAACGTGAACTAAATACAATAATATGCTATAATTAAGACAACTAAATAATCAATTCACAACTCCACGGTTCCAACGCTCTCTTTCACGCGGACCATCCTCCTCGACAACGCTGATGTCACGTAAACTTGTGACTTAGATTATAAAAATAGTTTTTCCAAATCGTCCGCTACGCGATTACTACCGATTGAATTTACGAAAATAATTCTCTTCTTGAGAGATCTGCAGTCAGGAAAATTTCCTATTTCTAGCATTTAGACAACTACGGAAGTTGATTCGCGAGCAATCTTGTAAATAATATCTGGTGGAAAGACGTATTTCATGGAAATTCAAATCGTTTCTCCAAATACGCGATTTTGTGATTTTTAAACGATAAGTTGCCTAAGTTACGCTTTGTTTACGGTTTGCTTAAATTGCACTTTCCTCGAGATGTACGTTCTCTTCATAAAGAACATCGTTTTTAGCAATTTTTAACCTTGTAACACGGATGTACGTATTTTTCAATTCTCAGGATCTTTACTGTAGGACTTTTTATTGATCGATGGATCTATTCGTCTGGTTATTATATTTCCCTTCCTAAAGAAGGAACTTTAGTTCGCCATTTTAAGCATTGATCGAGATGAAATATTCGATCGCCCATTCCATCGGTGGAGGGAACGTAACCTTCGAGGAGCAAATGATGAAGCGCGAAGATTAAAATGATGGTCGATAAGCACGCAGCGTCGAATCTCGAAGCGACAGAGTGATGCATCCGCGTGTTGAACCGCGACCGCAACGAGTGGTCGTGTGTTCATCGTTCGTAAGCGCGTAACCCGTGCACGAGTGGATGGAAGGTTTGGTAGGTCGTTGGAAACAGCGAACGACGAAGGTTGAAGAGAAACGGAGAAAAGCAGAGAAACGAGACAGCCGCGTTTGCTGCCTTGCAAGGCGCGCGCGTATCCTGTTTAATTAGCGAACAAATTAAACGTCGGGGCAGCCGCATCCGACATGGCCACGTAATTAGAGGTATTATAAATTAATTATAACGCCGTGGTGCAGCCAGTTTTGCGGGATTCAATCTTGGAACGAGGTCGGCATTGCACGCCAAACGAATGCCAAACAACTTACGCCGGTGCCAACCTCTTTCTACGCGCCATTCGTCCTTTTCTACTTTCCCTCCTTTCTTTCCCTTTGCTTCGCTCCCTATTTATACCTTAATAACGTAACTCTGTCATAGCTGACCAATTGTCATTTCTATTTTCGATTCATCCTTCGGCATCCTTCGGAACGGGCCGTCCTTCGCTTCTCAAACTTTCGTCGTATACATATGTATTAGGTTGTCCGAAAAGTTTCTTTCGTCTCATAAGGCGATGATAGATAAACAACAATTTCTGTTTTATATTATTTTATCGAATTAGGCGTGATCCATTCCGTTCTATTTCTGTTATTATGTTCGTGCATAGTTCGATAAACTAATGTAAAACCAAAAACATTGTGCGTCTATTATTTCCTTAGAAAACGAAAGAAACCTTTCGGACAACCTAATACATTTTCAAACTCGATTTATATTTTCGAAAGCGAAGCGTTGTGTTTTATATTTTCGACTTATTTCGCCACGTACAATAGTCTTGTAGCGGCCCATGGCCGTAAAAAAAGTTTCAAGTTGAAATGGAAAAATTCAAAACTGGGAGAGATCCATACTATCGTGCCCTTGAATACTAACGTTGTTTTGGGTTACAAGGACTGGATCGTTATTGCTGTTTCTTGTCATTTTCAGTTACGCAAGAAGCTTGACTTTTTCTGCTAACATCCCTATGATATCAGCTCCCTATGATATTCTTTTGGTAATGTAGCATTGAGTGAGCGACGATCAAATTGGCATACGCTATCTCTGTACTTATACTTATTTCAATATATTTTGCTATTACCAATTCATCCATTCGTTTCTTTATCAAACAAGCGTACACGTTAATTACCTCAATCCCTTTGCTCTTGTGTCATGATTGTACAGTTTTTCGTACACACACTGACCGCATAACGCTTCTCTGTCTGTGCGTGCTGATAATGATTGACGGTCGACTGGATTACAGCGCCGAACGCAGGAAGGAAAGCAAAACGGAAGGATCAGATGGACAATACGATAGACCGACTTGTCCAACGCTTCCGAAATACGTCTGCGATACGATATGCGCGATGTCACGTGTCGATCTCGCGTCGCGCGTTTGTAAGAATTATACGAAAATCGATAGGCTGAGCGATGGGTTGAGACGCGAAATTGGGTGTTCGTAAATTTAAATATTCGTCGATGTAATTCTTTTGCGAATTAGGATGACCCGGACGAGAAATAAAATGACGTATAATCCTGTAGTATCGTGGACAAATGGTGTAAGAAATATCGGGCGAACCATAAACAATGTCGCGAGAGAACCTAAGTGCTGACAGGTTCGTCAACGTGTCGTCGGTCCTTCGGTCGAATAGTTACGCGGAAAAAAGACCTACCTGACCAGTTGCGGAACACGTACGTGGTGGAGCTATGAGAAAAGACAAAGGGATGCTCAAGGGAGAAAGACGAATTAACAGGCAATAGCTAGTTGAGAAGTCAGAGTGTCGTCAGTGTGACATCGACCACATCTCGATCTACATCAGAGATAAGACTTGCTCCTGATCTTCGGACTCTTTTGCACGCGTCACCACCTTATCGTCATAACCTACACCGAGCCCATCAACATCCCCAAAGCGAAACATATGTCGGAGACGAAAGGACGCCGGGGCCCCTCTGGAACTTCAGGATAACACCCTAACATTGTGATCTAGAGCCTACCATAGTCGTAATGAAACAATCGCAGTTATCCAAACCGATGGTAATTGTACGGGATTAGTGACGGTGAGCTTTGGCTCGCGGCGACAGCCTGCCGCCCAACGTAGCCGCGGTCAACGGGACGGGAGCTCTGTCTAACAAAGGCGCGGAGCGGTGTTATGACCCTCGTTAAAGGAATTACCCATAGAGGTACCCGACGGTAAAACATGCTAACGGTCCTTAGAACGATGAATACCTGAAGTTGAGGCACGTATACGACACAAGTCCCGGTAGCCCGAGGACCCGCTATGAAACCTGGGTTTTTTCGGCAATTAAGATGTTTGCAAACGGACAGGTAGCTTGCGTCCCAAATCGACCAATCGACAGCGACGTCGATCCGAGGATCTTGTGTACTTAGACACCACACCAGAGTTTGTCTCGGTGGCGTCGTTGTGACGAAGGGCAGTCTTACTTGAGATCTGATCGGCGAAAGAGTCGCGCCTTACGATCAGGGAGTGGTGCACGCGTGAGTTAGAGCAAGGAAACCTATCCTCCCGTTGACCGTGGATTCGTTATCAAGCCTGAGGTCATCGTCACTAGTGTCGCGTGCGTGTGTCTGCTGTGCATCCTCGTCTGTTCTGTAACATCCCCCTATCGACGATAAAAGTACCCTACGTGCGACAAGACGATGGAGAACTCCAATGCCGAACCGCTACCTACCGCAAGCCCTCCCTGGAATGGCGACTCGAGCTCGAACTCGGATTCCGACTCGACACATATATAGGCCGAGACTCGAGCAAGCTCAGGCAGTTCTTGTTCGGGCTTTCTCTGATTCGGTATGTTACGCTACCTCTGTAAGATTATTGTGATCGTTAAATTTATAATAAAGTTTGACGAAAGAAAGTTAAGAGTTGTGCTACGGCTCAACCTTCTTTTTTTTATAATCTAAGTCACGAGATTACGTGACATCAGCGTTGTCGAGGAGGATGGTCCGCGTGAAAGAGAGCGTTGGAACCGTGGTGACGAGTGTCGTGAATTAACTACTTAGTCGTCCGAGTTATAGCACATTGCTATTTGTATTTAGTTTGCGTTAAATAACCAGACGAATAGATCCATCGATCAATAAAAAATCCTACAGTAAAGATCCTGAGAATTGAAAAATACGTACATCCGTGTTACAAGGTTAAAAATTGCTAAAAACGATGTTCTTTATGGAGAGAACGTACATCTCGAGGAAAGTGCAATTTAAGCAAACCGTAAACAAAGCGTAACTTAGGCAACTTATCGTTTAAAAATCACAAAATCGCGTATTTGGAGAAACGATTTGAATTTCCATGAAATACGTCTTTCCACCAGATATTATTTACAAGATTGCTCGTGAATCAACTTCCGTAGTTGTCTAAATGCTAGAAATAGGAAATTTTCCTGACTGCAGATCTCTCAAGAAGAGAATTATTTTCGTAAATTCAATCGGTAGTAATCGCGTAGCGGACGATTTGGAAAAACGATCGAATAATTCCATCCGCCTTAAGACAATGGAATCGCATCGACTCGATTCCCTGGAGACTCGCGTATTACCGAAAGGGTGGAGCTTAGAAGTCTCCGTCACAGAATAGAAACCGATTAAGCGAAACAACCAACTGACTGCACCTGTTGATATTTCCCTAGCCACTGCACACCCGTATCCACCTACGTGTACGGTATACAACCGTACACACGTGTACATCAACGTTTCTCAAGCCTCGTTCCGCGAAACGAGCAACACTTGGAAGAGTAGTGTACGATTAGCAGCGAATCGACTCTCGTTCCATTCGAATTCAGCAATTATTCGCCGTATCGACGCTGTTGTAACGTCAATTCACATCAGAGACCAGGCCATACACCACGGACAGGATGGCACTCAGATGTCTGCATATCCTTGGTGCGCACCCTCGATAGTCTTAAGTGCCCACCAGGGGCCTTGGCATTTTCATAGTTAAGGTCCTTCGGACCAAGCGAGTATTTCCTGTCTTAGATTTCCCTTTACGTTTATTATCTACCACGTGTTAGCTTAGAAAGTTGGTTTTCTCCACATCTGGTATGTTCCATTAGCAACTTTCTCGCGAGGGCGGCTGAAACCTTTCCTGCTCCACCAACCGTCTTATTATCCAATCGAAGACGGTGTCTACTGCCCTCGCTTCCTTAACCAAAATCGTCATCGACAAATCCGATAGTCCCGTGTCCTTAGACACACCCACCCCTAGCTTTCCTCGGACACGGTATCGCCAGAAACACTGACTTATTCTATGTCTTTAGAATAGTCAACATATCTATATCGGTCTCTACCCTTATAAGTCGCGTACTTAACGTATCGTTGTAACTAAGTCTTACATAACGTGGTTGGAGTGAATTGCGATTTATGTTAATTCAGTGCGTGTTACATTGTGATTGCTGAATTCGTAATGAAGTTTAATTAATACAAAGTTAATAGTTGTGTTACGACTCAACTATATTTTATTTTCACCAACCAACCCTAAAAATTACGTGACACTGTCTTGCGCAATCGAACCAACTGTTATTACCGATATCGTTTTGGAAATCACTGGTTACACGTTACCAGTATCGGCAATCCAATGTCTAGGAATTCGATGACGTTAACCGATCGATACGTCTTTGTTGTATGGATTTTTTAATGTTGCAATTTTATAATAAAGCAAAACCGTACGCACAGACACGTACTATCAGTTTTGTCCTATAACATCGACTCGTACAAACTAATCGATATTCTATTCGTTTGGAAACATTTTTGGAAAAAATACTGCAAAGCTGTCGCGCGACAGATTTATATAAAAGCAAATATAGAACGTAGAACCCACCGGTGTGCGCGTTTCGCTATAGTTTAACGCAACACGCCGTAAAGCCAAAATTGATCGAAACGAATTCTCTTAATTCTCATTGGCGATGCAGTGCCAACAAACTTTATTCGTAAACTATTGTTGCGTGGGAACGCTGTGCATCGATGCTTCGGCAATATTCGTGTACCTATAGTATCATATATATAGTAATACGAAATGCATCGACAAGGATACAGCGTATATAAGGTAAAATTACATCGGTATATTGGATTATTGAAAATCTTTCGTCGACCCAGTTAATCCGTAATACGGCGATAGTAGTGGCGGCCAAACGAACGAAACCGAGTGAATAACGGTGAAAAGATCGTTTACGCGACGAGCTAACAAACGTCGGATAGATAGGTCTTACCAATCATACGTTCGAGGAAATATTATCGAGGAAATCGAAAGAGACGAGTATTTTAAATTAATGATAAATCAATCAAATTTGAAGATGGTATCCCACTGGGGGTAGCCATCCACAAGCTATAATATTTTACCAAATGTCCTACTGGACAAATTGTAAAATGTAAATAAATAAATAATAAAAAAAAAAAAATTAATGATTGTCGGGTTTGTCGGCTTGGCGCTAGTTTTAGGGGCGCGTTGCGTATCTTCGTTAGAACAAGCCATCGTAGTTGTTCAATGAGGTTTATATTTACAATTATGTACAAGTGTTGATTTAACAAGGTTTAACAATTTAACGTGTTTATCAGTCACTCTTAAAGTAAAGACAATGTTCTTAGGTTCGAACGAATCCACGGTCAACGGGTTAACTCTTAGTACAATTGAATATGTTTTGAAACTCAAAATGACGTGTTATTTCATAATGACGCAAGTATTTCATATAACTTTTTATCTTCTTCTCCGTATTAAACTTAGGAAATTTCTTAACTGTAAAAAAATAAGTCCCTTTGGAAGATTAACCCATAACACGGAAATCGTATAAAAGTAGGATTACGTGGAAAATAGACGTGACAGAGCTAATGGTAAAGACAAGGATCGCGCGTGTGTATCTTTGCACGGAAAGCTGCACGTTCGATACAACCGGACCGACTGATTGCGTCGAAACACGTCCCTAACAGTGGCCGATAGCCGTTGTTACAAATTCATTCGCCACGTAGTCGACAAGTCTGACAATTTACCGAGTTACTCGCCACCGGATTTGACCATCGCTGCGGAAGCAATAAGGGGCAAGTTTGGCCTGACTTTCGTGCGACGAGACTGCAACGCCGAACCGTTAAACGTCGAATCGATTCACCGGAAAACTTGACGATGTCGATGTCACACGCGCAAGAAGAAAGCTACGCGACGCGATTGTCTTGTCCACTCTTGTCACGACGAAATCAACCATCACCGATTGTTTAGCGAGAAACGGCGAATGGTAAAGTTAATTTCAAAGCTGCTCTTTTTGTTGCGACACTCTACTAACTAGCGACCAGTGTGGCGTCCAAGGTGAAGGATTATAAGAAATGTAAAGAGCAAGGTTTAGTTCACCTTGTTTATGCCACTCAATACTCTGAATACAACTGTCTTTTAGTTCACTGGCTATTCTAATATCGATTATCTAACACTGGCTATTTAAATATGTCGGATTAGGGTTGGAATTTTGGGCGTTCGATGAACCTTTACTCAAATTTAATTACCAGACGACACTTCAAATCCCGAACACTTTTACCATTTATGCAAGGATTGATTGTAAATTTTAATAAATTAAAAAAGAAAACTTTTACCATTTTTAATACGACAACGATTGGACGCTAGAAGAATCCTCACAGATCGCGGGTAGTTTGTCTTTTCTCGATACAACGAAATTGGAGGATCAAAGAATCAAAGGTGATTTGTCGATAATTTTCAGTAAACTGTAAAATTCGTAATTGATGTTTAATTAGAAGAGCAGTATTTTATTTTTCTGATAGTTGGGACATAGTACAGACAAAGTTTGTACGTAGACCGGACGTACTAAGCATCGACGTATACATCATTCGTCAGGCTGTACAGGCTAACAAGTCGAAAATCCAAACTAAGCATAGAAAACAAACTAAAAATATATAAAATGGTCGTAAAACCAATTTGGACATACGGAATAGCACTATGGGGAACAGCAGCATATAACCAAAGAGCCATATAACCAAAATAGAGGCAATGCAATCTAAAATACTCAGAACAATAGCAAACGCGCCATGGTACGTTAAAAACGAGGACATTCGGAAAGACCTGGGAATACCAACGATCAAGGAGGAGAGATTAACAGAAGCGCAAGAAGGTACGGAGAAAGAATAGCAACGCACCCGAACCGGTAACAAACATAAAAAGGAGACTAAAAAGGAAATACCCAACAGATCTCACAAAGGACATAACTTAACATACAAGCACTCGCCACACTAAAGAAATAAATCAATCAAACTCGAAGATGGTATCCCACTGGGGGTAGCCATCCACGTGCTATATCACTGTATCACTAAGCTATAATATTTTACCAAATGTCCTACTGGACAAATTGTAAAATGTAAATAAATAAATAAAAAAAAAATTCGTCGGGTTTGAAAAGTTACACGGAAGCATCGCATAAAATCAATAATAAACAGAATACGCGAAGAAAGGAAGCAAATGTACCGGTTAACCAATAGAAAATCTAAATTAAGCATAATGAATAAACTAAATATATATAAAACAATGATCAAACCAAGCTGGACATACGGAGTCCCACTATGGGGGAGGCAGCAATGAGTCACGTAAATAAAATAGAAACAGGGCAAGCAAAAATTTTAAGGACGATAGTTAACGCTCCATGGTACGTCGGAAATGAAGACTTACGAAAAGATTTAAAAATTCCAACAGTCAAAGAGGAAATCGCTAGATATGCAAAAAAGTATAAAGAAAGACTTGTAACACACCCAAACCAGCTGGTTGCTGAAACGAATAAAACCATAATGGAAAGAAGACCGAAGAAGAAGCATCCCGCGGACCTCACGATAGAAATAAAATAAACAACTTGGAAGATGGAACCCCGCTGAGGATAACCATCCACGTGTTATATTATCATACCACTAAGCTATAATATTTTACCAAATGTCCTACTGGACAAATTGTAAAATTTAAAAAAATAAAGAAAGAAAAAAAAGTTTAAAAAGTTCTCAATCTAATGATAGCACGCGCGCTTTTATCCACGAATGAACAAAATAAAACTCGCAGTTGGAAACACTGGCAAGTATATTTTAACAAGACGAGATATTTTTAAACACCGAGTCGCTATGAAAATATTTTTATCAACGAGCGAACCCTCTATCGCGAGTTAATAATATAATCGATGCTCGGATAAAAGATACGCGAGTGTAGCTATGTTTATGCATAAATATGAGACGGCTGAATCTCTTCGGACCCTTTGAAACCCTTTTCCTAGAACGTCATTACGAAGCATAGCATAAAAAATATCTACGACTCGTACCACGGTAGACGTCATTTTTCTCCAAGTTACGAAGAAAAGCGGTTCGTTTCCCCAGACGACTTTTTATGCAGGATATATACGCTGAGTAATCAGAGAAAATAGATTTCCTTCTGCGTCCCAAAGCTTCTCTTCCCAAATCCTTCTACGAGTACAGAAAAGAAAACGCAGACTAATCGTAACGTAACGTTTTAATCAAATTTCTCACGTTTTCTACGTTCGGAATAAAAGCATTGGCTTGGCAACTAAGCGATCGCGCATGTTGTCAATACCACCTAATGACAAAATCCACGATCACTCAGTCGCCAACCCGATACATCTCTAACACCCAACCAATTTTTGCTGTATACCGTTCTATTTAATCGGTACGAGGTAACGAATAATTAATGAATTTGATAAAACAATAACAGCGGTTGAAGGTCGTTGGATTTAAGGAGCCGTACGAGGTAAGACAAATGCGGCATCTCATTAGCAATACCGGAGAGAAGATTCTCGCGCGTGGACGCCACTCGCGGTAACAACCTCCTAACGCGATACGATCATTATACGACTTCTCTACTGGCCGACTTTTTCCTCTCTTTACTACTTCGTGTCCGGCCAACGATTCGCTGGTTTTTTCGTTCGTGTGCACCGCGCGTCCTTTCGCACAAAACCAATGTTTTTCTCGTGTCGACGAAACAAAAAATCCTCAACGAGATTCCCTGTAACGGTTAATTAAATCGCAACGATAATTGCTTCCACTTGAATTTCATTTTTCAATCTCTAACGATTTGAATCATTTGATCGATCAACGATAAGACAAAGCGTAAAAGTAAACGCGAAATTGTCGAAAAGAACAAGTCAAGTACGTCATACGTTTCATAAAAGTGTGTGGAAATAAGACAATTATCAAAGGCTTCGTCGAGATAGCGAAACAAAGTGTATTAGAGTAATAGATACTTTATAGAAGACCGCTATAACAATTAGGGACGCAAAATAGATTTTTATGAATCGAAAGTTCGTTTCTATGGTAAAATTATAGAATCTGTTTATTCGACCAATCGCGGGGAGAGACGTGAACGGGAGTCGTAAATTCCCGTTACGATTATAACAATCGACACCACGAATTGATCGATCCCCTGATTTCCGTTGAGATAATAGGGGTGATTGAGTTTGTATAACACTGTGATTCACAGAATTATAAATTATATATTTCCAACACTTAGATTACACCGATGACCATAGATAAATAGATAATCGCTTATCGCACGAAGATAAGATAGATATGTACGTTAGAGCGGGGCTCTTATAATTGGATTTAGCGTATTAGTGGACGTAGCACTATAATATATTTAGTAGAGGAGATGTATGCTCGACAATACCGAGAACCGACTCTCGCGTTATGTTTAGACTGCCCCGATAGGCGTTAGCTTTACACTTAGTAGTTGACTTTTCCAACGATGTAGAAGAAGCGAAGTCGAGCGACGATGCTGTGTCGGAGAAAAACTAGCGATGGGTGTGTCTAGCGCGCGGGACCGTCGGATTTGTTCATGCCATTTTAGGTCAGGCCTCAAGATACCCACAGTCAAAGAGGAAATAGCAAAATACAGCGACAGATATAGCAAAAGAGTCAACAAACACCGAAACCCCCTAATCACTGGACTACTTGACACGACCGACCAGATTCGCAGGCTGAAGAGGCACTACCCGCTAGACCTAAACGCAAGATTCATTTAGTTATCCAAACTAAACATATGCACTTACCTATAATACCTACAAATTATACCTATCTATAACAAGTATTAACTTATTGTAAATAAACAGCCATGTCACTGCGCCACGCCAGAAAAATTACTGAAAATTCTCAACGCGAGAATTGATTGTAATTTCAACAAATAAATAAAAAAAAAAAAAAATTTTAGGTCAGGAAGTGAAGGCAGTATACATTGCCTCGGATTGGACAAACGAAGGTTGGTGGACTAGGAAGGATCTTAACCACCCTCGATAGAAAGTTGCTAGTGGGAAGCATCGTACGTGAGAAAAACTAACTTTCCCGTGTCAAGCCGAGGAAACAATAGTCTTTAGAAACTGATTTAGAAAAAGACATTTGTTGGGTCTGAAGGTCCTTAGCAGGCAAGTTACTCGGGTTTATGACGGGTGCTTAAGGCTATCGAGGATACGCCGTACGGAAGAGCGGACATTTGGTGTCCGTCTGGCCCGCGGTGTGTGACCTGGGCCAGGCAGAGAGTCGCCCGGCGTAACAGAATATTTTCATTTTAATATTTCCATTTAGAGAAATATTTTCATTTCAAAAAGATCTAATTTATATAGATATACGTATATGGATAATTCGTAATTTAAGATTCAATTTTTAAGATTCAAAAATTGGTAAAAAAAAATGGTAAAAATTGATTTCATGGAAATGTTACCGTGTTATTATAATAAGTCGCGTAAATTCTATAGACGGAATTTGTTTTAACGAAATACTAAAAAATTTAATCCACCGTACGATCCGTATGAAATAAAACACGAAACTTCTTTTATAAATCGTATTAAAATCGTAAGAAATAGCGATACGAAGAGAATAAACGAGCAGACTTGCCGGTGACGAGTTTTCAAAGCTTAAAAAGCACTTTTATCATTTGCAAGCATGTCATTAAGAAATACAAGCTGAGTAAATATGTAGCAGGCAAATACTGCAACGTCAGAACACCAATTTAATTTGTACCTTTTCTAATTAGCAGCTTGTTTGTAGAATTTACCCTCGTTTCTTGAGATTAAACGTTAAATTGTCATTTTGTCCCCATTGCGAACTGTGATTTAAACAAAGAACGAATTTGTTTCTTAACCGTGTCGTAAGGAACTTGAAAGATATGCCTCTGCCACGAACAAGTATCCCTTGATTTACTAAAACAAGAGAAAATTATGCGTTTCAGTACGTTCGTCTTTTGTTCGTATCCTTTATCGTTCATTTATTTTTTAAATAATACAGAACGGAATTTTTATTATCGAAAAATAGCTTCGTTCGTGGCATTATTTCGAACGTTCTTCCAATCAATAAAAAGCGAGATATATTCCAAATATCCAAAGTTTTGCCTATCACAGTTTCGATACGATTCCATAAAAGAAACTCGAGGAAAGTAGAAACAGCGGATGTTTTGACATGATTTCCCAAATTTGTATTCTATTCACCTACAGTTTAGAAGATTCCAAGTTCCAACGTTAAAGTTTCAAGCGACCTTATCGTTGGTCACAACGCGTACATTCTTTTGGGACAACTTTCGCATAAACAAATAAAAATTTACAAAGCTTCTTCGTTTCATTTCCGTAATGCAAAAAGATGCTTGAATCGATACTTTTAAAAATAACGAAAGTATAATTCTCTTAGAATGATCGATGATCAATGATCATACGGAAATATTTTTATGTTTTTTAGAATTCTCATCCAGCGATGAATGAAATAACTCTGCAAAATTTCTTCGTCGCTTGGTAGCTCCGTTACGACGATGTTCTCTTTTTTTATACGCGGGGAAATCCTCATCGACACCCCTCGCTCTTCTGGCAAGCGGCGGAATAGTGTTGTCACGTCCCGCGCTGCACACGCGCCGTAACGTAGACTAAAACTACCAATTTGAAATTTAAATAAATTTTAACAATTTGTATAGAAAGCAAATTCGAGCCTCGCAACCCCCACGGAATAACCCGTCACACGACGACCCCTCCACGGAAGATCTAAATATAAATAAGCGTAGCGACATAGAAGAAAGAAGAAATAATTCCTTAGTTCGGAGTAGTTAATTCCTCAGTTTTGTGTGATTAGTTCGTCAGTTCTTGGTGAATAATTCCTTGGTTCTTGGCGATCAGTTCTCCAATTCTTGGCAAATAATTTCTTTGTTCATAGCGATTAATTCTCAATTCCTTTAGCTCTTAAATTCTCAATTCCTTTGCCTTTCGATTCTTTCGTTCCTTAGCTTTTCAGCTCTTAGTTCCTTTAGCTCTTAGTTTTTGCTCTCAGTTCTTAAGTTCTTCGGTCCTTTAGTTCTTTAGCTTTTAGTTTTTTGTTTCATTAGTTTCCAGTTCTTGTTAGTCTTATTAATCGACGTGTTTCTTTTTGTCAATTTGTAAATTATTGAAAATCTATCAAATTAATTTATGAGACGGAAAACGTATTACGAACGATCGTAACTTCGAGTATTCGAAATTTCAACGACAATTCTGTCAATATCCAATTAGAATACGAATAAACATTTTTTTTGTGAAGAATATTTGTCTAATAATATAATAGGATTAAGCGAGCGTTTATTTTCACCAACTTTAATCCTCTCCCGTGTCGGTACTCCTGCGCGTAGCAGAGTTCAATTGCCAATCGCATTAAACGACAGACAACGCTACAATTTAACTTGAATTCAAAAATTAACGGCAACACAACCAAAACGAGCCAAACAAAACGTAACAGTGTCAGACTTTACCGACTAAAACTCCACGGCACCTCTTTCGAATTACTGCCGGAGCACTCCTGCGTCTTCTCCTGTCCGAGGGAGCATTCCTTGGGTAGCGCAGGGTCGTCCTTGCGAGGAACCCTGCAAGGGTAAGACGCTCTCACGCTCTCGCGCTCTGTTCGTTCCTTTACGAGCATTACGTCTTCGCGATATAAACGGACTGCGAGCAACTCTTGTTGCCCCCTCAGCATCGCTTTCGCAACTGACGAGGGGTCTAGTCTGTCGCCGATCGCTAGCCGTAGAATACAACGTGGGGCCTCCCACGCTGGACAAAATCGCAACGTGTGCTGGGCCGTGTCCTTGCCCTCACCGCAGTGGTGACGTGTGTTCGTCGCCTCTCTTCCGATTTTCTGCAGACATTCCATGTCCTGCGAGCACCGCGTCATCCGGAAGGACAGCGGAAGCCCTCCGCGGTCCCTCCAAGGCTTCCAATTATTACGACATCGTACTCGCGCGTTGATTAATCGAGTGGTCGTTCCATTGTTCGTGGTAAATTTGCAACTGTTTGCGTTCGCTCGATTCGTTACGACACATCCAGGACATTTACGCGTTTAAATATGAATATTATTTACGCTGCTTTGCGATATAAGCGTCATCGATCGAAATACAGTTGGAATTGTCAAAAGTCATAAATATATCTATTCCGACAAAACGTTATCGAAGGAATTACAGCAAAGATCAATAAAGAAAATTTCCTCCGTGTATCTTTTGCTAAAATGTGCTATTGATAAAATAAAATTACAAAAGCAGAATTTACGATAGATCGTATAAAAGAATCGTATTTATTATTATTATTATACGTATTATCTCATCGTTGAAGAAATAAAGGGGGAATGAAGAAAATTAACTGGCATCAAAAGAACCATCTTTTTTTGCCTTTATTATCGAAATTCTTTATTTTCTGTGTCTTGTAGCTCTATGTGTAGGTGTGCATGTGTATGGAGTAGGAGGAGGAGAGAGAAAGAGACAAAGTATAATCTTCGTTTATACTAGAAATATCGAAATATTCGCTTAACGAGATATACATTACGTGACGGCTAATCTTTACTTTTCTTTTGTTCCTAAGACGCGTAAGACCACCTTAAGATCATAGATAGCGAGCCGATTTCACTTTGTTTTATTCGTCGATTAACTCATTAATTGAATAGGCAGATACAGTGGATAGGAAAAGTCGTGTGTAATGATTGTTCTTTGTCTTTTTTCTTCATTTATTCTACGTATCCTATCTTTGTCGGTTTTTGTAAAAAGACACTGTTTGGCTAGACAGAAATTTGGCTGAAAATGATAGTCTGCTCCCCGTCCCTAATGGGGAAAAAAGACGAGTAAAAGAATTAACCCATCAAGAACCGGGCAGTGAAACAACGTGCAAGATTGGAGAAAGTAACTTGCAACGTTGATTTGTCCTTTGTCAGGCTAAATATATATCGGAACACTACGCATATTGGCAACGCCGGTGTTCAATGCAAAATTCCTTATAGCGCCACGAATAATTAAATTTGAATTTTATAAAGTTGTAGGATCTAAATGGAAAAAGAAATAGCGAGCAAAAAAATATTACATAAATGCTTACAAATCCTTTTTATAATCATAATGTTAAAAGACAGAATTCAAATACAAGTAAACCGACCGCAAATAAATTGCAAATGGAATGTTGGCCTTTAACGGATTAAGAAAAGCTACTTTTTAGAAAAATTTTTAGAAAAGCACGGTGTCGGGAAAGCAAGGGAGAACTTGAGACCCTCTAATAACAAATTCACTATTTTTGCCACAAATACATTCGAAAACTAGGCACATTTATATTCGCAAATCTTTCTTCCGATCTGTTTAACCGGAAACACCAGTATCGTCCTATATTTTACACGAAATCAAATACATAAAAAATAGAGCTTTCATTACGATACAGGCCGATCGTTTAGCGTTCGGTTACTCGCCCATAGCAATTAGAGAATAGAACGTCGTGATAACGCACAAATCTTAAGAGTGGAAAAAGGAACGCAAGAAGTGTTTTCGTTTCTTTTTTAAACCAGTCTTCAAATCGACAGTTCATTGTAAAATCATCGTGAAAAATTCAAAGTTTCGTTCAAGCATATCGCAAATATACAAACTACTCTCGTTATTTAAGAAGCGAATCCGTAAAAAATCATTTACTTTTACTTACTACGCTTTTGTTTCAACGCGCTATTCTTCACCGTTTTCTTTGTAATTACAACCAAAGGGAAATTCGATCTACTTTGATCAAAGAAACACAGTATATTTCCTTTTTGTAAATTATATTATAATTTCGATGCAAAAGTAAGGAGAAATTTTGCTTGATATCTTTCCATCGTTGGTAGACTCGTCGTAAGATATCTTTTTAATAAATTGTAACAAATAACAAAAGAGCCAGGACTTCGATTTGCAAATTCGTGCATATTCGAATTTGTATTCGTGTATTTCATCGAATATTAGTAACGATCAAATAAAAAATACACGCTTCGTGTGCTTTTTTTTTACAAAAATTCTCATTACTTCTGCATCTGCGAAGGAGTTCGTCTCGTTTAACAGCTAAGAGAAATGAGCATGGATTTACGGATAATTGATATAAACCATTAAATATAATTCGCTTTTAATCGATCTTATTACGTCAATATTTCATCAGCTCTTTTAGTTTCTCTAAGAACTTCGAATGAGTTATATGAAAGAAAAAAGAGAGAGATAATAGTAATTACTTTTATAATAATAAGAAGAAACGTAAGAACGTTTAATTTTTAAAAACGGGTACTACCAACGATATTTGTAGCAAAAATATACAGGCCACGTGGCTGCTTACAATATACGCTCCGCAAATTCTTAAAAGGAAAGAAAAACTTAACAAACGCGAAAGAAATGAAAAGTTATTTTTCTTCTTTTTTGTTTTTTTTTCTTCTTTTGACAAAGAACATAACGGTTAACGACGTCAAAACAACCATCACTCAGTGTCAGTCAGGTGCGGCTGTACAAATCATTGATACCCACTGACAATGAGCTCATCGATTGTACACCTATACTTAAGAATCTAGATTTTATTACGAAACTGCTCGCACGAATTTCACAAACGATTTCTTATTTTCTTTTTGCTTTACTTTTTTCTTCTTTTTCTTTTAATTACACCACGAAAAAGAAACTATTGACCCATGCTACTTCGCTCGATTATTCCAATAATTATATTTACGGATGCATCGTACATGCGTTATTGCCAATAACATATGTACCGCTTCATCTTCGTACCGTTGTTTGTTGAACAACCTCACAGACATAAACTGAGATACATATTATATTTTCCCGTGCAATTCGGTGTGTCGAACATTCAAAAAAATTAGTTACAATTATTTAAATTACACGATGAAAATATTATATTATTCGTTGAAATTCACGTACCCATCAAATCCATATTTTTTTTTTCCAATTTATAGATACAGTAGCGCAGTGATCAAACGAATCGCCGTTCAAACGTGTTTCGTCGACTAATTGATACAAATTTGCATATGTACAACGTACGAAGATGAAACACAAGGAACGGAATATGTATATTTATATACACGAATCGGAGCATGTGTTATGAATGCATAATATGCACGCATGTAAATGTATATCTCTGTATAATATGACGTGTGTAGAGTGTGTGTGTGTGTGTGTGTGTATGTGTTTGCGCGCGCGCTCATGTGCGTGCGTGCGTGCATGCGTGCGTGCGTGCATATGTGTCTGTATGTGTATGTATCCTTGTAAAATGTACGTCGCGTTTCATGTACGTATGTATGTATGTACGAAACATTTCGCATAGACGTTCTGGGAGTGGAATCAAGATATATCGAGTATATGAAAAGCAATCGTTTTTAAAAATGTAGAAATTCGCTTGTTAATAAACGTATACGCAATAGTTTGGCCATCGGTCTTTGCCATACAAGGATAATAATTTTTATCGACTACTATCGTTAACTAGGGATGAAGTCATCGTGAAAAAAGAACCGGAAGTCCATAATTGTTTGTTTCTTTTATAGACAAGGGAACGATACCCGTTCAGTTAGAAGAAAATGTTTTCACGAAGAAAAACGCACGAGGATAGCATAGTCTCATAAATTTCAAATACATGTGCAATAATACATGTGTATATAATTCTTTTTTTTTTTTCTTAAGAAGCGGTAATTCGTTTTTCGCGATCCTAATGGTGCCTTTAATGTACGCGTGTTCGCTTGTTATGCCTTATCGTTTCCTTTAACTGGCCAGTGTAAACTCTACTGTGGCACAAAGAAATTTCGACAATTACTCGCGTAATTTCACGTTCGATACGTCGTGTAAATAGAGCTTCAATTGCAAATAAATTGTCACGATATATATTTATGTGTATATATATGTATATAGAATACCACTAAAAATTCGCTTGAGCGTACGCCCAACATACAGACCAAACCTTCATATCAATCTCAAGCACACATCAACCGCTTTGTAAACGATATAACAAAAGTAGCTTGACAAACGAAGCACACAACCAAATGGTGAATCCTACATTGTTTTGCATACTTTTAGTTTTAGATTCAAGAAAAAATAATATGGACTTCGAAGAACATTAGTTTCGAGAAATTAACACACGAACGTGTATCTGTACATCTATACAACCCTTAACTGTATAGTAGTCAATTATGTTAAGGAAATACATACTACCTAGTATTGCTATACGATTTCTTTATTTATAAGAATGTTTGACAATTAAAACGTAAATTATAAAATATTTTGCAGAATGCAACCTCAAATAAAGATTAGTTAAAGATTAAATATGAATAATTAGAAAGCAGACAACGTAAGATAACATTAGAAATATATACGTTTATTATTTTAATATCTAACAAAATAAAAATGTAAAAAGTTTCTATTTGATAAAAGAAAATATATAATTTCATTAGTCTGTCAAATTGAATCATTCGTGAATTTTCATCTTTTGCATAGTATGTAGAATTACAAGTAATACTATAACCTCTAAAGCCTCATTGTATGTGATGTTAATTTTCTTAAAATCATATACTATCTCGAAATACTCTAGAACTGTGATGATTTAGTTGTGTGCTCGTTCACATTATCGAATCATGTTGATCAATGAATGAAAGCATCGAGTAAATACAAAAGGTAATAGCAAAATTCGCTTTACCCCCAGAAACATCGCTATTCTCATATCAGATTCGTTTACTGTCTACTTTTAACAAATGTATATGTCCAAACAAACTTACTTATGAATTGCACGATGAAAAAATTAAGATATAATAAGATAGAATGGAACGAATGAAAGCTCACAATGATAAAAAAACACTTAGAAAAATTGTCAATATAACTATCTAAGTTGATAATCGTCGTGTTCCCTCTGTTGGAAGAAAGGAAGCACGGATTGCGCAAACGCATTTTCACAGAGAATGTTTACACTGTTTCGTACGTACGTACAACATGTGTACTCACGAAAAAAGAACTAAGATTAATGTTATTTGGAATAATTATGATCCTTAGTAATTCCAAACGTAAGAATCAATTCCAGATAAAAATGATTACATCTCACATTCACAAATGCGATTGGCGATTTAATCACTAATTACTGAAAAATCTATGCATACATAATCAAACACTTCACTGTTTGCGCGGCAGCCTTTTCAGCTATAAATGGAATTATGCATTAGATTAATTCAGTATCTTAAATTACCTAGTTAATGTTGTGTTTTGTGTATCAAATCATTATCGTAACAATTATTTGTTGGGCACACACCGAATTAAAGTCTCAGCCATAAGCACGCGTCAAACTTTTCTTTCTCCGTGATTCATGTTCATTAGCCATCCTCTTTTGGAGGGGTAAACCAACCTATAAGAATACATAACAACATAATACCATGTATATAGATATTTCAGAAACAAGTATTTCAGAAAGAGATGGAAAAACATACGTCAAAAGTAAAAGATTAAGAGCCATGTGATACAAAGACTTACTAACATAACAGAATCTTATAGGATTGCATCGTTAAACCTCGAGTTAGGAATGCAAATAGTAATATAACGTATAAATATCGACGTTATATTAAAAAAAAAGGAAAGGAAAAAAAGAAGCAGCATATGTTTCTAAAATTATCCTTCCCAAATTATTTAAGTCAATATTGTTAAAGAAACGCGCATTAAAAAACATATTATATAATAACGATAATGAAAAATTCATCGTCTAAATAACCCTAGACATTAAACTCATCATTTTCTCATCAGATATTCTTCGTATTGCAAAAATTTAACATACACGATGAAATGAGAAATAAAATGACCGTCTTACCATTTTTTTCATGTATTTGTACAAGAGACTTGAATGACTGTTGTGCACGGGCTAGACTATATTGACCCTGACCACACACTTTGCTAGCACTACCTGGTCCTTGAAATTGTATGCGTGCTTTTCCCTTCACTAGTGTTGCTGAAATCTGCATGATGACTGCTTCCACTGTATAGGCTGAACTCCAACCTTGTTTCGTTAAGAGTTCCATGCAAATTGCACCTCCTATAAGGACGTAACCACCAGAGATCATGGGATGCACAACTCTGACAAATGGGGGTTCGAATGGGTAAGTTTCCTGCAATCACAAGAATAAAGAATTTTTTCTTAATTTTACAAAATCAATAACCTAAATATCAATATCATGCGAATTAACAAAATTTCTAAAGTATTTACCAAACTACATTGATATCATACGTAATTAAAACATCAAGATATAATAAACAGATTCTTAAAAGTGATGATGTATTACTTATTATCTAAAACACAACTAGAATCAATAATTTTGATTTACACAAAATTCATACAATAAAAACACTTGCAAGTTAATGACATACCTTAAAAAGCATGTTAAGGAGAATACTGTCTTTGCCTTCCTTTTCTTTTAGAAGTATGAGATCGCTGTGTAAAGGTGAATCAGGATCAACACACATCAGCCTGACATTCCATTCATACAAACTGTCATTTACTAATTCTATGCTGTACATTCCTACAACAAATTTAAGTAAATACTTGAATATGTCAATAAATCTGCACTTTCCTTTTATAATATGATTATTAAGCTGTCTTAATACAACTATAGAATGAAAAACATGTGACTACCTTTTTTGAAACTGTCACTCCGATAAATGTCGCGCAATTCTTTCATAAGTCTGTCTGTGGCTTGCACACTGCCACAGACAGATCCTTTTAAGTAATCTTGTCTTTGATTTTGTCTCAACCTTTCTAACGTTGCAAGATGTTCCAATTCTATTTCTTCACCCTTAAAAATTCAATTTGTATCAGTATAAAACAGTACAAGTATAATCTACGTATTAAAACAATTGTTTTATTTAATGTTACTTTATTTACCTTACTCTTTGCATTGGCATCCCCTTCGTCCATATCTAAATGTAGGTCTTCTTCCGCATCGCTTTCTTCATCATCATCAATATCTTCTACATCCTCAGCTTCCATCCTTTGTGCCGCTGCTTCGTTCGATCCTCCTAAACGTAATGGATCCAAAGCTGTCCTTAACCGTTCAACATCGGGTGGTTCGGGTAATGAGTGCAGTCTACATAATTCTTTCAAGAGAATCCCAACTTGATTAATGACATGGTTGTCACGGCCTGTAGTAGTACTTAAAATTTGTACCGCATTTGTAACACTTGTTTCCTCTGATTCCGCAAACCAAACTGGTGGTGTAGAAGGATAGGTTTCCTATGACATTCATTAGAGTTCATATAATCACTTTATAAAGCAAAACCGCAATAATCATAATTTAATTTTTATAATATGTAATATATGTAATGATATATTACTTTACATAATATTGAATAACAATAATGAATATTTATATAACATATTTCGATAAACTTGATAGTTTTCAATATTGCAATTAACTACTTTATTCAAAAAATGCTATAATTTCCCTCAACATAGTTCATTTGTTATTTCAACTAAGACAGAAAATTGTCTAAATATAAAATGAACTACTACCACTTTAAAGTATGTGTACAATAATAAAATCCTCTAACAAATTAAAAAATATGTTTACCAATTGTTATGCATATAAAAATTACTGATAAAAATTAGTTACCTAATTGGGTGTTTAAAGCTGACTCATAAAGTAAAAAATATTTTAAGATTCTAAAAAAAAAACTATAGTAAAAAAGATAATGGACATGAAAATTCTTAAATTGTAAAATAGTTGTGTTCGACGATAATTCGTGAAATAAAAGATTAATAAAAAATCAACTATAATACACGGCGAATGTTTATCACGGTCGTATACAGGATATTTAAATATGGATTTATCGGCAATTGCAGTTAGCTCAGCGTCGGTGCACGTCCATGCATGTGCGTAACAGAAATCACATATTATTAATTAGCAATACCAGACCATATTTTCTCAATGAAACAAATGAACAAAAATTGTCAATTTTGTAACAAACGAATAGATAAAACGAGAACAATAATGCGTTTCACTAATATCTATTTGAATCAAATTTTTAAGTCCAACATTTGTTTTGATACACGCAAGATGAAAAGATAGTTTTGAATACGCTCGAATTGTTAAAACGCTAAATAATTTTATTCACAATCGACCTTTAATGAAAGAAAAGACAACTATTGTAAATTTCGAATTGCATTCGGAGCTCCATAACAAAAGAAACATAGAGCTTAAATCTTTTTTAAACGCACGCGATTATACGCGATGACTTATTGTTTACACACGCTGATAATAAACTTTCTACATGGATCCGAATCTAAAATTAATCGCTACAAATTAATGAACTCAACTCTAAACAACATAAACAGCTATAAGAATAAACAATTATTTACTTTTAGCATTAATATGTTAACTATTATAATTTCGGAGTAGTCAAATGAAAATTGAAAGTAATTTCATAACAAAAAAGCGAACGATGATGGCAACGATGGTAAGAGGAACGTACATACATGGATATGCTCATTGTTATCTAATTTATCTATAAATATTATCTGGCGTACACAAAATTAGTAAGTAGTTTGGTAATCGTGATATAACTGTCTAAATGGCACCGATTCTAAACGAACTTGTTTGTTGCAAATTGCAAACACAAAAATGGACAGAGAGAACAGATACCATTACGAGGGGCTTACCCTCTATTTGTGACATACATTGACCTCTAGCGCAATATTAATTCGTCTGAAAATCTCCACGGAAACTAGCTGATTGAGGTGAGAAAGGATCGATCGTAACTACAACAAAACGTACAGAACAATAAGAAACTATGGAGAGGACAATGCGTACACGATAGACACGGTATACGTGCTCCCGAGCATGGCTCTTGTCAAAAGCCTCAAATAACAACACGACTGTTATTGTTTCTTTGTCCGATCGGTCGTAGACAGCGACGAAACTTAACACGCTATCCATATAAAAATGAAAATACTGTCGATTGTTCCGAATCGATTTACTGTCTCAAATCGCATCCATGCTTGGTACACTTACTGTAATATTGGCGTGTATTTCGTATTTCTTCCCATTTTTACCGACGAACCTGCAGCTGAGTTCGTCCACACTCGCAGACATTATCTGAAATCTCTCATGGCTCTTAGGGAAGACGGACTCAAGAGTTTTAATCTCCTGCTTAAGGGTGTTCAAACAAGCCATTTGGGGGAGCGAACGAACGTGCCGGACCCCAAATTTTTCGGCGGTGCTTGTTCCAAAAAGTACAGCAACCCGAAAGAAACACGACGTACCCGATGACTGCCCGACAAAATGGCGACCGCAACTGACCAATTCGGCTAGTCTCGTACAATTTCGTCCTCTTTCGTCACAGATGGCAGCACTGAAACATTCAAACACTCGTGACGTCTTTCCGGTACAGCTGAGTGCCGCTCAACGTGTTGTGGCATTTAAAACGAAATCCGGATAATATACAATTGCTCACGAAAGTATTCGTACGTTTATAAAAATGTGTTATCAATATGTTATTTATTGAAATTTCGTTAGAACGGTAATGAACACGACTATCAGAAATATATTAATAAAGTTCAAAATAAATCTAAAAATTTGTAAAAATATAATCACATATTCTTTATATTTAAAAACCAATGATTAAGTATCTTATTAGTTGTAGAGCTCCGAAAATAATATTGTATTTGTACTTGAGATTACGTAAAATATACTATACGTACTTAAAATATTAAAAATTCGGTTGCTAATTAATCTCGATCTAAACACTTAAATATTGTATTAATAAACTCTACCGATTATACTATATTAATAAATACCAGTAAATCAGAAGTTAAAATAATCAACTTCACTTTTTATTAATTCCACAATTTCATTACATGAATACATGATTAACATTCAATTTTCAAGAAACAAATAATTTATTTCCGTAAGTTCATTCATTGCAAAGAAAATGACATAAACGATACTAAATTTTAAAATAAGTTTAAAAAATAGTATTTGTAACATCGTTACCTTCTTCTGTTTTTCATTTTATGGAGTAGATTAATGCAACTTCTGATTGACTCAAATGTAAATCTTCCTTTTAGTCAATATAATGTATTTAATTTTAACATAAAATAACCAACACTCGTTAATTATATCATGAATTTATTTGAAATGTCTAATATGTCTAGTTCTTATGATCTATATGTACAGATGATAGTGTGATAAAGTATAATACACGCATGTTAACATGTTAACAAATGAATGCTCTAATCTAATATACTAAAAATAATTAAGTTCTAATTTTTCGACTGGGCCCACAAATTTCTTCTTTCTTTTTCTTTTAATTTCAGGATATAGTGCATACATTCTATGTACTTCATGGGATAACATGAAGCAATTATTAAAATAATTCAAGAAATTCTTCCAACTTAGATATTTATTTACCAGTTTGTATTCGTATTCTCTTCAGTGGCATACATCTTTTTGTAATAATATTTTTGTTCTCACGTAGTTATATACATACATAAGAAATAATTAATATTTATTTATAACAGCGCTCAATATAACACAAACATATTAGTACAAGAAACATTGTTCATATTGTACTTAATTTATTAAATAAAGGATCCACGATGCATGCGCTTAAAATTAAAACGAGCTAAAATGATACTAATTGCAATTATATTTCCTTTTCTCTTTCTAACAATAAGTTTTTTTTTTACGAAAATACAAAAATCAAAACCCGACGTGTTATAAAACGTAAATAATAAATATATTATTTTACATATTGTACAGACGTTTTTCACTGAATGCTTTTCGTGTATGAATTTCTTGGGTTATTTTTTTATCATCTTTCTCGTTAGCATTGGAAAAGAGTAGACACCAGTCCATGGTACATAGTCTTTTTAATGGCAATAGAATCTTTGAAGTCGTGATATGACTAAGTGTAATTTATAAATAACAAAATATACCATTTCCACCGTAACAGGATGCCTAAGCCTTTTTTATTATATGAAAATCCATAGTGGTCAACATTAATTTATCACTAGAATTATTTTCATACATATACATATATATACACACGTTTCTTTCTTTGCATATACATAGCTTTTTCTGTTTCATGTAATAGTAAAAGCGAATGTGAAAGTTAATCAGTCAATAATATTAATTTAAGCCTCTATTTTTCAAAGTCAGGATCAGCAGAAATAGCGTACTTACACTCAAATTCATTTTTCTTAGTTACCTTCCATTTAATTAAACGAATTAAAAACATGCACGTAAACGGAAATTATATTACATAATTATTTCAAATAATTTTACTTCCGTACCTATATTATTTTTAAAGCGGAAGACCATCTCAGGTGGCTTTATACGTTTAACAATTTTTAAGTTTTCTAAACTTTTTTTCTGCGATACTTGTTTTCATATAAATAAATGTTTTATATACATATACATATATAAAATATATTATATATATAATTATTAATATATATATATATATACATATAGTATTTAATTATATTTAATTAATATATATATACATATATATATATTAATAATTTATGTTCGCTTTATGAAATATGTTTTAATAAATAATAATCATGAAATTTGCTAATACAAAAAATAAGACAATTTATGCTTTACGTAATATAAATTTGTATTTTTTTTACATAACTTTCTACATAATTAATAATTACTTTGTTCATTTTATAAAAAATAAAAGAAGCCAATTACATCCTTTAAATGATTGTGTTCACATTTGAAATAGTTATGAAGCCTTCACTAACATTGGTAGTAGATATCTCACCAACTGTTAATATGTGTCATATTTTTAATGATATTCTAAATTGCATTTCTTTTTATTGACTTAGATATTTACACAGACAATACTTGAACAAAATTATTTGCATCACTGTGTACGGTGTCTCTGATAAGTGAACTTTAGAAAATAGAGTTTTCCAAGATTCAAAACTTAGAATACTTTTTCTCTAGTAAGATTCAGTAAACTTACGTCACAATTTATGTTAAACCATTGTTGTGAATTAGTAACAGTTTTAAATTATTTTTCAGCAATTATCATGATACATATTAGTAATAACTAGGAACTTGAAGAAGCATTACCTCCGTCTCTTTAAATATACAAATGCCAAATCTTTTTGATATCCGTTCAACGTGCAATATAAGCAAGTTCAAACAACCACCTTCTTGCATTTCGCATCTGTTAATGAGTTATCGCATGGCGGCACTTTCTTTCTCCGAATCACATTAATATTAAAACTTTCATTTTATTTATAAAGAAATACTATATGTAAGATACTTTATAGTAGAGGTAGAAAAATAAAATGAGGACAAACAAAGAAGAAAGGAATGGTCTTGTGTGTGTGTGATAGTCACAGTATTTATATTGTTCGTTCGACAACTTCCAGTTGTAAACGAAAAATCTTAAAGAAAAGTATTAATAATCTTAATATATAAAAGCATATCTAAACTGCCAACTGTGCAACACTAGTTTTATACATCTCAGTTTTATTTACAAGTATTCTTTCGTCGATAGATACACTTTGGAGAAAGAAGTAGCTCACAGTATGTCACAGATTCCTTGTATTATAAAAGGTAATCTTCATTTGCGTGCACTCTTTCTGGCACATGACGTCAATACAGAATAATCTGGTTTACGTTTTTTCAGGGCATATAATAATGCTGATTTGTTACATTAGAGTAAAGGAAACGGCTTTTTTTAAAATGCCGAATGATAGTAATCATAAGTAGGCCAGTAAGGCTGTAGCCAGTCCTAGCTGGTGCGTTGACGTTTTTTGGCAGGGTGTTCCTCAGAAGAATGTGCAGGTGCAGGCATTACCATCTCACCACCTCTATTAAACATATATTTCAATTGAGGCATGTATTTCATAATACTTTTTACTTGTATTAATGGTAGTTCTTCGTTTAAAGATGAACACTTCCCTGCTTCCATTAACATTTTCATTTGTAGCCTTTAAAAGAAAGTATCTTAAATTAAAAATTATTTACATCAGTCATAATGTGAGGTAAATGTACATTCCTATAAAATATTTTAAGGTAAACAAAAAGGGATATACTTGCAAAATTCTTACTATTGACAAAGTTAAGAGCATTGTGTACAGACATATGCAAAAAATAATACTTTTTTACCTATTTCCTTGATATAAGTCTATATGCAAGACATCTGTTAGGACTTGCCGACAGCTATTAATGTCACAGATAGGAAAATACTGAGCGACGAAGTCAGGAAGCGTCATCAGTAATTCAGAATATATATATGGCTTGAAATTAATACAAGGTACCATTTTGTCTTCTACAAGCGCTTTCTGAATTTGATAAGGTTGAACTTGACAGGTTGATATATGTGTTTCTGATATTGGGATCAATGGCTTTCTGCCTCTTGAATCCCTAGAAATAAATACTTCGATACAATAATAAAGTATTTATTTATTCCCTTTAAAGTAGTTTAGTTCATATTAAAAATTTAAATATAATAATATGATAATATAATAAAGCAAACAATGTCATACCTGGAACTATTATTACTACCATTAACTGGTATTAATGGTGGTGGATATTTCGCATGAGATGTGTTATGCACGGATGGTGTATGCCTTTGTGGGTGTAATAGCGTAGATACCTGAGTAGGTGACGGCATCAGAGCTTGTACTTGTTCGCTTAAACCTAGCATTTGAGGGTATGTACTTGCTGTAACAGCATTTGGGACACCTAAAGTAGGCGTAGTATATGTCGATGTAACCCTAAAATGGAAACATTCTACGATAAATCTTAAGGAACATACAAATTAGGAAATATATATGATCAACTATAATTATGTAATTTACACGAACTACAGTACTTAATAAAGTTACAAAATGTTTATGTAAGATACAATATTGTACAGAAAATCTACACATTGTTGAATAGTTTGGGAAACTTAAAAGTGTATACTAGTTTAAAAGAATATAAATAGAGAAATATGTACATGAGATATTAATCATTGTAATCAGATTCCCTACAAAATGTATATATTGATTTACTATATTTATGCTTAAATGTATAATAGCATCAAGAGTATTTTATGTATTATATAAATTTCAATATTTCATTGTTTAAACAACAAATAAATAACTAAAATAAAAAATTAACATAGTTTATTATTTAAAATAATAAACAAAGAAAGTGTAGAAATCAGTCATATATGTATATAAATAATAATAATAACGAATACAAATTATTCACATTTTTCACATATATCAATATCTCATTTAATAGCATTTCTATGAAAAAAGGTCGATAATAATATGATCTACAAAAAAACGAAAATAAAAGTATATCTAGGAAATATAAAGTAGATATATGTGTATAGTAAATAAAAGAAATAAAAACATTAGAAAGAATATAAGTACTGTTTGAAGAGGCAACACAGGCAATATATAGTTATTGCAGATTTATATAAATCAAAAATTTGTTAATTATAATGTTCTTGTGCATGCTATCTTACTTTTGTGTAGTAATCATGACTATAGTACATTTTACAGGGACTCACCAGTCATCCTTCCCATAGGTTGGATAACTATACAAAAAAATCATACGTTGTATGTACAAATGCAAGAAGCTATAGTGCAGGTTTTCCAGATAATAAATAATAACATTTTTGCAAATAGTATAATTATATATTTCAAATAAATAAGTGGTTCCCTAAAATTCGACACTGCATGCTCATTTTATTCTAGTATACATCATATTAAGATCACTTTTCAAATAAAGCTATTATGAACTTTTAATATGCATTGATAAACTATATACAGTGTGAGTAATAAATATAATAAACATTTTTACACTAATGTAACTACTACACGAATGAAGTTGTGTTGAATTAATGATTAATTTCACCTTGAATTTGAGCAACACATCAAGAAAGATAAATTGTAATTAATTGTCAAAAGGGAAACGATATTTAACACGTGTATATGATTTGTTATTTAAATAGATTTGAGCAAAATATTCCATAACGTGCTTTTTAACAATAAAAACTCACATCTAATATATAATTTACTGTTTTCAATCACTAAATTGGAAGCAAGCATAAAATATTGATAATGCTGTGTAAGAAGAGAGAATGCTTAATATTAAAAATGAAAAGTTGCTCCGAATATTCTAAAGCTTCATTTTAAAAAAACATATACATAGATATTGTATATTAAGAAACAAAGAAGAATAAAGAAGACTTTTAAGAAAACTTTTCATTGCTTACCCGAGATTAGGTTGATTGGAGTGAACTGTTGCTCTGACAAGAGGGGGTGGTTGGGCCTGAACAACATTCTGCATAGTCGTAACTGGATAAACTCCAGGGTACTGAGCTGCTGCACTACCTCCACCCCCTCTACTCCTACTAGATTGTTGGGAATAATTTTTTGGTGCTGTAGATATTTGCTATAATAAAAGATCTTGAACTATTATCAATGAAAAACTCATTAGTATATTATTTCAATTTGTCTTTGTTTATTAAAATATAATTTTATATATATAAATATAATTATATTTTGATATTTATAATATATAATATATATGTCGGAGAAGAGTCAGGAACAGGGTTGTGGGCGTTTGATAGACCTCCCTTGGAGTTGGCCATCGTTGTGTGATAACGAAGACGCGGCCTGATGCTACGAGTATGGACACTACCGATTCGACAATCAGCAGCGGTGATTAGGCACTTGCGATGTTAGCGACGTTGGTCTTAGGTTCGATGACGCATCCACGGTCAACGGGATGAAAGAGATACTTGCTCTAACTCAATCTCACGGATCGTCAGGCGCTGCTCCCTTCGTCGGTGGGATCTCAAGAAAGAAGAATCTTCGTCCCAATGATGCCACAGAGGAAAATTATGATGGGGTGTATCTAAGGACACGAGATCATCGGATTCGTCGGATATAGCCCTCGTTCCGAAAGTAAGGGAAATTGGCGTCGCTGTCAATTGGTCTGTTTGGGACAAAGACCGTCTGTCCGTTTGGAAGATCTTAATTGCCGGAAAAACCCAGGTTTTATAGCGGGTCCTCGGGCTAACTGGACTTGTGCTGTGTACGTGCCTCAATATCAGGTATTCATTGTCCGAAGGAACCGTTGGAATGTTTTACTGTCAAGTACCTCTATTGGTATTTCTTTTAACGAGGATCATACTATAATTCCACACCTTTGCTAGGCGAAGCGCCCGTCCCGTTGACCGCGGTTACGTTCGGTGACTGATGGTCGCCTTGAGCCCAAGTTTATTATCACAAATCGCAAACAAGTACAATTGGACAGGATGACGGCAAATTGTTTAATTACGACTGTAAACTTTAATTGCAATTTTACGGATTATCCCGAAGTTCCAGAGGGACGGCTCCGGTGTCCTTTCATCTCCGACATATAATATATATATATATATATATTATACTAACACAACATTGACCCTTACTGGGGGTTCAACATCTTCAAAAAGAAATAGAAAAAATAGCTAATTATAATGATGTATTTAAAAAATATTCTTACATATTCTAACTTTAATAAAATTTTAATAATATTACAACAAAAATATATAATAATATAAATATATTTTTAAACAACTGGACACTTTTTATTGAATTATATAAAAGCGGAAATATAGTGGAGAGCGACTTACATTGTGCATGTTTAGGGACGAAGGCATTCGCACAATAGAACTAGGTTGAGAAACAAGCGCCGCCGTTTGAAAGGTGGGTTGACCACCGACGAGGCCTGTCCAGCCATTAACACTTTGCACTGTGTTCAACATCGGCTGTGTGACGATATTCGACCTGCCTGAGGATAGTGCTGTTGGCGAAGAATGTGCTGGATGGGTGGTCGCAACGGGTCTAGGTTGGCTGACTCGTTGCTGCACTTGCGATGTGTTTGCGACAGATCCACGTGGTAGCATGTTATGCATAGGGGCAGCACGTGCGTTAACAGTCGCTTTATTCGCACTATTTTGCACGGGAACTGGTTTGGTCGCTGGCGGTGTAGGTTGTTTGGTCCAGCCGCCACCGCTACCACCACCTTTGCTATTCACTAACAACTGAGAGTCCATCACTTTCGTCGGCCAATAATCTTCGAACCCCGTGCCCGGCGGGAAATAACTTTTAATGTCATTCAAACTAATCACTGAACATGTTTCACTGGCAAACAGTTCGTTACGAATACCCTGTACTTTGCAACAAAACTTTAAATACGATAAGTCCCAACCCTCGAGCTTTTCCGCTTTCAACTTGAGATTCTCGGTCTCGCCCTCGAAATAAAAGAGAGGGACGTATTGAAGGCCGTCCTTCACCGTGTAAGGAACAACGGATTCCTTATTTATCCGAATGAATCCACATTTATCAGCTTTTTGCCCATTTGACACGTTTGGATTCGTCCCGGCCGTTAATTTCGTGTAACACACGTCCAAAAACGTATAAAACTCCTTTGCGTCCGAAAGCCGAACCACTAAGTCTTTACACGTGAATGGATCTCTTCCAAACTGATTCTCGCAGTGTTTAACGTTTATATCGGTGAACAGCTTACTCTCCGCTTCCGTTATATAGTAACTCCTTATACACGTACAACTGTAGATATCCGAGTGCAGGTAACTCAGGTACTTGTTCAGCAACTTAGATTCTAAAATTCGTACAGCACAATACTTTTCGCCAGAGCGAAATATATAAGGTATGTGACAATCGTCGAAACTGGTCCATCCGAATCGGCCTCTTTGGCTTTCATCGTCAGGCGGTACTTTGCCTTCCGTCGTAGGAGGCTTCGTTGATACGGCAGTTGACGAATCCGCTGGTCGTTTATTCAAGTATCCCAGGATACCAGGAAGATTTGATTGTGGAAGGAGACATTGTGGGGGCCTTTGTTGTGGTGGGGCCCCTGGTACTCCTGTGACCATTTTCGCCTTGTTTGCTTCCACCATTTTGGCAGCCAGTTCTCGGATCTCCGCCTCATCGGGAAGTTCTTGCTTAACTACGACTTTATCAAAAGCTGGAAAATATACAATATACTCCTATTATTTTTGATAATTACAAAATAGAGAATATGATATATACATTTATGTGGTATAAATTTTTTAAGGAATATTGAACTCTAGATAAAATTATTTTGCTTAAATTGTTTGTTATTTAACGGTTAAGTGGTACCCATAGGTAACCATAGTAGTCTAAGTTAGATTACTTAATTCCAATATTTAATTTGTATGTGTATTCTACATTTATTAATAATTTTCATCACGAAAAATGCTTACAGAATACAAACTAAAATGAAATACTTTAAAATTAAACAGCTTAATCCAAATTACTGAACAATACGTTATATGTATAATTCTTTTCTTTAACACATTATTTACAATAACAAAGCCCACTTAATTATTACAATAACTTATATTCGTTATAAATACTAGACTATAACTGAAATACATAATGTCAGTATATTATCAAGTTTTAGTGAATTAAATAACAATAAATAACCATTATGAATTCTATTTATTTCTCAACAAAATTAAAACATATTAACAAAATCTATAGAAATCAAAATAATGAAAAAATTAATTATTTTTTATTGTTTTAGATGATTGTGTATAAAAATTACAGACGACGATCGATGGAGAAGAGCGCGGGAAAATACATTTATCATATGCCACAAATGAATTCAAGCAATTATCTTTGATTATTCTGCGAAACGAACTCCCACAAAAATAATAACCCACTAAATTGTCAATTTTATCCATCTTAAACAAGACTTATAAAGTTCGTTTCTACATAAAAAAATATTTCGTATTATACGAAATTTGGCGCTGTTAATTTGTACGAAAGCATACACGTGTTCAAGACCTATGCGCAAGACACGCACTATCCAATCGAAGTTATTTTTGCACTGTAATCATCGATATTTAATTTAAGTTTATGAATATGAATGACAACTATTCATTTTTCTTATACAAATTTTAATTGTTTTTCCTTTCATACAACACATAGACAAAGAAAATGAGCATAGAAACATTTTCGTAATAGTTCATTTTCAATTAAACATTACAATTCAACTAAATTGCAAAAGATGAATATAATAACACAACACAAGATTGGTACCGGCAATTTGCATGATATATATACGTATCTAAGATTTGTAATGTACACAGGACTGCAAAATTGTCTAATGTCGGATTAGGAACCATATTTTCCGAGAATTCACAAATTCGAAACTGTAGTTGCGCACTCGCAGTTTTGTAAAACGTCAGACACTTCAAAACACTGTACACTGTACACGTGACATGTGTTAATTGATTATTCATTGTTTAATCGATTTGAATCCCCTGTCATCTACATCGACATTTAAATAAAACAACCATAAATTACGTTCTGTAAAAAATTAAAACGTTCCTTTTCTTTGAAATCGATGGAAAAAATACTCTCGCGCTCTTTTCAACCGACATCGATTATCAAACGAAAACAAGGGGCTAATCAAGAGTACGCGCACGTGTACATTAAGATACGAGAAAAATTCACCACACTAGGATTTACAAAGACACAACGCATCTTTCATTAATGATAGAAAGATGCATTTGAAAACGTACTGAGTGACACTTGATCGGGTGCCGTCTGCAACGGACTCCTTTTCTCGAGCCATATGGCGTCCGTGCTGCTATCAGCGTTCACCGTATGCATGTCTGTAATATCGTTCCTCATCCTTGACGATCAACGATGCTTTCTAGCCGAGTCGAAATCACATATCGGTTGGATGAGTTGTAAACCAGCGAAGAGGTTATACGCGGTGCGTCTACTGATGTGCACTGTCGATGGGACGACACACGACCATGTTACACGACGAGACGAGAAACAGGCTCAGACAGAGGAAAAGTTCTATCCTCCTCCTCTGTTTCGACTCTCTCGGCTTCGAAGTTTTCACGCTTTCCCTCGACGACGTTTTCACTTTGCCTCTGTCGATTGCAATTATTATAGCAGGTGGCGCGAAAGAGTTTCCGACTCGACTCTCGAGGGATACATTTCGAGGGTAGATAAACGTACGTAGACGGTGGTATCGTTCACACTGACTATGTACATGCTGTTCGTAACACGGGCGTACCTCTGGACCCCGGCGAAGCTTTGCCGTTGATTAAGGAGCTCTCGATCGAGGGTAGCGCCATTTTACGCGGACTTCGCCTCTGTAAAACTGCGATTTCAGGCCGCCCAGTAGGCCATGCCGTAGCATCGAGCTGTCTGCCTGCAGTTGCACGGGACACTAGGCATTCCGCGGTCTAGCCGACCGCCAATCCTTACGGACTAGAGAGGCACGCTTAGTTTTCCACGCTGACTGTACTCCGTTAGGTATGTGCCAGTATCGTCCTCCGCGACGTATCACCACCCGTTGGCTTTAACTTTCCATTTTTAGGAATCTGACGTTACTGTTGCACTCCCTAATGTCCATCGATAATTCTTTCAGATACCCCAATTTTATATCACTGCGGGGTATTTTTAAACGACAACTTCGTAAATCTGTATTGCATTTTACTGCGCGAAATGTGCAAGTACAAAATACAATGAATGTTATCGAGTATTCGATAAAACACTGAGTTGTATATGTACATTACTTGAAAAAATGTATACAAAAATATATAACATACTTGAAAGTATATGTATTACTTGAAAAACAAATGACAATAATTTCTTTAAAAAGATTCTTAAAACAAAAACACAATTCAGATTATTAACCTATTATAATATAATATGCCTATATTTTGTATTTAATAAATTGACAATTTGAATTAAAATTGTATACAGTATACAAAGATTTCTATTGCTCTGGGTAAAAGGGGATCGGTAGTCTTCCCAATAACTGTCGCCATCTATCCGTCGCGCTCAATATTATTAATTATGTTGAATTTTATTTCCAGACATAAAATACATATATGTTGCGCATGCGCTGATAATTTAAATAAACATAACGGTAAATATAAATAACTTAAAAATTAATAATATTGCAACAAAATCCTTAAATTACATTTAATTCTAATAATAATTCATTCGTTACGAAGAAATGTCCATTAACTTACAAGAAATGAATGCTTTATAAGATGGAAGGTAGGTTCTGTTTATATACTAATTACTATACTTTGGTGTTCGATACGAGAGCTATATAAGACCGTTGCCTGGCAGCAGTCTTTAGTCGAAGCCGATCAGTGACAAGTGAAGGATGTACTCAACTTTCTCTCCCAAAGATAATAAAATTTCGAAGACGGTAGAAATTATTCCAGTATTTACGGTTTTTTAAATCGTGATTATACAATTTACACATAAGGTATAATTTTGTGCTATATAAATAAGAAGCATAAATAAAATGCGCAAGATCATTTCAGTTTTCAAATTTCGTAGTAAATAAGTATTTAAATACCGGAAATTGGAAAATAAAATTAAAAAATCTTTATACGCTGTGTTAATACGCATGCTTGTCACGTGTTACATTCATCACTCATACTTCCAACTAGGAAATATTTATTGTTCCCTCTATATTATCGCGTTTTATAAATTAAGATTTTAATTAAATTTCGGCAATAATACATATAACAAATATATATTATTAATATGTAAAACTGCACAACGGTTATAATGAAATATACATACAGCAAAATTGGATTTCTTAGATGTTTACAAACAAATAGGTCATTCAAACTTCTTATTTTCATTATAACCATAGCAATATCACGTAGTATTTAATTAAACTTTGTCTATAAATCCATATGTATTTCATTAATTCAAAATTCTTTTCTGCATAACTCTCAGAAATCATCGAAATCGTGATCAACATTTTCAACTGCTTTTCCAGTGTAGTATCATTATCACTTGGTCGTACTTCTCACTTCACTTATTTCAAGAGATTCAGGAAATTATGAAATTTTATGCTAGATACGTCACTGAATCTTATAAATAGGTGAACCATATCCTCAATCGGATTTCGCATCGTGTGTCAGGGATCGGCTGCAGCAGCTAGGTACATACCGCTCAAAGAGTGGCCAGGGCCAGCGCGTAAGATCGCGCAGACGATGTGACAACGTTGCACGGTCGATATGCTCTTTCAGGCAAAGTGCCAAGATTGGTAAACGCACGCGGCGGTATATAGTCGTGGTTTCAGGTGCCCTTCCCTCCTCTAACGCCCGCGTTTCACCCCCACCGCCATTCCTGGAACTTACCCGTGGGATTCTGCGTGATGGTGGGGGTTAAATAACAAAGGTGGGGGAATTGAAGCTGCGCAGAACGTTGCCAGACATACGTCGCTGTTTGTGCCTCTGCGCAGCCTTACATACATATACTCGACAGCCTCCTATATACTACATATGTATTATACTTATTATTTTAATCATGATTTACGGCTGCAACGTTGCCGGTTCTCGCTGCAGGCACGCCCACTCGGTCTCCCTTTTTTCACTTTTCAGTCGTACATACTAATACATAGATGTATGCGGGGAAAAGCAACGTCGCTTGATCGATACTTAAAGAAACATATAAAAACAAAAAGATGTACAAAGTTGTATTTATCAGCATCGTATGAGCATGTTTACGAATAAAGATACGTCTTTATTAAGATACAAAATAAAAAATCGCTAGCTTTCGTGCATAGATTGAGCAACTAGAACTAAAATAAAGAATATTTAAAAAATCGTAACTATATACGTTGTAATTCAAATGTTTATATGTTTGTTACTCTTTTATTTCGATTGTGTTTTTCTATAAATAATTATATATATAACAGAAATAACAAAGATGTTAATCTATATGACCGTGCAACGTTGCCATTACAAAATGGCCGTCGCGGCCTTGATTGGCCCGATTTCTTCTATGGCATACGCTGGGCCAGTCGTTTTGGCAACACTGGAAGGTCATAACAATCTATTTATAGCAGCCCTCTATTGCTGCTGTTGCTATGCCAAGTGAAGGCACAGTTCGCGGGGAGGGGAGGCAGTGGAAATGGAGGGGGAAGAGATTACTGAAGAACAATATGGCGTTGAACAGGATGTGCCCTGTACCGATCTACCCATTCTCTTTGCCATAACTACATTGTCCTTTCTTTCTAACGTTCACAATCTTTCTCTTACAATTTCCTTCTTTTTCCTAATATCAACGTATATCATTCATTTCGTTCAATTATGAAATCAAAAGAGCAAACATTACATAACGCGATGAAATATAGTACAGAGAGACACAATTAAATACGATAGTCTTAATCGTGATAAGACGTATGGGACGAGGTTACCATCGCTTTAGTGTTCTGTGACGAGAAAAACAAGAATGATTCGAAGAGTGGGGAGAACGAATATTCGGTATATTCACAATAATGAAAGAGGACCATCTAAATATGCTCTATCATTTTTCTAAATGTAATTTTTTGCGCAACTCAGTAGAATTGCATATGGCGGCGTGCACTTGCAGCAGCTGACAAGCATCGTGGTGTGCGTTTTCATGGTACACAAGCACGCATGCGACTTGCACGAAGTCGCGCCGCTTCGGGAATGCTCGGCAAACTTCGTGAAACTGCCTCTTTGTTACATCATTCTTTAGCTCTTATGTAGTACATAGAGGCGGATACATTATATACTGCGTCTGCACATATTTCCCTCCCAGCTCTCGCTCTCGTATGTACAGTGTATATAGCTGCCTTTGCATATATGTGCCGGCGAAGCAAACGGGCGGACGGTCGGAGGAGTGAGATCAGCTCCATGTTACACGAGGCGCACAAATGTAAATCAACTAGAACGGACACTAGAGTATGTAATATGTATATGCGTTTTATCATCTATAATTTTACCAATTATAATAAAGAAAATTCTTACTAATCTTATTCCATATTAAACTATTACAACTTCACTAGATCTAAATAAATCGTAACTTTAAATAAATTATTATTTGTTTTCACTGTAATATACAATAGTGCTTTCTGCATTTTAAAAATTTGATTATTCCATTACTCAGAAAATATATATATATAAAACTTTTCGTATACATATTAAACTTTTATTAAAAAAATATATTTTGCCAAAGTACTCAAAATTACGGAATAAAGATGAACCAAAATTACTTTGAAAGAACAAAATCCAGGGGCTTCTTGCATAATATAATATAACGTAATATATAGTAATATAATAGTAATATTACTAATATAGTAATATAAAGTAATAGTAAGTAATATAAACGTCTCCTTTACGATTTCACAATTTGTTACTATTATGCAAGGACATTTATTAATATTGATAATTTGTAAAATTTCACTAATGACAGTAGTTCAATTGCAAAAGTGTAAATGGAAGTTTATATGTATCATTTTCAAAAACTAATAAAAAAGCATTATTGAAAAAATGTTTTTAGTGATAGATAGATCTATCTTGCAACTAATAACTGACATCAATAATGTTTATTTTTCATCACGCTTTGTGGCGCCAAAAAACTTTTGGAATACTTCACATATAAAAAGGACATAATCTATAATAATCTCAAAGACAATTCCACATCTTTTCTATCTACGGTTGATTAATTTTCTTTGCTTTTCCATCTTTTTATTTCAGTTATTTCTTTACTTAATAATAACGGAATTACATATCGATACTGGTAGTAATATATATTATATCATATTTATATGTAATATTATGGTAAACCTAACCATAAATTATTAAAAAGATTATAGTTACTTATAGGAAAATAGTTGTAAAACAGGAAGCACAAATTCTTATGAGCGTTTTCAATAATGAATGACTATACTTACTTTTTCATTGTACTGATAGAAAACAGGCTATATATTATTTTTATATAATAAAATAACCATGTACATAATGTATGTCATACAATATAATAGTATGTTATTTTATTATCCTAACCTTAATTTATTCGCGATGCACACAAAGCTCAAAAAATAAGCTATCTATGAATAAATGTAGACTTGTTATTATCTGACCGTAATTAAATTTTCATAAAAGAATATATCTAAATATAATCTTTCATTAATATAAAAAAGTTTTTAATAAAAGATGACACGCTTTAAGCTTCTCGTAATATTTTTTGTTTATGGGAGCTATACGGTACTGTAATTTAAGTATTCATTACACACTTTCTTCCCAAAAAAATATCTACGATATTGCCAGGATCATCTTACCGTTTACTTTAAATAAACCGTGACGTCATCTTCTGCAAGCACACGCGGATAAAATGAAATGTGAATTAACATCCTTTTATTGATCATACATCGAAACGTATTGCAAATAATTCTTGTTATTAACGATTTATCGTTCGTGTAAATATTAAATAGTAATAATCAATACAATGTATGTATATTTAACAGGATATAGACATATTTTTGCAAACATTGAGCACCGTACATATGTCACTAATAATGTTTCCTATGTGTATTCTTTACTTTTATATGTACAGTCACATAACGTAAATACAATAATCGTTAAACATAAACAATCTTAATGAGTTCTTTCCCAGCATTTGCAATCGATGTCTGTATGTATGTCATTCAAATACAATAACACACACTGATATTCAAACTCAATTAGGATTACCCTGGTATGTGTTTTAAAAGTCAATTTACAACAAACATGTATCCACGTGCACATAAACGAACCTTAGTATTATATTGAAATTAATAGACATTAGACGTTTTATATAACTGTGAATTTACATGTGCCCAAACAGGGTAACTATGGTACATATAATATTTATAAATGACTGAAGAAAAATCTTTAAAAAAGAAAGAAAAATGAAATAGTTTCAATCGTTGCGTTGTATGGAACAAGAAAAGGAATGCAATAGAAGGTAAAAAGTATACGTCAGATTTTAAGAGAACAAGACGTGTATTTAGATTCAATGTGTCGTTGTTGCAACGGTATATTGTCAACACGTGAGATGCAGATGTTGACAGGTAGTCGCATCGGGGAACCACGTTTCGCCGGGTCTGCACGAGGCGCAGCTCATAGAAAACAGAAAACACGACATGTACCTTCTAGGCACTGGGCGCTGCTACAACCCGTATAACAGAGCGAGAGGGTACCGAGGTTGGACGTGGTAGAAAATCAAGCGAGGAGTACACAGGAGTACCAAGAAAAGTAAAAAAGGATAGAAGATGAGAATCTAAACGAGAAAGGAATACAGATGTATAGGAAGAGAAAAAGAGATGGGGAATATCGGGAGAAAGAGAGGGGGAAACGATACGCGCGAGTCTGTTGTCGCCGCCACCGCGACCACCGCCGCCACCCATAACCTCAAAGCTTACCTCTGTTGATTCGGGCTTCGACGATTTGTACGTCTTCGTCGACGCTCCTGTCGTTCATCTTCTTCTTCTTCTCGTTAACCTGAATGTCCATGCACATAATTCCACAGAACAAAACAACACTTCCGCCACACGAATACGCTACCCTTACGTTCCCGTGACATTTACATGAAACTGTGTGTGCGCGCGCGCGAAATATAATATACCACAGTTACAGCGGGGAAAGCGAATGGGTCGTCGCACGAGGGCGCCGCGAAATGCGCCTCTGTGAGTTGCGAATCTATTTTGTGGTTGTTGTACTTGACAATGGAGGAGAGATAGACATAGAGACACGACCGATAAGCACGAGGAAGGAAAACGAGAAGAATCTTAAACAGTTTAGTCGGTTGCCTCGTTCGTTATACACGTACACGCAATTCTCTCGCGGCCCGCGTTTTCTGCTGTTTTGTGCGGAGGTGAACCGAGAGGCCGACCGGGTTCCGTCCAGATTTGAATGTGGTACACGTTGCCAGTTCTTTCTCATACCCCCCTTCGTCCCCCTCCCATTCGTCCTTATGTACTTAACGGTTGCGACGTTGCCGCACATCCGGTACCATTGGGTAAGTGGTGGGGGAAGAGAATTTTGCAAAAGAGTGGGGGATGTACATAAGTACCTGACAACGACATAGTGGGGACTGCGAAAGGGTGGGGGAGAGCAGGGGGTATGTACATAGGGAAGGGGAGAGGGTTGTTGCTCGGGAATAGGAATTTTCCATGACGCCTCGGGGCAACAGCGACCGTTAGCTAGATCACGTGGCTTCACCGGAAGTTGTAAGGGCGACGCGCCATGATGCGCGCGCCCTCCTTTTCCGCTTTCAAATCTTTTTTTTCGAAATTTTTTTCCTTTAAAATATTTAATTATATTTTACGATACTTTTTTTCTTTTTCGTGCTTGTTATCATTTATTGTACGAGTCATCCGAAAGTCACATTAGTCAATTTCATAAATTGAAAATAGAGGAAAATTTGTATGTTTGTGTGAATATACAATATTATTATTATTATTGTTGAATCGCAAAAAGGTGATACTCTCAAATGTGCCTTTCCAATTTTGCCAAATAATACAAATAGTTTTAACATTTTTTATTTTTTGGTATATATACATATATTTGTGACAAGTAGTCTTATAGAAATAAATCATCTGTTTTTTGAAAATTGGATATTAAACAAAAGATGTCATTGTGAATATTTGATGAAAACTCTAGTTGATCAATTTTATCAGTGTTTGTAGGTAAATTTCAAAATTATGTTTTCTTCAAAATGTCAAGGACGAGTTAAGGTGACATCAAGTCTAAGTATGCATACTTCACATTAAAAGTAATGTAAGCAAAGTATAACAAAGATAGTATAAACAGTTTATGTAATTTTACTTCAGTTGAAACTACGTACAATATAGATAACTTATAAATAAAGCAGAAATTGTGTGCGTCTTAAATATTGGTGTTCCAATGGTGTAAATTGGTGTAAATGTAAATAGGTTTGCAACGCTCTAAGTGAATTTATCTAATTTGATAGAATGAAATAAATAAATAAAATGTCACACACATATGTGCACATATATTGTTATAAAAAATAAGTATGTATACGAGAATTAATTTATTAAAATTGAAAATTAATTAAGCATGATACGTTTCCCTTTCACTGCTCTTTCTTATCTTAATGGAAAACTAGTTACTCTATGCACTATCTTTTCGTGCGCCGTTTTAGAGGAGGTTTTAATAAATAAAGAAGCAATGACATATTGCTGCTTTTACGTGCTGTATGACGTTGCGGGTAACATATTACCGAGGTATACCATTTGCATTGAAAAATGAAATATAAAATTATTTATTTTTTTCCATAAATAAATGGAAACATTCTATATATATATATATATATATATAGATACATTATAATACAAGTGACACAGTAAGTACTCATATTTGTCTCGGAAAAAATTTCAGAACGTGCTACCAGTACAAATAATGCTTTATATTAAATGGAAATTTTGAATTACTGCAGTATGCATTGCTCGTACGTATCAGAGGCATGTTGTGCGGACTCCTCGATATCTTTAGTAGCTAAAAGCCCTTTGGTACTTTCGGCTCCTTTCATCCAGTATTGTACCTGTCAATTAGCATAACATTATAAAATGAAAAAAAGAATTGTGCATTACACATATATGTATACATATTCATAAACGTAATTACTAAAAGCGCGCAATAAATGTTGCGGGTAATCATAAAATTTAATTACGACGTTGTATCGAATTATTTGTCTCACAATATTGAAATCGTTCGATCGTTAAAATCGTTAGTTATTGCACAAAATAACGTGAAAAATGGTATGGTAAATTTGCAATATAAAGAAAGAGTTTCAATACATATGTATGTATACATATTTTTTAATAGTTGTAAATTGTAGGAATTATCTATGTAAGCAGATATCTATTAGAAACCAGAGGTACTGAAACGGACACCATAATTAATTACAATAGCCCATCTTGATATGTTATAAGATATTAAATTAATGATCATCTGTCATTTAATAGATGTTATATATGGTCGTTGGAAATTATTTATTTGAATTGGTATACGTGAAACCTCAGAGATGATGCATAATATATGAATGGCATAATAATTAAGATAACCACATGTAATTTGCTTGTAACACCGTTATTAACATGCAGTTCTATGATTATAATATAACGTTCACTAAATAATGACGAAAGTACGTTTATAAATTATATTAATTGCAGCGAAAATTATTCTGATATTTATAAAAGGATCAAATAAATTAAATACAAACAATTAACAACGAAGGGTATCGAAGGAAGTTAAATGAAAATGATTTTTGTTCGAATAAATAAATACATGTTTAAATAGTCGCCGTGCAAACTGGTAATTAGAAAAGTACACAAATATTCCACGAATTTGTATTTAAAAAACTAAGTACAATAATTAAAAGTTAAAAATTTACCACTGTTAACAATCTGTCCTATTTAAACATTGTAAACCAACGAAACAAATTTGTGTAAATATAAGTATAAAAAGATCGACCACATTATGTAAAAAAACGATGCAATAAATATTATAAAGAGGGTTCAATGGAATTTAGAATTTAGGATATCTTCTATGTTTTATATAAAAAGAATTTTTAAGTTAATCAATTTTTCCCGTTATTTTTATAATATACTCCAGACTCTGTAGAATTAAATTGAAAATGATTAAAAACATTTACCGAATTAATTAAAAAGTAGACGCCAATGGAAATTTCGTCCCAGTTGGCGTAATTAAATATTAAAATCAAATAATTTTAAAGGAGGACAGATTATTAGATAAATAAAAATTTTGATTCTACATCCGGTTAATCCGACTTCGAGTTGCCGCATTTATGGCTGAAACGTTAAAAACGCACTATTGTAAGTAAGCCATTAGAGTAGTCGAATTTTCCTCTATTTAGCTGTCCCACTTTCGAGCTATGTAGGTATATTTTATATCATAATTTTATACTCCGCAAAACAGACCATCAAATAAAAGAAATGCTTTTACATGGTTCCACTTATCCTCAATTTTTTATTCCAACAGCTAACGCGAAAACCCGATTAATACCAGAAAGTGGCAATGAGGTTAAAGGAGGTCGCAACGAAAACAACCCTTTTCCATGATAGAGTCTAGAACATTTAATGTATGTTCTACATATTTGTTACCTAAGTTCTATTTCTTGAATCGCATTTAGAAAAATATGAAATTGCATAAACATCCACATTCACTATTAATTATGAGAATTAATCACCTGTTTATGTAACAAATCTCTTCTTCGACCTGGAGGTTCTTTTCGCAAAAGAGGTACCAATATTCCTAGACAAGATTGAAATTTTTCTAACGCAAGCGCATAATTTCCTTCCGCAAGATACAGTTCGGCGATTGCTCCTATTTCAAGCCCATCCGCCATACTGGTTGTACTTTTGCTAAGCGTTCCTATCGATAAATAACCACGATAATTATCCATAATATAATAAAATATACACACGTAATCTTGCAGTAAATAAGAAACAAATCTTTATTCATATACCTAAATTTTATAATTTCGCTAGTAAGAAAATATAAAAAATTAACGTTTAGTAAAAAATAATCATAAAATAATATCTCTTGGTGACGAGACCGATTGTTGAATCAGGAGTTGCTATCAATTACAGGCTATTCTAGATGGATAAAAAAGTTTTCCGTTGAAACAAAGCACACACCCCGTTTCATCTCAACAGGTGTAATACTTTTAAAGCCATATTGCTCTTTCTTATTTTATTGGAATTTCATAAGGATATTTTATTACATTTTTGTAACGATGAATAACGAATCAATTGTAAACTAATAATGTTAGAAACTTCCTCGTACCTAATTAGAATTATACAATGGCGTGCAACTACTTCGTATAGATATTTTTAATTTTAACGAACTTTATGTGTTATAGTACCTATATGAAACATTCTAATTATAAATTCAATTTAAACTAAATTAAAAATCTTATCTGTCTTTGTATTTTATATTTTATGATTCAATGTAATTATCAAATAATAACAAACTATCTCAATTAATGTAATGTAATTTCTGCAACAGAAGAAATATTATTCTATGAATTCTTCTATATAAATTAACAATTAATTTGAGTAAATTATATTATTTTCACATTTTATTGAAAAGGTGGTATTGTAAAAATTTTGATACAAACGTAGTTCGTGATACACAAATGACGCCTCATTTAAAGATGATATCCTCTGAATAGAATATTCTTTATGCTCCACAGGAACACATTTATCTGTATCATTACTATTATCTATACAGGATGCTTTCAATACCTCTGCTCTTTTAATATAATCATTTATGCGTGATCTTAAACTTTCTTTCCTCTTTAAATCAGTCTCACCTAATAAATTCATAATTTAGTTAAAATATGAATGTAATTAATTAACAGCGAACAACATCAAATTTGTGTCATTTGTATTACTCTTTCTTACTTGTTACAATAGGAATAAAATATCTAAGAGCTTCACAATATAAATGTAAAGCTTCTTTCGAATTCTTTTCTGCATCCATTTTCACAGCCTTTTGAATTAACTCTACCGCCTTGTCGTAATTTTCCTTTGTTGGCGCATGAGCCAAATCCAGGAAATCATGGGCGAAAAATTCATCAAACGTTATCCTCTCGTCAGGGTTGTGTCTCAACAAGGACATCAATAAATCCTTGCACTCCGATGAGACATGCGAGCCTTTCGGTAACTGTGATTTCATCACATCGACAAATACAGGAATAAATAATTTTCAACGATAAAGAACAAAAGAACAAAGAACAAATAATTTTCAAACGATAAAGAAATAAAAGAGATTCTTTATGTTCAGTAATATTCCGTATATTTTGTACAGATCTTGTACATTATATGTTTCTTGAATTAAATTAAAAGATTTATAGAAACACACAGAAACGTCATATAAATTATTTGTAAATATTTGCATAAAAGATACTAAAGAGAAATATCTGAATATTTCTGATATTTTTAAAGGTAAACTAAAAGTTATGCAGATAATTTTTAAAAGCAGCAAGAATTTCATTAATGTTGTCGTTACTGTAAAAATCACTTTTTCAAAGATATTTAGTTTTCTGGTCTTTGGCTTTTAGTAGAGCATAATATCTTTTGACAGTTTATTTAAAGCTCTTCATATATCGTTTTATTTATATTTTCAAGCCATAATTCTTATCATGGAAAATTCTTTACAACTATTTATGTATTCTCAATTGAAAGAATGTTGTTTAAATAACTCAGATTGTTCTTTCCAAATGTCGGCAAACGTCAACAGTCGACTGCAATAGTTGTCTACCTAAAATCTCGGGTACTTGCCTTTATTAACTAAAGATGTCTCTTGAAATAAAATTGATTGATTACTTGATTGCAGGATTTTCTACGTTTATTTTCCAGATGTTATGGTTTCAAAATTAGAAACAGTACTGCTATTCATTTGCATTACCTTTATCCTTGTAATTACATAATAAGCGATTTAAATCACATTATCATTGCTTTTCTTAGCTGCATGTACATTGCATACATGCATTATAGTACATTGTAACAAAAAAGAAATATGTTATACAATACTAAAAAAAACTCATCATACTTTCAACGTATACAAACGTCCAAAGTCAACATTTTTCTTAAACACACAATTAAGAAATAACATATCACCATTGCACTTAGAACAAGTTTATACTTATGTACATATTTACTTCAATTCACATGTTCAATTCACAATCACACACTGTTCGGACAATTATAATTTTCGAATAATCAAATAACTTTCTTTTCGCATAAGGAAAGACTATTTATTTTGGATCATTTCATACAAATATAATAACATAATATTTTAATGAGAACAAAAACTTTCCAGTAAAAAATTCCACGATGTTTTCTATTGTTATCCTCGCTTTACAATTTCTTATAAGAGACCGTTTCTTTGTTAATCAATGTTGCGTTACTGTAACGCTTAATTTCCAATTTTCAAATATTCAAATATTCGAATCTTCAGATTTTCAAATTCTCGAATTTATTGTTGCTAGACCGCGGATATTTAAGCATTTACAAGGAATTGAAAAATCTCAAAATATATAGGATGCTCATAATATACGAGAATATATGAAATATCCAGAATAAAGTATTCACTATACTATTTAAAGAGTAAAACAAATTTCTATCTATGTTAAGTCACGTTCCTAAAAATATGAAATTGCATAAAAATCCTTAACCTAGTTATCGTGCAATAATGTTGCGATTACGTATCTTTTATGCATTATTTATGCGTTATTTCGCAGCTTATTAATTCTCAATAAACTGATCGTTGCTCGAATAATCAAAGTTCTACTATTCTTAATATCTTCTTCATAAGATTTGCCTAATCTTGGAACTTCTTTGAGTACAAAATATACCAAATAATTTAAGCATGCAAGGAGATAGTTCGAGCCAAAACACATAATTTATTCAGAAACTAAAAGTGACGAAACATATAAGACAAATAAGAATACAGAGACAAATACAGTAACGAAGCAGTGCATTTTAATTATTCGATAATACTAATTATTCATTATATGTACACATAAAACAGATTAACAACGTAATCACCTTAATAGGTCGGCAGTCCTTGATCTTCTCAGCTAGCTCCTGGAAGCTGTTGCTAGAATACGGAGCTTCGCCAAAAAGGCATTCGTACATGATCACGCCGACGCTCCACAAATCAACACGAGCATCATATTTGTTCTTCAATAAAATTTCTGGCGCCATGTAAAGTGGAGAACCACAAATCGCAAATTTTGTTTGCGAATTCGAAAGAAATCGAGCGAAACCGAAATCTAAAACGAACGTAGACTAAATGTCGTCGAATTCGAATTGAAGAAATTGATATATAAAGAGGCAGCTCCACTTTACAGCAATTTGAGTATATAACTAAAAATCAATTGAAAATCATCCGTCGGGTTAATCAAAAGGTTTCTAGCGTTTTTAATAGTCTATCTATTTTACTATACAGGGTGGTTGGTAACTGGTGGTACAAGCGGAAAGGGGGTGATTCTACGCGAAAAAAGAAGTCGAAAATATAGAACAACAATTTTTCGTTTGAGGCTTTGTTTTCGAGAAAATCGACTATGAATTTTCGCTCGGTACGCGTGCACTTTATCTAGTCACGTTCAAACGGATCCCACTGTAGATCGTTGTCTGGATGGAAAAATTAAAAAAAAAAGAAAAAAGAAAAGTAAAAAAAAAATTTGTATTCTGTATTTTCGACTTCTTTTTTCGCGTAGAATCACCCCCTTTCCGCTTGTACCACCAGTTACATCAACTACCCTGTATATTCGATGAAGCTAATTGTTTCACAATTTCCGAATTATATTTAAGAAATAATTTTCCTGATCTTTATTTAAGTAAATGAAATCTAATATCAGGAAAATTTTATTATTGGATAATCTTTAAATTTTTTTTAATTTCGCTAGAAATTTTTTATCAAACAATATTTTTCCAAATGTGCTGAAAATTCATAATCAATCAATATTCCTAGTAATAAACTTTTGTACCTTTAAACATAAAACCTACATCTTTCTTTCTCTTCCAAAAGATACAATTTGAATATTGGAGCTGTCTCCCTATTACTGAAAACTTCAATTGTATGAAACTAGCAAAAGAAATAAGAATTCAGAATGTAGAACGGACCTCCAACTTTTAATGTTAATTGTGGCCTTCTGATTAGCAATAAATTTTGGGGTTTCAAATCCATATGACAAACATTATTATTACGTAGATATTTTAGAGCGAGTGCAAGTTGTTGCAAAAATCGACGACAAATTTGCTCGGGTAACTTGTGCCTCTTCTTTATAAAACTCGATAGATCGCCACCATCACAGTATTCCATTACGATGTATATGTGCCTGTATTATCCTGAACGATAGATATACTTTTCTGCGTTGTTCAGATTAATTAGAGGATTATACCGCTCTTGAAAACGCTTTACAAAAGTATTTCGTATATATAATTTAGATATTAATGATTTTACATTAATTAAAAATTAAATTAATGTCTTTATAAACGTAAATCCCCTAATTATTCTAAATAATGATATCGAATAAATTTTAAATATAAAATGACCAGTAATAAAAAAGAACTGTGTCGCCACCACTTGGAAATCTAATCCATCAATTAAGATCCTAAACAATAATATATATTAGAGTATAATAAATTATTAATACTTTAAACAATATTAATAGAATATTGATGACGTATTTCGTTTATTATCCTCCATTTCGGAAATAAAACTGCAAATAAATCTTAACTCCGTATATTGCATACACGTATGTTCATATACATATAAATATACATGTACATATGTATATATGTACGTGATATTTTTTATGGCGTTCATAGTCTTTTTTTACTCTGAATGTTGGATGTTCAACGAACTAACCCTTCGTCCCAAAAAAAATCCCTCATTTCGACGATATTCTCGTGGCGCAGTATTTTTAGGAGATAGATCTCCGTGACGATATTATCGATAGCCGACTTGGAGAGTGATGATTTGTCTACACACTTGATTGCGACTACCTCTCGGCATCCATCCTATAAAACGACCAACAATAGCATAGGGTTAGCCTCGCCTTGAGATAACGCTACTTTCAAACATCTTTTTCTGGCCGCCTCTCAATTCTGCGCTAACAATCGACACAGTTCAATGTTCAGTCATAGAAATACATTAAAACAAGTTGAATTTGAATGGATGACCTGTTACATTTTCTTACTGTGTTTATCAATGCCGGGGAAAAAATAGTGTAAAGGTTAGTATAATCTCGTAAACGATCGACGACGGAAACATCGGAAATATGTGCAGTACGTTTTTAAAATTATTTACACGATACTAATGCTGTGGATTGTCATTCTTGCTTAAATCAGTTAATATTAATTTATTAATTTTTTTGATAATAAAAACGTACTTCCTTTAATAAAAATCTTACTTACTTAAACTTTTTATTAATATATTATAAAAAGTGTCAATAATTGTAACCAATTTGTTTATTGTATGCAAAGATATATTTCGTATTTTTAAATTACGACTAAACAATGATATTTTATTTTTCATAAGAGGACCATTAATTAAAAAGTTAAAACATGTGTACTATGTTTCTCCGTACTGTATGCCACAGTTTTAAGTGTATTATATGCAGCACGCTTAAAATTCACAATAGTCGCAGTGCGTACAAAATGCATTAATCTTTCATTAAATTCAAATTAATTCAAAACTGTCAGAATCAGAATTCTGTTAAAGTCATTCATTTACCGAATTATATGACATACATATATGCATATCTCATGAAGCTCCATTACTGGAAACACAATACACAAATATTGCAAATATGTATATCCAAAAAGTAATAATATTAATACATATAATAATCTAGTAAGTTTTACTGTTATATAATAAAATCACTAGAAATATAACTAAACACATCATATAACGTTAAGCAACTTTTTATCTTAAAGCAATAATTTATTAACACAGTATTAATTTTCTGCCGTACAGTTCAGATATATCTAAACCTAAATAACATGAAAATTTACTATTATGATTTCATGCATATTAAAGGAAAGCTGTGAAATAGAAATTATACATATTTTATGTTACAATGAATCACATGTGCAATTGTGACGCCTGTTAACCTAGTTACAATAATGCCATCATATGATTTGTATATGTACGTATCAAATCTCAAAATATACATACCTTCTTAAAGGCTTTGTAAACAGTCGCGTAACTCCCCGCACCGATTTTTTCTAACAAAGAATAATCACTTACGCTGGGTAAACTCATTTTACCCTGTAACTCTTATTCGATTCACTTCGACATTTGTCCTGAATATTACTACACTATGAGGTTAACGTAACTTGACAGAACGCCGCGCCGTGAGCTTCTGCTTCTTCACTTATCGTTCGTACACACATTGGCGTAATATTCCGAAATTTCAAACGATTGTTTAAACTTTAATTTCTCACTCCTCTCGTATAATGTATATAACACATATACAGGGTGTATACCACGCAATCATGTCTAGTTATAACTTCGTCACTAGCACAGTTAGAGAAAAATGCGAAAGGAGAAAGATGAATGGTTCAAAAAATACTATACCCATAGAGTCATGTTTGTTATAGAAGAGTAATGGTGTACATGCAGTCAACAATTCTATTCCTTTTTTTAATGGTATTGGTTACTTCTTTTTTTATATAAAGACATTCTACGTAAAAGAGTATTGAAGTACAATGATAAAAGACTTATTAGTTATCGAGATATTTTTAAAAAATATCTTTTGTTCATTGCTCACATGTACCATTGCACTCCTAAAAAGCACATGATCCTACGGATGTAGTATTCTTTGAACCATTCATCTTTCGCCTTTCACATTTTTCTATAACTGTACTGGTAACGGAGTTATAACCTGAAACAATTGCATGGACCACCCTATATGCATATATTATATATAATTAATTGTATATAATCGTCCTTTATATACTCAATTTGGAAAATAAGAATTAACATATTTTTATGCCCTATATAAAACTGAAGTTTGTATTATAAAATAACTTAAACATTCATAGTTTATGTAGAATGTGGAACAATATTATTACTTCTACAGATTATAAGAACTGCAACTTTATGGTTGTAATCATTAATTTATTAAGAAAATTGACATCTTGACATCTATTTCCCTATGCAAAATAAGTAAGAGAATTGGAGTTTGTACAACATTCGTAACTTAAAACCTCGATCGAAAGTTAAAAGGTTCGTAATTTATTTATAATTAGTAACTTATTTAGAAACTATTACTCTGAAAGGTTATAAAATTGCGACTTTATTGTAATAATTATTAATTTTCTAAAAAAAAATCAACGTATTGTTATTATCATATTATAATAATAATTTGAAAATTATTTTCAAAACATTTTTGTGTAAAGACGCCCATGTGTGTCAGTTGTACGTCGCGTAAGAAGCTAACTTCAGGTAGTTGACTAAAGTCAGTAAAAACGGTACTTGGTGACGAGACATTTCGTTGTCGCGTCCCTCTTAGATTCTCAATTCCTCGGATAGTATCACGTGAAATTTAGTGTCTATTGTCGTACATCGATCAACTCAAATCTTACATTTTCGCGCAAAAAAAAAATAACGTATTTGACTCGATAGAAGAAAAAAGTCATCGCACATACTGCTATGGACGTGACAGTAGTGTTCGAGCTATAAGCTCGTCTCTTTCTTCATGGCAAACGGTGCATTCTAGATTAATTTATGGTTTTACTCGATTAGCCTACTGATTTGGTGATTTGTCCAGTGCAATGGCTAAAAAGATTATCGTGCATGGTAATATATCTGTGATGTGTTTCAACATCGATATATATTTAGCATAAAGTGTATCTGGTGTTCATTAAAATCCTTAATCGAACTTCAATTTCATCTTACTAGTCTTCTTACACTCAGAACGATATCAAAGTGAATTTTCCTTAGTTATCTTTCTACTATTCGTGGAAAATTGTTGTGATTGTTATATTCGTCAAGTATATAATAATATTTATATATTCAGTTTATCGTTTTCATTAATTTCCGTAATATGTCAAAAGTGGAGTATACTGTACGCCATAAAATAACAAGATATTTTTATTTATTTATATATTTTCATAAACATTACCAATTACTTAAAATGATTGAAGCGTTTGGGAGCAAAAAATAGTTAAGCCTCAATTCAGTCTCAACACTAAAGGTGTTAGTATGTTTTCTTTTCTCAATCTAATATATGCATAATGTTTCTTTCAATATAAGATATAGTTTAACAAATTATGTTAAACCAATTTTTTTACATCGAGGTATAATTATCCGTAATTATGTAAATCAGTTGATCACAATATAAAATCTAAAATTGTGTAAAATGAATGGACTTTAAAGCAAAAAATTAATAGTAAGAAAAGGACAATATAAAATATCAATTCAATAAACAGAGGATGTCATTGGGTAGTATGTATACAGAGGTGTTCTGATTGGCTAACAACACGATGGCTCATTCATCCTTACTCCGTGAAAATAGCTTTCAGTGTATCAGCTGCCGGAGTTCAACTCGGATGTTTTGGCAGCTGATTTTATTCTTGCTTGCGTTGATGGCAAAAATATTTTGAAGTTTTAACTGTTCATATTATTTTGAGAATCGTTTAGTATCGTGATTGTAAATTTCGTTAGTTACTATCGACAGTAAGTTAAGGTAAACTCATGACGAAGTTTCTTGCTTTATTCGAGAAGTAGCGAACGATGACGTCATGTGTTGAACATAAGCTGTTTTCACCTTGTTCCGCTACAATAGTATTTCGCGGGTGCAGGTGTGATAGCTTTTCGAACCAAAATTGTGTCGAAATTCATCAAGTGTAATACCAAACCAGTTGCAAATACATTCGTGTTCACACTATTATTTTTTGCATAATTTCGTGGCCATTTAAGTTGGGGTACAAATTGAAATAAAAATGTGTTAGTGTACTGTTTTTATTTAACTATCATATACGTACACCAGATAGTTTAATTGTTTTCAATTACAATGTAGTGGAACAAATGAGTCAAGTGAATGTTCACAAGATTTGGTTTAAAGGTCAAAATACTGGATATAATATAAATTGTATTTCTTTCTTTATACAGGTACAAAATATATAAAGTAAGTGGATATATTAGTATTTCAATTATTTAATAAATCAGAAGATTCACAATGGATTCTGAAGAAGAAACATACGATGATGTTGATTCTGGTAATGAGTCTAGCGGAGATGATGTTGATTTTGCAATGGAAATAGAGGCTGGAAATTTAAGAGAACGGGCTACGGATGTTGACGATTATCCATTTGAAGTCTTATCAACAGAGGAAATAGTGCAACACATGGTTGATTCTATTAAGGAAGTTAACACAGTTGTAGAAGTATGTTTTATTCACAAGATTAAAAAAAACTTTTAATTTTTGTTATTACAGTTGAAATATTTTATTGTTTGATTATAGATACCAGCCACAACTACACGTATATTATTAAATCATTTTAAATGGGATAAAGAAAAATTAATGGAGCGTTTTTATGATGGTGATCAGGAAAAGTTGTTTGCAGAAGCACGAGTCGTTAATCCATTTAGAAAGGGTCCATTAATAAATAGAACTCAATCTTCTCAAAGTTCACTAGTACATAAAATTCTATACTATTCACTATGTATAAAAACAAATGTGTGTGTGTATGTGTATGTGTGTATAATTGCATTAACAATATATTTAAAATTTTTAGGCCAGAAGAACTTCAACAAGTGGTACAGAAGAATGTGGAATTTGTTTTACTGTTCAACCATCTGCAGTATGTATATGAATACCTACAAAATACTAATTTGTGTTAAAATCTGAAATCGATGCTTGTATGCATTAAATATATCCAAAACAAATTTAGATGATGACCGGACTCGAATGTGGACATCGCTTTTGTACTGGCTGTTGGGGAGAGTATCTCACAACCAAAATTATGGAAGAAGGAGTTGGCCAAACGATTGCATGTGCAGCACATGCTTGTGACATTTTAGTTGATGATGCCAGTGTTATGCGTCTTATAAAAGACTCTAAAGTGAAATTGAAATATCAACATTTAATAACAAATAGTTTTGTTGAAGTACATATTTTTTAATCTTTCATTTTATTGAAAAATTATGTGACAACAATACTATTTAATATTTTTTTTTTATAGTGCAATAGGTTATTAAGGTGGTGTCCATCTCCAGACTGTAATAATGCAATAAAAGTGCAGTATGTAGAAGCAAGACCAGTAACCTGTAAATGTGGACATACATTCTGTTTCCATTGTGGTGAAAATTGGCATGATCCAGTAAAATGCCATTTGTTGCGCAAATGGATAAAGAAGTGTGACGATGATTCTGAAACGTCAAATTGGATTGCAGCAAACACAAAAGAATGCCCAAAATGTAACGTCACTATCGAAAAAGATGGTGGCTGTAATCATATGGTGTGCAAAAATCAAAATTGTAAAACTGACTTTTGTTGGGTGTGTCTTGGACCATGGGAACCACATGGTTCAAGCTGGTATAATTGTAACCGTTATGATGAAGAAGAAGCTAAAGCAGCACGAGATGCTCAAGAAAAATCGCGATCTGCATTACAAAGATATCTATTCTATTGTAATAGATACATAAATCACATGCAATCATTGAAATTTGAAAGTAAACTATATGCAAGTGTAAAAGAAAAAATGGAAGAAATGCAGCAACATAACATGTCATGGATTGAGGTAAAATTACTTATAGCTAAATCGAATGTAGTTTAATGAAACGAAAAGCAGCATTTTATAAAAGAGTCATTTTCAGGTACAATTTTTAAAGAAAGCAGTAGACATTTTGTGTTCCTGTAGACAGACTCTTATGTATACTTATGTTTTTGCTTATTATGTGCGAAAAAATAACCAATCTGTGATTTTTGAAGACAACCAAAAGGATCTAGAGGGCACTACAGAACGCCTCTCTGAATATCTTGAACGAGATATTACAAGTGAAAATCTTGCTGATATTAAACAAAAGGTTCAAGACAAATATAGGTAGGTCATTAATTAGTAAACATATTTTTTCCTTCTTTTATCATTATAACACAATTCTATTAAATCAAGAACTAAATTGTTTAAGATATAGAGCATATATACATGTGTGTATTATTTTTATTTTAAGATATTGCGATAGCCGGAGGAAAGTGCTTTTGGAACATGTACATGAAGGTTATGAAAAAGATTGGTGGGACTATGTCGAATAGAGACCTGAACCAACTTTGTTTTTTGGGCATACGAGACAAGATTTCACTGTTGACACTTTTGCCCCAGCTGTGATAAATCAAGAAAGCTGACAGAAAACAAAAATAGAGCATGTCATCAAGTGATTTACATGTTACATATACTTTAAACGTAATATGATCTGTGGCAACACATATATCGTTATGAATTTTTGAATTTATTAAAATTGAATCCTATTACCATCAGGCTAATTGTAAAATACTTTCGCATTAATTAACGATGCTAATTTGCGCTTGCTGTGTGCTGTTTATCGTTACATATTTCAATCCCTCATAAACATGCCTTGCAATAATATTTTCAAGTCTCAAATGAATTTTATATATTAAATATGTCGAATGATAAACGATGATATAAAAGAAATCGAAGTGTGTTGCTGTATTGAAAAAAAAAGGATTATCGAAAAATTTGCTTAATATATTTTAATGCCATAGTATAATACATTGTGTATCCCTTTTCATACTACTATAAGATTCTCCGGAAAAGTGTTATTTGATCTATGGTTAAAAACTTTTCGAGAATGCTTTGAATAGTACATGAAAAGGCTAATATAGAACTAGACTACCTTGATCTGTCTTTTATTGTCAATCCTGTGCACTCGATTTATAAAGGAATAATTGGATATAACAGGATACTGGTGCGGATAAGATTCATAAAATGTCTTACCATTTTTGCTCTGTTTTGGACAGTAATACGTCCAGGCTATAACTGCCAATCTTTATGAGAAACTGAACTAAAGTGATCATGTCGTCAGTATTGTCTGCAATCTCTAGATAAAATTATATTTCTTTACCTTTTATTCTGTTTTTGTTTACATAATTTCAACGAAATTATACTCTTAAAACGAATATTTTTTGCATTTGTAAAAATAAAAGATCGAAAATTGTTTCATAAGTAAAAAATAAAGATACTTAAATTATTAGTAAACTATAATATTTTCTTGCTTTAAGCAAATTATTAAAACAGGGTCCAACATTTGTAGGGATTAATAATTCACATTATTCAGCATTAATATACCGAATAGGAAATTGAATATAATTTATATCCAAACCACTCAATTTTAAAGGTATGGAAATATCAAATATTTTCGTTTATTTTTTTATTTAAAAGCAAGAAGAAATTAAACATTTTCCTTTTACTTAATATGTGATCGTTGCTTCTTTAAAATTTATTTCATGTTTGGTGAGAGATATTCTTAATACTGACGATATGTTTCATATATCATTAATCAAGTAATTGATGGTTAATGATTGTGGTACGTTGGTCACTTATTGTTATATAAGTGGGGAACGAAATGAGTTCCGTTTGTATAGTTATATAGTTATATATTCACACGTAAATGCATAATACATACTTATACATAGTTGTAATATCGATATTAGCAACCTTAAAGTAGAAACATTTGAAGGTTTATTAAAAAGAATTGTTGATTCTTACTATTATCCTCGTTAGGATATAACAATTAAAAGAAAATAAAAAAAGCAATTGTGTTCTGTACAGTCACAAGATCTGAGTAGAAATAAGAAAAACTGTTAGATATATTCACAGCAAATTATTCTCAAGTTTATGATTTTGTATTGTATGTTCATGTAATGCATAAAGTTATAAACTATAATCAAGGAATTATTTCTTTTTTTATATTCAAACGTTAAAAAGTATTTAAAGAAATTTAACAAATTTTGTGTAATTTATACATACATCGATCATTCGATTATTATTATTAAGACCTGTGCGATAAATTTCAGTAGTTGGTTTTAGATTTGAATTGTTAAACATATCTCGAAAAACATAATACATTCAAACAATGCTGAGATTTTTGGATAGCAACAAGAATTTCATAAAAGTAATGATATTATTCGAAGAAACAAATACCCGGTTTACAAATTTTTTAATAGTTTTCAATAACTGGTGATATGTGTACAGAAATCGCGTAAAGTATTTTATTAGTAAAGTATGTCATTAGTAAAAGTATGTGTTTAATTTTCCAATAATCTAAAAGATTATCTTAATCTAAAGATTAAACACATCGATACTTTACGCTGGTACCGTATTAAACGGAAGGTAAAAGGATACAGGACATATTATAGATACTCTCATTACTAATTATTCTGTATTTTAGAAATTTTTGTGGTTTGAAATCTTTGCATTCTGGTATCAAATAATAAATCAATATATTTTGAGTAGTACGTAGATTGTATTTACGTTTGAATAAGTATGCTATTTTAAATAAAACTATATCAATATCTACTAAATATATTTTTAATAATTCTACCGCGAAAATATTAATTCTTTTTTAAGATAATACCTTTTTTAAAATTGAATTTTTTTGGTAATAATACGACTTTCATACGAATCAGTTTCTGCAAAGTATTATAATACATATAAGCAAGTATATTTAAGAGTAATCGTTTTTGAAATTAACAGTGACCTTATTTAATACATAATTATTTTTCATTCTTTTTAAATGTATTAAGGTTTTATATTTTTCGTGATATATTTTATATATGACATCGATAACATTTAGTATGTATTATCAAGTAATACTATAGTCAATAGTCGTTAAGTGTACAATAAGACATTAAAATCTTCGATTAGATCCAACGAATGAACATTTGTTATAAAAATCAGCTACTTGGATTTTATTATCTAGCCTCCTTTGCATTTGCTAAAGTTTTATATTTAAAAAGTTGGAAATATATCAACTAAATATTTCATTCATGCAAAATATAGTACCAAGTATGTATATATACTTATATATATAATATATAATATTATATATATAATATGTAATATATATATATAATATTAAGCCTATCACATTATTTTGTAAATGATTTTTCTTGTTACAGGTTTAAAAATAACTGATACAACTAACAGAACTGAGGTTTTGTGGAAATATTTATTCCGAATACTCGTATAAAAATTTTTGCAATATCATTAGAAACTATCACGTATAATATTCATTGCTGTTTAAGAGAATGTTGCTGTATATTCAGTGAGCATTGTTATTTTAACTGCTTTTTTTATAAGTTCCAAGCATTTATTATGATGGTCTTTGATTGACAAGGAAATTTATTAATATATTTTCTACCTAGAATAAATTATAAATAAATACATTTAGATTGATTCTACCTAAATTCGACAGAATTTTGAGATTCCTGTTTGGTATAAATACCTAAAACGTCAATTTTGAGTATTATATGAAATTACTTTGATAAAATATCTAGATTAATATTAAATAAAATTTGTTTTCTCGCTAATTTAACTAGTCCATCGAGCTGCAGTTGTTATAAAATATGAATATAATAGGAAACTTGTATCGTTATCGTTCACTTATGTTACATATTTGTTGGAGTTATATAAAATGTAGGATGATTCTAAGTTGAGTGACATTGATACGATAATTGTGCAGGCTGCAAGGTTGAAACTTAATTTATATCCTGTACTTATTCTTTAAGATACCTTTTGGATCACACAATTTCACTTTCTGTGCCAATATAGAAACTTATGTAAGCTTCCAGAAATCATTTCTCGACATATTTTGGTAAAAAATAAGTACACTGGAAGATCTCACACGAAACATACCCTGTATACATTAATTTCTAAGAGTATATCAGGAGGTCACTGTTAAGATCGTTGCAACCAAACCAAGTGTAGCACCTGTCATTATAAGACTTCTCCAAATTGCTCCACTTATTTCTTCTGCCACAGGGTATTCTATACACAGTTGCTCCTAAGGAAATACAATATGTGCATATGTCAATGTAACAAAAACTTGTGTGTCCAAACTACAATTTCTATGTATTTGTATCCTAATTTTGGAAACACAGTACTTACCCATCCACCGTATCCTTTGATGAAATGTGCAACTTTCTCACCAATAAATCTGGAGACGTAAAGAGGTAATTTTTTCTTTAGAGTGTGCATTCGTCTATCCCGTGCCCACAGAGCGAGTCTGCCCATGAATGCATATAGACAAACGATTCTCGCCCATGTAACTCCACCGTGTAAGAACAATTCGTCCGCAACTCCCATGAACGCTTCGTATGCCGTATCTGGCACAACGTTTAGACGATTTACCATACTTGCGAAGAGAATACTATGTTTATTCAACATTTGATACACGTTGTGTCTCATACTACGGGAAACTGGGTCTTGAGATATCAGATATATATCTTCCTTCAGTAGATACCGTATCACATCGTTGGCTAAACACTCTGCTGTTCGTTCTATGGAATCTTCGCAGAGAGTATACCGCGAAGACGAAATCAGCTGCGGAAAAAAGTTCTGCAATCGGATCTGAAAGAGATCATTTCTTCGTTATTTTAACAAATTAGTCACACTCAATTTTTTGAAGTAAATACACATATGTGTGAGAAAGCGGAATAGTAACTAGACGATTAACGGTGCTTCGCTCTCATTACTTAGAACATCGAATAGTTTAGTGTTTTCGTATATTAAATCTTAACATATCATCAGGGAGTCAACAATCTAGGATTAGATTATTTAATTTGGGAATTTTTAATCTCCATTACGGCGAATGTAAAATACGAAATAGAATTAAATATCCTAAATTTCAGCAATTTGACGAAAATCGTCAAAGTCAGTTATTAAGAAGACAGTTATTAGTAAATAAATTACAAAAATAAACAAGAGAGCGAGAGGTTTAATTTTGAAATCCGACTTTATTGACCTTCCTCGAAAACGCGGCAAGAGCTACGCGCGAGTTAGAAGAAGAAAGAAATAGGCGCGAAAGAGAGGAAATTCGAGGATATAGCTTATTGACAACGGAGTCGAGTTAAATGAAAGTTTAGTTCGGTGACTTAATACCTAAGTTAACTAAAGCGAAAGTATCGATATGTGTGTGGTTACCTGACAAACTTCGATAAAAGACATAGCGGTATGTGCAGTGCCGATAGCATATCGGCACAGAGCGCCGTTATCACCGGCAATCGGTGTTCCACCGCCTCCGTTACGATCCTGTGGAATCACAGTATCAGCGCTTCCGCCGGCGTAGTCGTTGTCGTTAGAGACTCGCTGGCTCGACGAATTCTTGTTACCGGGGGGATCGCATTCCAGGATGCCGCCCACTCTGGAATGCGGTTCCCCCCGCACTGACGCACCCTGCCCCTCTCCATCCGTGAGGATCTCATTGTCCGGTGGTGCACCGTCGTCGCCGGCCATCCTCGTGCACGCACTCTCTGATCTCTTTGAGACACCGGTGTGTGTGTCAGAAGTTGGAACCACTCTCACCACAGAGAGGGACCAGATTAGTCGTAGGCACTAATCGCGATTCTTAAAAATCGAACCTCCTTTCTCGGGTTTTTAAAACATGGTTGTCTGTTGAAGAGTGAGCTGCTGAACTAACGCTCGAAGCGCCGGGTTAACGAGCGCTCTACACGAAAAACTTCGGCTCGCCTGCCAGACGACGTAACGCTCTCTACTTTCCCGCGGCCATTTCCGAAGCCGAACCTTTAACCGCTCCTCACTCCTCCGTCTGCTTATCCCCACTCCGAGTTTTACGTTTCCCACCAGACTCCACTACTAGTCCATTCCCTTCCATCTATACATCGCACGTTGTATAGGACGTTGCAAAATACAGTGGCTCGCGAAGATGTTTGGATTCTTATCGTACAAAACTTTGACGAACGTGTTATGTGTATTATGTGAAATTTTTGAAATTTCATTACCGTTGCAGTTCTAACAATATTCGTGCAAAGTCGCTAATAATTCTGATATTTTACATAGTTCAAAGTTCTCTAACGATAAGAAAGTTGGAAAGTTCGACTATATGTAATTCGTGAAATACCTGATTATTAATAGTCCAAAACAATGCCAATTTTAAAATTTCGCGGCTCTAAAAAGGTTAATTCAAAGTCGAAAAGTCCAAATATTTCTTATTTGATTCTGTACATTCTATATATAAGAATTTTATTACTTTTATTTTGTTCGTACATTGTTGTCACAATAATGAAGTTTCATACTTTCGTTATAAATCTTCTTAATATTGGATATCCGTGATATAAATTTCTTTTTCTTTGACACGCTTGATAATTAACGATAGGGCATGATTGAACGGATGGTATTGACACGCCATATTCAAATTTCGAAGAAACGATATTTCACATTTCTCACTCTGATATAGTGGTCAAAATTTTATCAGCATGGCTTCTGAGAGACTGAAATATGCGCTACATATTTTGTAACCCTCTGTATACTAACACAGGTTACTTGAATGGTGCACACAACGGTACAGGCTTCTATGGATCATTCACGATTTCTCCCCACCATTGACCATTGGTGTATTCCGGCACGCGGTTCACACTGTTATCCACTGCTCCATACAAACTCACTGTACATGTACGTTTGAATGTAACGTGCATGTTGTAAATGTGTAAGTGACTCAACTATCTCTTCTATATTTCCTCTCTCGTCCCTACCCTCTGTTCACCTTTCTCTCTTTACTCTCCTTCTCAGCGAGGCGCCGTCGATAACCTCCTTCCCCTCGAAAGAGTGCTCTCGCGCACGTGCACGGTCACAAGCGCGAATACCTGTGTGCGCCCTGGGAATCGAACGAACGGAATTTTCGATGGAACGCGGAGTTCGCCTGCTATCGGCCACCGTTCTTAGCCGTATTCTCGCCGCTGTATTATTCACGGAGAATGTTTCTTCAGAGATTAAGCCACTATAATCGGATATACGATACAGTGAGGTTTTGTTTGGAATTAATTTCTTATTGTTCGTTTATCGAATTCGCTTTGTATACATACGTGATAACAAGTATATTATTATAGTTGATACTAAGTATCGAAGGTTAATTGTTATAGTTGCTACAGTGGTTGGTGCAATCATGACAACGAAGTGTGACAATGTATCGATCTTGAAAATTTGATATAGTATTTATTCTTTTCTTTTTGGCAGCATTTGAATCATTGTAGCAATTCAAATTCCATAGAGAAGTAACGCAAAGGAACGATATCTATTACCATTTAACAAACTATTTGCCATAGAAGTTACCTTTAGATTTATCGATCCTGTTATGAGAGATATAGTGACCAACGCTAACGAAATTAATTAGAATACTTGAATAAAAAGGACAGTCACAAATATATTCTTTCCTCGTAAAAAATTTGTAATAATTTTAATATTGAAATAACAGTATAAAATTACTTAATGCACCAGGAAGTGCTCACAAAATGAAGCGTGTACTCAATTTAAAATTACCCGACAGTCAACGTGTTATGCAATAAATGATTTGCTACTATTTTTGTGAAATATAAAATATATTAATTTAAGAGTAACGATAAAGATATAACTTTATCGAGCAATAAGATTATAATGTATTATAAGATTATATTAATCAAAATTGTATATGGATTTCAAGAAATTGCAACACTTATTCCAATGCCGCTGGCGCGCTTGGTGAAAGCCAGCCACGTCACAGTTGCTAACCTAAAGGTGACGTAGAGATCGTTGGGGATGACGATAGTATTCCAGTCATTGGTAGTTTCCCATTTCATTGATGCCGTGCTCCCTGTTATTATAACTTCCTGCTGTGCAGTCGCATGGGTCCACCATTCATGTTGTTTGTCTTCCATTGAATTGTCGGTAGATAGCCTTCTTTTTAAGAGAAACTTCTTTTAATGAGAAACATATTTCAAAAGAATTATTTCAAATGATCCACGAAGGAAGTTAATAAGTTTTAAAATTATTCAATAATTTTAAGTAAAGTTACCTATTAATTTTAAAGAACTAGAACTCTATTAATCTCTACCCAACTATATTTTTTTAAACATTATATTTGCTTGTTAAAATGAAATCAGTAATACACTTGAATCTAATTACTTAGTATGTAAAGTTTACAATAAATAAAACGGTGTGCCAAATACTTTCTACAGTCGTTGTAAAGTTTTCTAGATTCTACGTCGTCATATTAGAATCTTTATTAGTAAGTAATTATAAATACGTTCACCCTCCATCGTTATACAATTAAGGTTCATAACCTTAAAATTTCCTACTCGTATCCTAAATCGTATCATCGAGAAATTCCTTATATTACCAAAAATATTATGTCCAATCTAAAAAAAGAAACATAATTTTGCTTTCGTATAAAATTTGTTTTTACCATAGTAGTAATATTTCTACGGTTACATAACCACGTAATTGTTTGGACGATATTTCTCTATAGGACAAAAAGAGGGACAAAAACGTCTGGGAAGAAGACGATCGTCACAAAGTGTTGGCGCGTCGATTCACATATAACGAATACGATTGGTATTCGCGATGGTGTAGAATGTAGTGGTAGTCACGGCGTATTTCCAAGAAGGAATTATTATGTTGAAACTGGTCGGCGCGGCGCGGCGTGCACGCCGACTGACTCTGATCGGCGGCGCGCGACCGTGCCCGCTCTTTTCTGCCTGTGCAACCTTCAAAGGCCACAGAATGCGTCGATGAATGAAGTAGGAAAGTTGCAGAGTACCGAGCCGACCGGATGTGTATACTAGGTGGTCAAGAAAATGAGAGCTACTACGTCATTCAGCAACTAGCTAGTTTTGCGCCCCCTCTCAGTGGTTAGAGTCGCTGCTAGACGCTCTAACGACAATTATCAATCACTTTATTTTTACATTGTCTCGATATTAAACCATCTTTAATCGCTCTTTGTCTTTTACTTGTCACTTAGCGTATAGACTTCTTTTTTTTAATTCTTCGCACGATATATGAAAGATGTAGAAAAGAAGTTTAAGGTAAAATAGTTAGTGCAAAATAGATTAAAAAGGATGGAATGTGTTAAAAGTTGAATAAAATAATGATATATGTTTATGTAATATGAATAGCGGAAGTTCAACTGCTTCTGATGAAGGTTGTTTAAGACTTATTTGCTCCATCTTCTCCAATGTACAGTGAACGCAAAAAGTAGGTTTATATTTTTCTCTTCCTGACACGAATACGGTGAAGTGTGACGGTTTTGAAATAGGACGAAGTACGACAATTTTTTATAAGCTTCTTCATATTGCACATAACTTGGTACTACAAATATCTACGCTTATTATCAACAACAATCTTTCCAACTTCCGTCTTCGTCCTTGCTTCTTGCCTCTTTGGTTTTCTGCGATTAGTTTATTCTCCTTCCTAAATTATTCAAAGGATAAGTAGTTTATAGATTCTTCCTGCTATTTATGATTTCTCGTTTCTAGGATAGCAGTTTATTTCAGAATAATCGCGTACCAAATAAAGCTTCAAATAGCGTTCAAATAAATGAAATTCATGTAAACGGATTTCTATCGAGTATTTAATTTATTTGAAAAAGAAAATATTTGTTAATCTACCGACTTATTAAATACCACCGTTTTGTGTCCCTTATATACTTAAACACTATAAAAACATTTACTCAAACATTATACTGTAGTACTTAAACACAGATTCTTTTTAAAGACATGTATCTTTAAAGGATCAAGCTTGATCTATGAATTTCAGTCTTTCTCATCGCGAATGGTAATTATCTATGAGATTAGAAATATTTGCTGATGGAAGGTCTTGTAAGCCGTACGATAAACGATTTCTCTTAACTAAAGCTCGCAGGTGTCTATCGACGTTGTCTATGCGTTATTCGAGGCGGTTTACCTTTCTATACCAAATGTGGATAATCACACACGTAAGGCATTAATGCTTGGCAGCCGGACATGGATAAATTGGCAATATGAGTCACGTATAAATGACATCTAATTGGGTCATTATTTCACAGTTGCTTCTTAAAGTGGCAAGAGACGCAATAAGAAGCTTTGTGGATTGGCAACGTTTCGCACGACGAATTCCTTAGGAAAAATTTAAATGTATCTCATTCTCGCACTTCGCATAAAATACTATTTAAACCCCACTTTTGATTTAACTGGCCAAAAATATAACGTACAGTGCAGTTATATTTTACATTCTTTAAAGTATTCGAACATTTATAATAGAATATTTTTATTAATCTAATCGAACTTTTCGAGAAGTTGTATTCAGACAATTTTTTTCCGTTTGTCAACGTAAAGAATCGTTTTTAGATGATGAGCTTCTTAACTTCCGCTACGAATTTTCCAAACATAACCTAATATTATTAGCGAATTACGAGTTTATTATTTCCCTTGTTGGGTACTATTTCTATATTGCTTTTCGAAAACCACTCTATTACTTCTCATGGTTTAGGGTGGCTTTCGTTAGTCTTTTATTGCATTTGCTGACAACGTTATTTTAATAAAGAATTAAATAAACCAAAATGTTTTGTCCATATTATATTATAAAATTTTTTTGTGTTTATAATTCGCAATGGTTAAGCTTCTACATACTGAAGTGCTTCTCATACTTGTTTCATTTCTTTGTTGTTTCGCGATAGGAGATTGCACGCGTATCGTTTGTCTCTCTCGATAACCCATCCGTTCTCGAATTACCTTAAATTGGTAACAATTGTGCTTTATCCTTCTCTGGCCCATTAAAATGTCAGCCAGTCGCTGACAAACATATCAACTACCGCGACATCCGTCAAGTCGGACCACGTGTCTTGATAGTGGTCTGCAGCTACGATTGAAAATATCGTTTCACTTTGTTTTCTCGCCGCGAAGTGGACCGTGGGAATACAAGTGAGTGAGCGGCACACAGTATTTCAGGGGAACTCGTGGCAACCGGCTCTCGGTAGCTTTTCTTACCATCATTCATGATACTATGGTACGGCAATAGGATGATTGCCTGACGGCCGATGCCTAAAGTGGATAAAGTCTTCTATAGTAATTTAACTCGAACAGGGCACAGGGGTGTGTTAGATAACCAGCCTTTTACATTTTACTATCACTGAGTTGGCCTAACGACCAGCCGTGTTTGACCTCTACGTCCAAAAGCATGTTGTTCGTCATTTGGATAGTTGTCCCTTTGAGGTTTCGATATTAGTCGAAGCTTGAATTTGAGATGTTATTGGCTAAGAATGAAGGTTATGTTTATTCATCTGGAACTCGGTAGTTTTGTAAGCGTCAAAAAATCTGGTCAACTTGTTATTCAATATTATATTGTATGTTTAAAACTATCCTGTATAATTTGTTAATAAACATTCATATTCATTGAATAATCTGGCGTATCTATCAATTCACGTGGAATAATCTAAGTCAATAAATTTGTTATTTAGTCCTTTGGGCAGTTTCACAAAAATTGATATATTTGAATGTAAATGACGAATGATAATAAATTATATCACATGTACTACTTTTCGAATATATGTATTAACCCTACTCCTGGCGGATGGCGAATCCATTCGGATCTAGACGTACGTCGCTCCCAAGTTGCAATTATTTTAATGTATATTCTATATTTGCAGAAAGGTTGAAGGCAACACGAACTCTTTGCACGTTGCTAAGATCATCCGCTGTTCGAGGGTTAATTAAGATCCGTGAATTATTTCCTATAAATTAGATTTTAGGAGCGACAGATTTCTATTAGATTTCTGTAAATCTTCATAACTATATGGGAATTATGTCTGAAGAGTATCACTCGTGTCAAGTGAATGAAAGTAATTTTAAGCCAACTAAATAATCTATGGATTTTATTACAATGGAAAAATTATTTCATAAATCAGCTATTCAGATAGTCGGTTTATTATTTATTTTTAATTTGTTCTCATAGATTAGTATGACTTAACAAATTTTGGCTAAATACAAAATTCAAACAATGGTAATACCTTTTGAGAAGATTTGGTTTCCTGTTGGAATTATGATAAAAAATCTTTTTAAATCCAGACATATATCTACCATATCTCACTATTCACAGACAAGTGGTGCACTCGTGAGCTACCATTTAAGTAATAAAGGCTACCTTAAGCGCTATATTAAACCGAATCAAACAGGCTGGAGCCAGTATATACAATTTGAATATTTAGTTATGATAAGGAACCTTATTCGGCCATTTTTATTCAGTATCCTTCATACATCGCCAAAAATGTAGAAATATAAAAAACGTAGGCTAAAATAAACAGTTAGGTTTTAATTATTGATTGCATATTTTTAGTATTATAGTGTGCAATTTTAATTAATTGTTAATTTCATTAAATGCTAATGAGAATACTATGAATGCTAATAAATCCTATTAATAAATTTTCCATTTTTTATCTGTACATTTTACATTTTTCTATTACTATAGATAAGCTGTTCCAATGATAGGTCCTACTTGAAATCTATGTTAGTTAGAGATCGATGACTGTTTCGTCAAATTTGTGACATCCATTAATCACTAAATATATTATTTACTAGATTGTTAGATTTACTAGATATAGTATTACTAGATTACTAGATAACAATCAAGTTCATTTTTTCTTATTTATACTGTTTACGAGATACTTCTATATCTTTATAGTATCATTTCGTAAAAATTTTGTTGCGATAAATATTCACTAAAAATTCATTAAAATGCATTGTATACGCGTCTATTGAAGTAATTGGTGCATGTTTGTAAACCTGATTGGAACAAGTGCATAGGTTGAGTCGTTCGGTGACCTCTTTCTTTCGCATAGTTACTTTTCTGTCGTGTATGCATATAACGTTGAATAATCACGACAATATAGCAGCCTCGAGTAATTAAGGAGTTATACGCTTAGGAAAATTGAATCAACGTTACGATCGTTTCGCGTAACGTTTCGCTAATTGGATCCTCGGATGTAATTTCATTCGTTTGTTTCATTGGACTCCATCAAGAAGACAATGTTCTATAAAAAGTTAAGGTAATTATTATTACCATGTGTGAAACGAATATTACACTCAACAAATCGATAAAATTATTAAGTTTATGTAAATTAAGGTAATGTTTACGCAAACTATTGCTACAAAATTCTAGAAGAATACTTTTAATAATTTACGAGAACGCCAAAGATATTTCAATATGGCAACTTAAATTGAATTTTAATAAAAATTAATCACGACTTCTCATTTTCAATTGCCAATGGTTACTTTACTAGTTATTAATCTTCTATGTTACAGATAATGATAATATGCAACGAAGACTTTGGAAGAAAAGTTGTGTTAGTAATAAAATCTTTTATTTGAAAAATCTATGGACGAAATTAAATTCTAATGGAGGAAACATCGAAAAACATTACGTATGAGATATGTCGACACTTCGATACGCCTTATATTCTTCATTTGCTGCTACATATAGAAATGTTACATATTAAAGAAATTCGTAATTAGATTTTGTACATAAATAATACGAATGTACATAACACAAATCTCATATCATTTTCTATACTTTTTCTTTTTCAAAAAAGAATTTACTTGTGCCACTTTTCCCCTAAAATCCTAGTATACAATCGAAATCAAAAAGTGATCGATTTAGAAGGTGCAAAGGAAGTTCTTCCGGTCCAGCGTAAATTTATTTATCCAGCGACAAGTTCGCGCTTAGCTAGTTATCCTTAACCGTGAGTTTTATTACTTCCGTGAAGCTGTCAATGGTCGTCTATTATCCCCCTTCGCGTGAGGTATACCTTTTTTCTAGTGCTGTGCACAAAGGAAAGGAGGGGGAAGGGGCCGCCTGATTTCGCGGTCCCGTGCGACGTCCCTGAGTTGGCAGTTGTACTAACAGATTGACAGACGTACTCGCCGCGAACTGACCCCTTCGTAGTGATTTAGTTATCTCTCTATCGACGCCTCGCCAACTCCTATAACTTGGATCGTAATAAAAAGAAAGAGGAAAAAAAGTGTTACCGGAAGTGTTGTATCAAAAGGTAACGCGAATTCTACGCTGAATGAGCTCCTGCCGGTTTGAAATTGTCTCGAGACGAGATATTATGATTAGGTGAGTAACTAAATTAGGTTTGATCTTCTTTCGAGTGGTCGTCCCGTCGTTCCGCAATTCAGTGGTTGTTAGAGATTTTTCAGTGACTTTGGTCCTAGTGACAAGATATTTCTTTTAGATACAACGATATATGTGCGTTCTTCAACCCAAAGTAGTCGCTAAAAATCTCGTAATTGATGCGACTATAAATAAACGAATAAGAAGAAGAAGTTCTATGGTACAAGATCGTTTGAATAAAGCTTGTTAGGCAATTGTATTAGTATTAACGATACAAGTTAAATTAAGTAATATTAAGTAATATTTCAAGTATAATATATAGTTCTCTATAAGGAGATTTTAATATTAACGTGGAACTATTTATTCAGTTGGATAAAACGAGGATCATATCGCAACATCCAGTTTTCTTAATCCATATTTAATCTCGGTAATGTTTAAGCTATTAATTACGAGGTAATGTATGATTAGTAAAAACCACAGAATTGCTAGTTATAAGATAGTAATATCCTTTAAATATTCTTTTTTCGATATTTCTTAGATAACTTTTTATATTCTTTTCTCTATAAAATTAGATTCGAGTTAATTAATACAATATCGTGGTTGTACTAATTTGAAACTTTATTATCGTCTTTTAAACGTTTTTTAAACAAAATATAAATCGATTATTTTATAACATTTGCAGCAAAAAATTAGGTTAAAGTATAACTCAAATTAAAATAGAAAAAAAGCTCGATGGTTATATATCAGTGTGAAACTTTGTTATTGGCTTGATCTCTTTAAATCCATTACTTAATTCAAACTTCCTTATTGCTTTAAGTAAAGATTCGCTGCGTTTTCGTGAAGTGCATTCCATTCATGAGCGAGTAAATTAAATGAACTGATGTAAGTAGTAGTATTTCGTGTGCATCCTAGTATTTGCAAGTGTCTAATAGGGTGCTAGTAGATCAAATGAATTCGTGGTGAAATCAGCTTACAGTGCTCGATAATAAGTCTAGTGGATTTCGAGCGGAAATAGATCATACCGGTCATTTGTGACACGTATGAACACTCGGGATAGTTACAATGGTGTTTAAAGTAGCAAGATCTGATACGTTTTATACACAGAAAATTCGAATAATATTTTACTTAAGTCTGCTGTTCTCGCTTTTTCTTCACATTGGTACGTATGTCTTTAAATATTTTCTATTCTTGAGATATTTTATTCGTAAAAAGCACGGAATACGCAAAAGGTAAAATTACATCGAATATTAAAATTAAATATTTAAAGACACATTGATCCAATGAAAGCAACAGGGTTTATGTCGTTTACCATTCTTTTTAGTTTTTCGTAAACTTATCTAAATCAAATATCATTATGAAAATGTACGACGCCCATTTTGTTTAATAGTCACATTTCGTTTAGTAGTAACAAGGATCAGAAAATATTTCGTTTAATTTTTCCTATACAGATAAGAGGCCTATGAGAAATTTAGACCAGCTATATGCGTTATGTAACAACATTAACAAGTCAGAGTTAACGATTGAGTAATGCATTAGATAATTAAGGTTTGAAGCTCGGTGCTAGACACTTTTCCATTCGAAACGACGTAATTTTCCGACCTCTAAATTTGATTTACGCGATACAATAAATCAATGGAAAAGAAGTTTATCCAGCATTGAAATATTGCCTAACCTACAAAATGCCTATACCGTGTTGGTAACATACGTAAGATTCAAGATCGTGTCTATATCGTAAATTTGAAAATTCTTCATCGTAAGTACAATTTGCAATAGATTGCGAAGTACACGATATATATGCCATAATGTGACGCAAATTGTTAATTTTATGGAAAGAATAAAGAAAGCAGAATATTATTAAATGATCGAATCCTTGGAAAATTTATTACGTGGTGCTTTGTTCTGACTTTTCGTTCATATAAGAGAATAATTTCTTTTTTAGAGCAGCTTAACTTCCCTACAATTTTATAATTATATTATAATTTAATAACGACACAGGAAAATATAATTTTATTATTTTATAACCTTTTAATTTTATCATTTTCCTAAGACTTCTTTCGAGTAGCTTAATTCTGTATCTCACTTTTTGAAGGCACAAATTTAATATTTTAGTAAACTGTAGTTGAGAAAACAAAATTACAATTGCGGATCTGGTTTCTTTAAAAGGAGCACGTTTTGCTTGCTAGTTTTCGAAACGGTTTGGTAAACACAGATAACAGCCCATCATTATCATATTTTGCACGGTGACATGAAAAGATGAGCACAATCAAATTGCAATTTTCTTTGAAAACTTAAGCAACGTTAAAAAAATTACGACACCCGGAAGAATAAATCTTTAAAAAAAATCGACAAAAAACAGATGTTGAACGATTCAACGTCTTACGATAATTAAATGATAATTGCGTAAAGTTACAGCTGTTCGCAATTACAGTAGATGCAAAAATTCTCAAAATTCTACAATTTTACATTATTTACTTAAAGATATATCTTCGATTTGAAAAATTTTAATATTGAAAAATCAGATAGACAAATGAAAAAAGAATTGAGAGTCGTAATAATAAAAACTGACAGAAGCACGTGCTTATTACACGTACTTGGTATGTATAGCGCAGAGTTGATTCTTTCAAAAAAAAAAAAATCATACGTCCAACGTCAGAAATTCAAATTTGTTCGCGTTGGAAAATGAGATAAATCCGTGAGACGAACAAATTGAAATCTTGCAAGAGTAATAAAACCAGGTAAACGTAATAGCTCACCGTAGGTATGGCGGAAATCTAGCGCAGCAACAACTGGATTTCCAATCTGATTTCCATCGATCGGTTGATTCTGGCCTCATTGATCGACAGATTTATTATCAGAAGTATACAATCGATCTACTGCGATTCTATTGAACTCGGACAGGATGGTCGATGCGATATTTTTGTATCCTTCTGTTTATCCGTTTAAAATCAGCCAATGTTTGTATAATATCACAATCGTAAAATGTAATTTTCGTAAATAATACTCTGTTTAAAAAATACACACGTACATATATTTTCAAGACAAATATTTAAACGGCTGATCAAAATATTAAAATACGTATTCCACGATGCAAGTCACGGTAAAGCAAGAGTAACCAAACGCGAGACGGATAAACATACGAAGAGTTAAATATTTTAAATATTTCATTATATCGCTATTGATCGAATCAAGTCATGCATGACAAACGCGCGTGGTTTAACACACGTAAACCTGATATAGCATCGTAATAGGCGAAAATATTGCTTTACCTTTAGCTTGAAATGCAAATGTCGCAATGAAACCGATTTTCTCACGTGGATCGCTATTTGAACCAGGATGTCATTGCCAACGAGTTACAGCCTGTACCTCCCTCGAGAGTCCTAGATCCTAGAAATTCTAGAATGGTTTCTTTTGCAGTACCTTTATCGAGAAAATTAGACTCCTTTGTGAGCCCATTCAATCAGAATGAAAGATAATCTTCTTGAACCGAACACAAGTAAACAAGATTAACATACCTGGTTGATTAAATTCTGTAAATTAAAATCTATTTCTCTATTCGCTCTTTCAACGACGAATATAAGTATAACAAGCGGATGGCGGATTTTTATATATTTATGCGTAGTTCGAAGATCGAAGAATGCATAATATGCAAAAATATACGAAATGCTCAATGTATAGTGGTCGTTGTAATATTTGATAAGTATCGAGATACTTTTGTCGCTCACTGTATATACGAGAAGAGGTTATTGAGAAGAGAGCGAACTGCATCGAATTTCTTGGGTTCCGCCGAAACGACGCGCATTCAGCTCCCATTCAACTCGCAACATCCACCCACGCAATCACGCTGCAACCGTGCAGTACGTGACGCGTGATCCGCAAGATTTTTACGCTGCTTGCCGGTTGATTGCCCCCAGAGCACGTTGATGACGTCAGTACGCTCGATGATTCACTACGAGCAACTCGTGTACACGACGCCGGACACATATGACCGTGCGTGTGCATAATTCGCATTACTTTCACGCGTCTGTGTACACTGTACACCTGAACGCATTTGCCGCGTTGATACATTCGGCCACGTTCGCGTTTCTTACCATGTTGGATTGTTTTTCACGTTACTACTTTATTCTATTTCTGTCGATTTAGAGCAATCCGTGCGCGATAAAATTCAGCATCGTGCGAAGACCGCACATGAAAAGCACAATTCATATTTCTCGTCTTTTATAGAGAAGGAATTTTAAAAGTTAACGCGTACGTTTTGGCGATCGATGCAACATCAAATCTGTCTCTGCGTTTGATTTTCATTCTGTTACGATTTGTTCAATTTGCTCCGCTCTTTGACCCATTTCCTACTCGCATTTTCTGTTCATTGTCAGTCGTATTTCTCTATTACCAAGAGATTTCTTAACCCTCGCATAGTATCCTCGTGGATTGCAGACTACAATGATTTATGTTGGATCATTTAAGTTTACGACATTTAAATTCCGTATTTTTTATTCTCAGTGTTAAAAACTAGTAACAAGGTATTCTTCTATCTCTGTTTCTATCGCTAAGAGAAATTTCTTAAGTATGCGGATAACATGGGAGATTCATTTATTGATACGCGTTATTTTACATCCGAATTTTATTATATGTATATGATCAGATCCTCGGGAAATATCTGAAATGTTTGCCGAGACTGTATCATATATGCGTTAACTGGAAAGTATGTAGTATAATGGCCATTTTATTATGTAGACGATATCGTAGGCTTCATAGGACTGGATACTACCGATACATCGTCATGTGATCTCCCAAGTTCAACAAAGTTCGATAACATCATCGTTGATTAGAATGCCAAAGACCATAGTCTGGAAAATATTTATTACGTATCGTTTCGATCACCACGCCATTGTTTCGCTTTCTTAATCAGCCAGTAGCTAATGAAATCTATTTCTTACTAACCGCGATATTCCTAATTCTTTCTCTAATTTTGTACTTTTATTTCAAGATCGATATTTCTTATCTTACATTTTCATTTATTGAAATAAATATTTACGCGACATATATTTCGATAAAATAGTTTTAATGTAGTATTAGAGGCATTTTTTAATCAGAAGCCTCATCGGAATCGCAAAGTCAATTCTTCCTTAGAAAACCAATAAAGATCCAGTATTTGAACACTCACCATAGAAAAATTCTATATCCACGTTAAGCATTTATGTTATACAGGGTGGTTGGTAACTGGTGGCACCAGCGGAAAGGGGGTGATTCTACGCGAAAAAAGAAGTCGAAAATATAGAATAACAATATTTCTTTTTTTTAATTTTTTCATCGAGACAACGATCTACAGTGAGATCCGTTGTAACGAGACGCGATAAAGTGCACGCGTACCGAGCGAAAATTCAAAGTCGATTTTCTCGAAAACAAAGCCTCGAACGAAAAATTTCTATTCTATATTTTCGACTTCTTTTTTCGCGTAGAATCACCCCCTTTCCGCTGGTGCCACCAGTTACCAACCACCCTGTATAACATAAATGCTTAACGTGGATATAGAATTTTTCTATGGTGAGTGTTCAAATACTGGATCTTTATTGGTTTTCTAAGGAAGAATTGACTTTGCGATTCCGATGAGGCTTCTGATTAAAAAATGCCTCTAATACTACATTAAAACTATTTTATCGAAATATATGTCGCGTAAATATTTATTTCAATAAATGAAAATGTAAGATAAGAAATATCGATCTTGAAATAAAAGTACAAAATTAGAGAAAGAATTAGGAATATCGCGGTTAGTAAGAAATAGATTTCATTAGCTACTGGCTGATTAAGAAAGCGAAACAATGGCGTGGTGATCGAAACGATACGTAATAAATATTTTCCAGACTATGGTCTTTGGCATTCTAATCAACGATGATGTTATCGAACTTTGTTGAACTTGGGAGATCACATGACGATGTATCGGTAGTATCCAGTCCTATGAAGCCTACGATATCGTCTACATAATAAAATGGCCATTATACTACATACTTTCCAGTTAACGCATATATGATACAGTCTCGGCAAACATTTCAGATATTTCCCGAGGATCTGATCATATACATATAATAAAATTCGGATGTAAAATAACGCGTATCAATAAATGAATCTCCCATGTTATCCGCATACTTAAGAAATTTCTCTTAGCGATAGAAACAGAGATAGAAGAATACCTTGTTACTAGTTTTTAACACTGAGAATAAAAAATACGGAATTTAAATGTCGTAAACTTAAATGATCCAACATAAATCATTGTAGTCTGCAATCCACGAGGATACTATGCGAGGGTTAAGAAATCTCTTGGTAATAGAGAAATACGACTGACAATGAACAGAAAATGCGAGTAGGAAATGGGTCAAAGAGCGGAGCAAATTGAACAAATCGTAACAGAATGAAAATCAAACGCAGAGACATGCGACGCAATTTATATTGGTATATCTGAAATTGTATTGGTCAAATTTGAGACTAATCTGAAAATGTATATAGAAATTAGAAAGTATTTGTTGCAAACATGTATTCAATAAAAAATTGATATAAAGCCTGATAGCCTTCTTGAGTATATAATAAGTGTCAAACGTGGTCTTAGCGATTATCGAGCTTCGTTAAAATATAATGGATAATCGACCGTTTAAATAGATCTATGATCTTTGCGAAATAATTATACACACGCTTGTACTAAATATTTTCTAACTTCAATATACATCAAGAAACTAAATTCGCAGCACAAGGGAAGTCCTAGCCCGAAATAGGACGAAAATCGAGGATACCAAAATTGTGTTCGGGGCTTCGTTTTCGAGAACATCGAGCTTGAAAAGTCGCCATCGCGAAGGACACTGCAACGAGCGAAACAGAAACGAATAGAGACAATCATTGCGCGGCGAGACAATCGATTACATGATAGTCATATATCATTGCGTATATTAATGCCGAGTAAGATTGTAAGACAATGCAACCATGTTTCTGTCCGCGTATCACGCCTGGTATCTCGATGACTGTGAGTGCAACACACGTTTCATTTGTCCGTAAAAGTTTGCGACAATATCGCGAAGGTGGTGGAAGATATAAGATACGTACTAACAGTTATAGGTTGAGGGAAATTCAGGCGACCTCGGTTCTGGAAATATGGGCTAAACAGGGTGACTAAAATTCAGTAGTGTAGGATTCGATGAAATAGAATATGGCCGACTATACTAACGAACTATAACTATATCTTTAGTAAATTCTTTCTTAATTCGAAATTATATGTAAAATCGAACTTTCTTTATAATTCCTCTAATACACCATAGCCAGAATAAACATCAAGTAGTTTGAAATAAATATCGAATTTATCATCCGATTCTATTTTATAGGATCGTAAAAGTTGGAAGCTGTAAAGCCGTGTTGGTTCGTACACGGTCGGTAGTTTAGTCAAGTAGCATGTAAAAGCGAATTTACACCGCTTTCATCCTCGTTTCATCCGCAATGATCATCGAAAGTTAAGAGTGTAGATTCGGCTTTACTTGCTATTTGATGGATACTGGCCGTGTCTGAATCGGCCTTTAAGTTAGTGGCGAGCTCGCAACGGTTTGTAGTTCGTGTGCATAAGACACGAAAAGCTGGTTCCACTTTGGCGCTTGTTAAGCCGCCGTAAGATTTACTACAAACAGTGTCTCCATTATCACGTTTCTTTCAACACGAGTTGACGTGTATCTTTTTAAAGTTGGTAAACCCACATGATTGACGACACGATTGCTGCGCAATTAGCGATACATTCTCGTTCAATTTCGACTCTGTTCTTACCGTTGATTGATTTTATGAGCCACCAATTTGTCTTCTGGAAAACGCACAATCGTCCATCCGCGATGTTTTGCTTTACCAAAAAAAATTGAGATATATTCTTCGAAAATCAAGCAACGTAATTGTTAAACATTTCGTTTGCAAGCTTGCGTTAAAATTATCTTTCGATCTCTCCGTATGATATTTATTTTCAGATTATTTTTCGATACAACCAAAGGCTGAGTTCACTTTCCGATAAAAACTAAAACAGAAGATCTTAAACGTTTCCTAATATATTTTCCTAATTATCGTAATTTCCCGATGTATAATAACTACATGGTAGCTGTTAACCTTAACTAGTTTAGTCGACGCAAATACGTTATATGCTTTGTGTCAGAAACGAATAGCAGATAGGTTAAGCAATAAGATGGATATGGAATATAAACGAACGGGGATCAGGGTTTTCGAGATCGATGGCAAGAACGCGAAAACCCGTCGGTGATTTCGGCGAGTCGTTTCCGGAAATTTGTATCTCGCTACACCGTAAAGTACTTCCTTCATATTGTAAATAAATAATCACGGAAGACGACCAGCATCGATATATTGTCGTGATTCTTAGTTATTGAGAAAAAAAAAACATATTTTAGTGTAACGTCTCTACAAGAGGAAAATCGGAAAAATACCGATATTTATTTCGATTTTCGATAATATATTGGTTTCGATATAGCTTCGATGGCATAATATCGGTATTAAAATCATACAGGATTTAAAGTAACAATGAAAAGGAACTAAGAAATCGCGTAAAAAAATTTCACGAGGAGCTGTTTTATTTTTTCGTCGGTAATGCGATTAAGTAATATTGCGTAAGACGAAGAACAAAAAAATAAGACCGAGTATTACGGTGCTTTTTATTGTTCGCCAGATACATTTGTCGAATTAATTCAATTTATCATTTGTTTATTCGTTAAGCGACTCGTTAAATTTGCTCTTCTCGAACGGCGAGATTCTTTTTAAGGTGAAATTTTTTTCTTAGCTAATGACCAGCAAAATCGTTGGCAGGAGAGCAAGTTCAGAAAAGTGTAATAAATCTGTCAAAATGCTCTTGTCTAAATTTATGATCGTACAACATGGAACAACGTGTAGATGGCGCGGAAGAATTCGAAACGTGTCCTTCGCTGTGCTTCGCGAACTAATTTATACGACGATACTAAATTAATCTGAAACCAATATCACGATTAGCTTTGATTTCGAACCAACGCTGAATTCTACTAGCTGCTGGTCGAAATTCCCATTTCGATCAAACGTCGATAATCGATAACGCGAAACAACTAGAGAACTGATTTAAAGGAATTGAACGTCTCGATTGATCCTCGTTTCGAACCGACTGTTGGGCCACGTGTGCGATTAAGATTGCCGTTCTGACGAATCAACGCTCTGCTACTGCTCTATTCTTTGCATATTTTTTTTGCATCTTGAAATTTTCCATATATTCCACAATTTACCGTAATGTACCGTATCTTGTGGAATATTACGCTTCTAAATTTCCCACGAATGTATAAAAATTCGCAGTCTACTAATAATTGACCTTCCAATAATATCCACTGTCTTTCTATATTCTTGCATATGACGAGTATTTTGTGCGATATCGCAGTTTCAAAATTCCCCATAAACGCAGAAGAATTCACCATCTTACTGACAATCGATCTAGTAAATATTATACGAACGACATAATGTTCAGCAGGATAACCTATTAAACCGCAAGAAACGTGCAATGTCGAACGAAAGATCGCACTCGGCCGCGAGCCTCGTTACAATAAAACGATTAATATCGATATTAATCCACTGATAATGCATCATCGATTTTCCAACTATAGGTTAGTTATCGATAAACGATCAATTAAAGCGGAAAAAATGCTTTCTCGCGGGTGTCCAACGACCGACTCCTGCTATCGATGTCGCGGCGATATTCGTGGCAATCGTTTACACGAGGTTACGCAACTGATGGTCGCGTCGTCGCGAGTACCGCGAATTTCTTCAGCGCCATGCGCTTTTATGTTTCTCTCAAAGAGCATTCGCAAGCTGACACTCGCACAACGCGAAGTGTGTCAGAACGAAACTTCGCTATAAACTCGTATAAAGTAATTTATTCATCAAAAGATGGATGTCGGTTTTCGTGATCTCGTTTGCTCTTTTTCCAACGACTCGTCGTTGACTCTCTGGATGCAGATACGTTTGTGTGTGGCTTCTACGAACGAAGAGTGGGGAATATTGGTGCCTCGTGGCCTCCCCTATATAAGGTTTGCGCTCTCCCATTGCCTCTCGGTTCCCCAATTCGGGCAACTTCTCCGAGACTTGGCAAACCGCACACTGTAAGTTTTACAATTCTTTTTTTCTTCTATTTAACTACCGTTAAATGTAAAACTTCGTGTCGATTTTTGGCTCAGACATGCCCGTTAACGTTTCAAAGAGAAACTTTTCTTAATATTCTGCGATAATAATACGAAATAGCGCAAAAAACCGTGGCCTATCGATGTCAATGTTAAATGTGAAATTTGTCTGAAACGCAAAGAAACGATCGTAGCAGTCGATTCATATTTATATTTAACGTATTTTCATCGAAATTGGTTATACCGATATCGGTCGATCAAGATGTATCGATATCACGATGTTCGAGTATAGTTGGAGGATATTTACGTTTGTTAATATCTCTTGAAATTGTTAATATCTTTGTGTTTTCTGTTTCGCACAAATGGCACAATTAGGTTCTTCGATTCTATTGCGTTATTTTGAGAGATGATGGCGAGAAGGAACAAACGTCTTCTTTCTTGTTTGCCAGATCGAGCTTAGAACGTTCGATAGAAGCAGAGGACGCAGTTGTTCATGATTATCTATGCACCTGTTACTTATCAATGTAATTGAATCTTCAAGAATTAAAGATCTTATAGTGATGTTTACGTTTCGTCTATTTTATTACCCGATTTCCATAATTCGAGCTATGGAAACGTACCAGTTTGTCACGACTCTGAATTCGTATAAATATCGTCGGCCATTGAACTGTTTGAAAAATGTCAGTAAAAAGCCTACTTTCGCTCAATACGCTAAACACGTTATTCAAGATCAAAATTGACCAACAATTACGTCGACTGACATCACGTCGAATGAATCTTAATCTCAATCAATAAATTAAAACCGCACGCCGGCAGTTAGCCATCGAGATGGCGAACGTCTGCGAAGTAAACATACCGCGTTTCATGTAAACACATAATAATTCCAAATGCAGGATCGCGAAACGTGGACATTGAGACTAGAGCATCTTATTCTATTCGCGACGTAACCGGTTTTAAAAGGTTTTGGCGTGGCTACATATGTTAAACAGCGTTCTAACTTATTCTATGGATTGTCGATTCGCTGTAAGACGTGCCGCGATATCGACAAAATAACAACTAAAATAATATTTCGTTCATTTTGATGTTACTGCGGAGAATTATAGATTTTTTAACAAATTGGTCGTCCTATGGATACGATAAAGTTTAAAGGCGTTTATGAATTATAAATTACAGCAGTATTTTAGTAAATAATCTTTGATTTTATTCGCCAATGCCGGAATTACGTTCGCCTCAAATTCAATTCGAAATCGTTTCGACGTGCGAGTTTTGCAAATGATACGCGAAGATATAGTTATTTATTCTAGCATTTCTAGGAAGCGATTTCGAAAATTATGGTACTTTTAAATTTAAAACTCGGATTAATTTATCTGTAGTTCTCTGAATTTCTACACATTTCTCAAGAATTTCACGACACTTTTTGACTGTATAATCAATCAATATCAATGGGAAAGGATTAAAATACGTTTTGTTATAGAAGATAAAAAAATATAGCGTAAGAAATTACGATGATTCTTGGAGCGTAGACGGAATAAACCTTGCCCTAGTGACGACGAGGTCGACATATTTATTTCCATTTTCCATGTTACATTAGGCGAAAAGTCGCTTTCCACCGCTGTTATCAGTTACGCTTGCCTTTTATCTCTCCCTTAATTAACAAGCTAACAAACGATTAATTCATCGGAGACGAATTTTCGTTAACGTTAGAACGCGTCATAATGATTTTGCAAAAATAAGCGCACTCTTTCTTGCGTAAAAACTAAAAGCATGGCTGCTTCAATAATAAACTTCATCAACTTCGTTTAGCTCGTTAAACTTAGATCAATCTTCAACATATATACTTACGTACGTTCATTTCGATTCTATTAATCCAATAATATTAGTTTGTTACTTCGGAGATATATATTTAGCGCAAGCATACATAAATGAGCTGCAATGGACGATGAAACGCTTATCGTAATTAATTAGTTGCCGGTATTTATGCAAATTCCTAGATATATTTGTAAATATAATTTTATAGAAAAAATAGAATGTAAACACGTGCTTGTCTCGCTTCGAAAATATCTTTAATAATTGGACTGTGAATGTTTATGCGATTCATATGCGTCATGAACAACTGAAGAATTAGGATCTGAGTATAAACGTGTTTTAGCTATTAAATATCTATTTAGCCGTAATATTAATAATAATAATCGTTTTTTCGTTTTAATCGCATCATCCTAACTTACTACTAAGATCTGCTAAAGCTCCGCTGGTAAAATTCAGCTTAACTTATTAACACGTTCATCCGTCGATCAGAAACTTTTGTAACATAAGTAAAAGCTAACGAAGCCACGTAAACGTTAAGTAGATCAGTTTCAATTCTTCCACGTACAAATATGATGCAATTTATTTTCAATAGAAATAAAATATCAAGTAACGTGATATTATTTATTATCGTTGGTAATTCTTGTCTTTTGGGCTTGAGATGGCTTCCGGTTTACGCTTCCTCTTACAGGAGATGTAATTTCCTATAGGATCAAGGATTGTAATTCGTCATAATTGAAATATAGGAAAATAACAAAATTATTATATCCAAGGAATTAACGATCTACGTATAGCAACTACGTAAGTAACAGTTAACTGAATTTTCTCTCTTAACAAATTAATACGATATAACGCGATAACAAGAGCGTCAACGAGTCGATGAAACAACGTCGAAACGAAAGGATCGAAGGATCTGATATCCTTTGAAGCGAATCGGGCAAAGTAACGGGGGCATCTCCCTTCATGGCCACCATCGGCATGTCATTCGATAGACTAGGAAACGAACGGGAACGTTTGCAAACCGAGTGATAGGAGGTGGCAGTTTGCTTTTACTCTTCGATACTCTCTGACAGTCACTTCATTACCAAACGCCGCACCGTCTCTCGCGGATCCAATATTATTTTATTATACGTAGAAGCCGCGTGTAACACGATAAAACACGTTCTTATTCGTCAAATCGGTGCGTCGCAAATTTTTGTGCATTTTCATGTTCTTTGTTATTAGATCGTCGATTCGAAGCTTCTTTTCGAGACTTTTAAACAAGTGCATTCTACCTATCGTAAAGAGATTATTTTGGAAAATTCTTAACTTTTAACTCTGCTACTCCTCCTCGTACTATTAGATACTATTTATTAAAAAAAAAACAACTGTTTAAATACTTTGTTTCGTTCAAGTTTTGCTACCTTTTAAAAACGCGAAGACCAAGTGGAACAGTAGCAGAGTTAATTATTTTGCAGGATTATTTGTCATTATTCGTAGACAGTAGAGCTAGACATTAAAGCTAGAAATTCATCGTTTGAATATTTTTCGAAAGAGGGACGATGTCCATAATCGCGAAGGACATATTTTATCAATTTATTTATTAACAGTAATAAGCATGTTTCGGACAATTAGTTTCGAAATTCCGAGTGCACGAAGTTCTTATCGATTTGCGCACTTTAATCGCTTTGTCTAATAAACCGGTGGTTCGCTATGATAATTACAGCTAATTAAACGATAACCTCGACGAAATGTTATATAATTTCGATAAATTTGAGGATTTACATATGTGATAGTTGTCGTTTCTCAACGCACCTGACTTTTATCATTCTATTCACGGTATTTCCGCGTTTCCTAAATGCGACCATCCTCTAACTGGTATGCAGCATCAGTCGATCGATTAATTGATCCTTTCGTTTCGGACCACGGACCCCTGGATCGTGATTTCATGAAATTCCACGCCTCTTCCAGGAGTAAGTAATTTATTTTTTCGTTCTTAATCGCAACGATCGATTCTGACAATTAATTGTTACTAATTTTTCGATAAACGCTGTTTTTCGCGTGTCTCGTCACGATCGACAAAATTTAATTATTAGAATATCAGATAAGACACGAGATATTTAACGTCAAATTACGCTGCGAGTGATTTAATCATTCGCCGAAACGTCCTTCTTACTTTATCATTCGCAAATCAAGTGAAATACCTTGTACCTTGTTAAATCAGATTCTAAGTAGGCTATGAAAGATTTAAAAGTATTCAACGTGTTGATACGAAGCGCAGTTTAAAAGTATTCCACGTGCAAAATAAATCTTTTCTCGAGTTCCACTTTTTTAATTGCGTTCATTTTCATACAAATCTGAAAAAAAAAGAAATATATTATTACTTCGATATCTCCAACGTTCTTCGTAAAATATTCAACGATTCAGAAATTTCTGTTCTTACTCGATCGAGCTGGTTTACATCGTGGTCTATCCCACCGAGACAAGGGAAATTATAAAACACGCAAGAAAACGGAAACGCAAAGGAGTCAAGAAATCCATTTATCGTACGTTTATTTCTGATTGAGAGCGATCATGAATCAACGATACGCTTATCGAAAACGTGCCAATTAGTTAGCAGTGGTAGCGTGGTGTGAACCAGTCTTAACGAGTATGATGACACCGCTTTTCAGCGACGGCATCGCTTCTCTGCCGCCGGTAAATTTGTCGACAACGAGACTGATTATTATGTCCTTGCGAGACTGACGATAATTATAAACCGCTTTACTTTCAGTGCCACACGCTTGACACGCCGATTAGAGCTTTCGAGAGCAGCTTGACCTCGTTTCCTTTTCGCACCGTTCGATCCGCAATCGCGGTCCACGTTTTTAATCAAACGCGATCCCCCGATTAACAGTCGCGTGACGGAGATGAACGCTCGACGTTCGCATTGATCGCGAATTTCGCCAATTTTTTCTATCTACAATGGCCTCTATCTATTTTACGAGTTTCTTTACCCATTTATCTTTGTTTCAATCGACACTATGTTCGAGTCGAGCTAAGTAACTTGGTTACGAACGATTCTTAAACTACCTATATTTACAAGTAGATCGCGTATTTAACTTGGTATTTATTAGCGGCGTGATAAATAGCGAAATGTATCGTAGATATACATCGACAGTTGGGCGATCAAATTTCTCGTTTATTTATCATTCATAGTTCTTCGTTTTGCGGTTTCGACGAACTTTCCAATTTACACCGCTTTATGTTGTTTGCTTTTTTCTCCAAATTTCCATTCGCTTTCGTGCAAAAGACCTTAGAATATAAAACTTTTGCACGAGGATATAACTTGTACTCGTTAAAAGAAAATTTGTTCGACTCGTAATTTTCGTAAGTAAATCACCGACGCGTGGAAATTATTCTTATTTAATAATTGATAGTTATTATAAATAAATGATACGATAGTTCGATAGAGTAATATTAACAAGCGAGGAATCGAAAGAGAATGTAACTTGGAAGCCTCGAAACGGAATCCTATAAGAGGATTAATTTATGTTAATTCGATATCAATATCGTTTCAGTTCCATCACTTTTATGGGAAAATCGGCAAGGTCGAAGTAGTTTTACGATGGAAGAAGAACGAAGGTGTAGCAACTGTTCTCGTGTGACCGGATTGAAAAACAATAGGTGTAACAGCGAGAAAAATCGTTCGATGTAGAATGTAGGGGATTAGTACGTTTTCTTTTTTTATTTATTTATTTATTTATTTACATTTTACAATTTGTCCATTACAATTTGATTTAAGGGAATTAGTACGTGTGTCGTATGTTACGAAGATGTCTTGTTTAAATAAAAAATATACGTATACAGTATTTCTACTGTCTCACGGATTACTTCGTCTTATAGAAGGAAACGAGAATAGAAAATTACTAACAATCACGTGGAATCAAAGTTACAATTAATAAAAATGAGCTTTCTAATTGAGATTACAGCAAGTTTTCGTATTTCCTCGTTTCTCGTAGCGCAGAAATCTCAGTAAAAACGCGAGGAGTGTTAAAAAATCATTCGCAACTCAAGTAATCTATAAATACACGTTTCACACGTGTAATATTACACGATTCTTCGCATTTTTCCATTCCGTCGTGCCGTTATTACTATTTCACTATCGACGAAGATTTTTCAAGAAACCATATTTTTCCCAATGATAACAGGAAACTATAAAAATACAGATGTCAATCGCGTATTTGCGAATTTGTTAAATAGTAAAAAATGGTTCGGAACATAGTTCGACGATGATAAAGTAAAGACTATGGCCTTTGCAGCCGTTTATAGTCATCGCAGGTACGAGAACACCGACCAATTCGAGACTATGCTCTTGAAACTGTCGACCTTTTCGTTTCTATTTTCAGCATTTCCGCATCCAACTTGTTAGGTTACGAGATATTTAAAAAACAGTGTCATTCAAATCAGTGTTCTCTGAACATGTCAACGAATGGCTACTCATTCTTATTATCACAGTTTGTGATTCATCCTCGTGATAAACAACGTTGTTTTCTATTCTGTTACTCTGCTGATATTTGATAAAGCTGGAAGGAAAAGCTCTACGCGTGAAAATTTCTTCTTCGAGGTTTTTTCTTTTTTTTTTTTTTCTGTACGGAGTTACAATTCGAGTTAAGATCTCTTTAATTGTCGTTTTGCCAGCAACCTTAGCTTTTATTGTAAATGTCGAAAAGTTCGTCGAAGAGCTCGTGATATTAGAACTGTGGCGAGTTACATAATAAATGCAAATAAGAGTAAGATTATTTTTGTATATTCTAAGAACCAGCGTTTTCCTGTATGAAAGGAAGTTTTCACACTCTGAAAGATATTGGTATAAACTATTCCAACTAAGTAAACTTTCAGGGCATACTGTACATGTAAAATTTATCGCACAACAGGCGTAATTGACGTATATCTAAAAAAATTCGAATCGTAAATTATATGCGTAAACGTTTATACAGATGACAATTTATAAATATCGTTATCAGCTGAAACTGCTATTATGTTTCGTTTTATGTTTTATGTTCTGTAACGGGTCTCTATGTCGATAATGAATCACGTACGAAAAGTTACAATCGTTGTAATGACAAGTTCGACCGATGTAAAACGTGTAATTAACTGGAAAATATATCGTATCAAATAAGAGAGAAAGAAAGATAGTAAATTCTTTTCTAATACATATTCGTTGGAACTTGGGAAAAAAACAATCCTAGAACGATTTTTCCATTTTTTATCAACCTATGATACTTGATATTTTACCAAATTTAATAAAAATTCCGATAAATACAATTTGAACGTACAAAATATCTTGGAATTTTTCAACGAAAGATCAATTTTCTTTATGTTTGCAAGTAACGATATTTCGCAAAATTAATCGACGATCAAGTCGATAGAAAATCTTTCAAAAATTGTAAGATTTCTTATACCAAACGGGATTAAACAGAATTCGATTTTTAATTCTCTGGTCGGTGTTTGCGTTGATTAAATTTATTCCGGCGATACCATAGAAGACATCTATCGCTGTAACTAACGCTGTAACTAATTCTATCTAAATTCACTCGGTTTAAATTCCCAAGAAAGGAAATAAATAATCGACGTACTAGATTCTCTATAGATTCTCTGCTTAAAAGGTTTTCTGTATTAGTGCCAAGAGTGCACGTGGTGCACAGATTGCACCTGCAGCACGCATCATCGTAGATGGCAATTACATTACGACGGATCATTGAACTTAATTTCACAACGGATAATTGACAGTTTAACCGATGTAGTTAATTACGGTGTGTCGTACAACGACCTGAATGCGATATCGCCTACCGTTTATTAAACCTTTTAAACGCACGATATTGTCGATATAAGTTACGATTAGATGGCTAATTTAAGATCAAATTCATATTTTTATAAATATTGATTTACGTGTAAGATCAATGAAATAATACCGGAAACGAACGAAATAGAAAAACGTTTAAATATTAGATTTTACTGTTAGTTTCCACTCGTGAAGAGATCTTCAAACGCAGAATCACGAGTTAAAGGAATTCTTCCCTCGAGATAAAAGCATACTTATCTTGCATTATTGAAAAATAGCAGGCACGCGTCAGTCCACGTTTTAATTTAATCGATTCGAAGGAAAGATTTGTGGAAAATTTGTTGGGACACATTTCGCGCAAGTAAAAGCATTCTTTGAAAGATTCGATATACAGGGTGGTTGGTAACTGGTGATACGAGCGGAAAGGGGTGATTTTACGCGAAAAAAGAAGTCGAAAAGAAGTCGTTCGAGGCTTTGTTTTCGAGAAAATCGACTTTGAACTTTAGCTCGATACGCGTGCACTCTATCGCGTCTCGTTACAACGGATCTCACTGTAGATCGTTGTCTCGATGGAAAAATTGAAAAAAGAAAAAAAAATTTTATTTAGTATAGAGAAATTCTATGATAGAACCTTCGACGTAACTTTACAAGAAAATGCAATAATACAACGTACTCGGAAATTTAACTATTATTAAATATATACCTTGCATTAACCTGATTAATATTAATCATCCGTATAATAATAACGTTATCATTAGGTATAGGATAGGTACACACGGAATACTTTAGACGAAGGTATTAAATTATCGTACAATTTGCATTCACAATCGAACGAGTAACTAACGTGATTAATTACCTACTCAACTCAACGTTCATCATTTTGTCACGAGAATGATTAAAAGCCTGAAGATTTTGATCCTATAGAAACTTTATATTTATATACCAGCTGGTAAAACAAGTTATCGCGATAAGCATCAGAAAAGATGTTTAAATCTCGCCTTTTTCTATTCGGGACACTCTTGTCAGTTTTAAAATTACAAACGACAATTAAAAACGTTATAAGATATATCAAGAAACGTACGTATTTGTTAAAACGATGAAATATTTATTTCCGACTGATAGAAATTATAAAACTAACAGATTACGGTGGAATAAACGTTCACGAGCAGAAAATGCGCACGTAGAGCGAAACAAAAGAGGAAGTTAATATGTAAAATGGGTTCCGGATGATCGCGATTCACAAAGTCTGCGGAAGGTTTCGAAGAGACGCGCGTGATATCGTCTACTTAGCGAGTATTTGGTACAGGATGTCCGTCAATGTCTGCTAATATTCAGTCGTTTTCTAGAACGAGACGAAGACACGCCTCCCTCGCAATTATGTCGTTGAGCTTTTCAGGGTCTGTAATGGGATTTGCCAAGGTATTCGATTCAACATTTTCTCGAAATTCTTGTATTTTTTTCTATATCTCGTTGCGTTGGATATCGATGTGATATCAATTACATGAAATTTCAAAGTAACATAACCGCGTGCAAACTTATAAATTCCAAACTTTTCGATTCAATTGCGAATCTAACCGCAAAATTACAAGATCTAATTTATATCTACCACGATACGAAAATTCCATCTTATAATTATGAAAAACAAACGATAAGCTACACTCTTTATATAATATTCTATATAATTTAAATAAGTTTTCAAAATAGCCAAGTTACTCTACAATTATTATATCAATCATCGCTAAATTACCTATGTTCCGGTAAATGCAGATTTATAATCGTTTATGCGTTAGAGTAGCAACGTAGAGCGTTTATTTTTATCAAATAATATCGTATATCGGAAGCTGAAGTGTTTGCGCGATAACATTAATTCGTATCGAACGATAATAGGGGTGACATTCTCTTTAGCAATGAAATTTCAATTTCGGAAAACTACCCTTCAACGACCGTGTGGCCTAACGGATAAGGCGTCGGACTTCGGATCCGAAGATTGCAGGTTCGAGTCCTGTCACGGTCGATCCTTTCATTTTTCATTTTTTTTTCTTTCCATTTTGATCGGCCAAATTAATTTCTTTCTCCCTTCTCGTAAATGTAATTATTTTAGTTTACAACCCTGATCTAGTCGTATCACTCACTATAAAAAATATATCGGTTGAAATTGTACAGGGTGTCCCGAAATATAGACTCAATTTAAAAAAAAAAAAAAAAGAGAGAAAGTTTATGTAGAGAAATTTGGTTCGAGGCTTGTCTTTCAAGTTGTAAACAGTGAACACTCCATAGATTGAGTTCGAAGCAAAAATATAATCGCCAGAGGCTTCAAAACCAGTCCTTTATTTTAAATAATAGCAGTTGTGTAAAATTCATCGGTCATAAGATATAAATTTGTCAACGTTGAACACTCTGTAAAAGAATAAACGAAGATTAATGTATTTATGCGACACACGTTTTTATCGATCCGCGTTAGAAACGTCGTCAGAGCTTTTACACTCCAACGTTGATCACACGAATAGTAAAAACACAAACGACGTTAGCAAGAAGTTTCGCAAAAAATTAATAACTGATTTGAAATAGTTGCACTAGAAATAAAGATATTCTCGTTGGGGTAAACAAGAAACCCAGTTTCCTGGCATCCAGTTTCAGGAAAAATTCATCTCAGTTCGTTCCTTTTATTTGGATAAATATGCATCAGCCGAGTTTGTTTTCACGTTAGATTGTATCGAGGCTGTTATGATAATTCAAGAAATTATTCATAGCCTGATCTGTTCAGCCATGACGATATTCTCAGTGTGTAGTTTACGAGACTTTGTTCAGTCGAAAGATAGCGCGGAAAACCGACTGTTACGTATGCGATGGCTAGTTGCATCGAGCATAGAATTGTGGGAACACATAATAATTAAAGTGATCATAGTGTTTATATGTTAAACGAGTGCAGTCATCTGCGAATCAAGGTCAATCTTCGTAACCGTATAGATGATACAAATTTTTCGTTCTATTTTAATTGACGTTTCATCTCGCGTCTGAAAATTCAGTTCTTCGCCGATGAAAGAAGAAGTGTCTTAACTTAAAAAGAACGAAGATTTTCAAAGGGAAAAAATCCTCGACAACCGTTATAAATTACACATTTACACGTAGCATTTTCCTTGATATTAAAGAGGGACTGAAACTTAAGTACCCTCGTGACATGCGAATCACGTCCCTCTCGCAAGATGCTTCGTGCAGACCCGATTATCGTTTCGTTGCCTCTGATTTCAAATCGTTGCCTTTCGGAATATTACGACTCACGCCCACTATTATCGCTGCAAATTGGCCCTACTTAAAGCCTCGATATCGTTTCCGATGGAAAGAGTAAATTCCTTCCGACTTGTCTATTCTTAATTCACCATCGAACATTGCGGTCCTCGTAAAATATAGTAGGAAATTAATCGAGTGCGATCGATGATCGATATCGAGGATTTCAAATATACATGTCAAATTATCAAAGCCAATTTTATTACGAATGTATCGTTTATGATAGCAACGACGGATCTATACATATATCTTGCCTGTACATGTTAATAAGACGATCGTTCGTTTAACGGAGCAAGGCTTTATCACTTTCACTAGCTTTCGTATCTCTGTTTAGTGCTGTTAGTGAAAAGTAACGCGAAATACATACCCTTTTTCTGTTTATATAATGTGTCGTATACGTTATGTGTTTTTATATGGCGTTTCAGCTCACAAGTGAGCGTAGAACCTAGCCCCGCCGACGAGCAGCAGCAGATCAGCACAGATTCAGCAGAAAGACTTCGCCGAGATCCAGCAGCCCGCAAAAACAAGATCAATCTAATATCGAACGAAGCCCATCGTCGAGCACGAAGATTTCTCATCTAACTCTATTACAAAGCCAAATTCACCCAACTGCGCCGACATCGTAGAATGGTAGAGAGTGAACTTAATTCAAAGCACAATCATAGTACGTATCTTTCAAGATCTATTTCTCAAAGTATCTAATTTTTAAACCAATACGCATAGTATACTGTAAGGAATTTTTTTGCTGGTACTTAAGTTTAGATTTTAAATGTTCGCAGTGATTAGACGACGATATTTACGATTACCGTACATTGCGTACAAAACAGTTGAAATCCGAAGAATCGTAACGCAAAAGGATCATAAAATTGCTAAAATTCGTAAAGCAATACTTTTACAATGGGTTTTCACGTAATTAAGTAGCAAATATCTTATATTCGTGTTTAACGCTGTGTTTATAAACACAGCGGAGGTTTAAAGTACTACGGATGTTTAATGAATTCTTCTACAACTTCTAGAAAAAACTGTTCGTTCTTTATTAGAAACGATAATACGATCGATTAAAGATCTATCTTAAACAGAACATCCCGAATGTATTGTAATGCGATGTATGAATTCATAGAAAATACTATAAATATTAAACATGATTATCATACTTTGCATTGATTTAAATAATATGCAATTCTTATTTCGAAATCATTAAATGGTACAGTTATATAGGAATAAATTAAACACGAACCTGTTTTCTCATTTATTTCAGAGTGTGATGTAAAAGACGAGCGGCTAAACGGCTGTGGCTCTAAGGATCTCGAACTTGCCCGTAAGTATTATACAGAAATTCTGTCTATCTGTTAACAAAAATCGAAACGCCATATTATCTTGTGCATCGCTTAAATGTATTAAATATATTCAATATATTACGATGTTCTGTAACAGGTATTGGAACGACGGGCAAGACCCTAGACCCAGAGAAAGGATCCATCGTTAAAGCAGACTTTGAGAAGGCCATCGAACTTACCGGTAACTTCGTTATTTCTTTTCTTTCCCTATATTACGATACATATATACGAATTTACTTGATTCTTTTCAGACTATGGCAAATTTCACTACTTCCTCCTCACGGTGTGCGGCTTCGTCAGCACCAGCGAAGAGATGGACGTAATCTCTATGTCCTTCATTCTACCTAGTGCACAATGTGACCTAAAGCTCGATACCCAAGCCAAGGGATGGCTCAACTCGATCATCTTTATTGGTATGATGGCGGGTGCTTACGCCTGGGGCTCCGTAGCGGATGCCCTAGGTCGTCGAAAGGTTCTCATCGCCATCTCTTTCACGAATGCCCTTTGCATCGTCGCCTCCAGCTTCAGCCAGTCCTATGAACTTTTCATGTTCTTCCGTTTTTTAAATGGCGCTGCGTAAGTCAGTCCATTTACACTTTGCATCTAAATTATTAACATCGTTCGTTTTTTTATTATATATACTCTGGCCAATTTCATCGACGTACATTAAAGTTACAATTTGAACGTTTGTAACGGCGATTTCAGCGACGATTTCGTCGATTACTTCGATATGCTACATACGGAGAAGCATATAGAATAGGGCGGAACGAAATATGAGGGAGAAATTATTCTGCGTTATTCGTAACTTCTAATAATGAAACTTTACTCTTAATATTCTTTAACGATACACGCTTGAATCGAGTTAAAATACTATGTTAAAATGGGTCGTAGATTATTAAAAAATACCAAAGTTTTGTATTATATTATAGTTTAATAGCGATATTTTAAAGGATATAGCAAATTTTATGAGAATTCACTGATTTTTAGACTTGGCGGCAGCGGACCTGTGATCTGGTCATATTTTGCTGAATTTCAACCGAAAGCAAAACGAGGCTCCATGCTGTCCTTCATGGCTGCATTCTGGACACTTGGAAACCTCTTTGTTGCTGGTAAATCTACGTAATCTTTTGATTAAATTTAATTATTATTAAATCAATATCGCGCTATACTCGCGTCATTGCCGTTTCTCGTTACAAAATAACATTGTTGTTTTAGTGTAAAAAGAAATTTGTGGTTCAATAAATGTATGCTTCTCTTTACCACCAGGTTTAGCATGGTCGATCATCCCTAACGACATCGGTATCGTAAGCTCATCGTTCACGTACAATTCTTGGCGAATCTTCCTGCTGATCTGCGCTGCTCCATCGTTTATCGTCGCGGGGCTACTCCTGCTGCTCCCTGAATCCCCCAAATACCTCTTGTCCTGCGGAAGATACGAAGAGGCACTCGATATTTTCCGTGGGATCTATGCCATTAACACTGGCAAACCGCGTGATAGTTACACGGTAAATACTATATATTCGTTGTTTTAATTAGCACTAAAAATTGTATATTTATATTTAGATACGTAATGATATAGACTATCTTATGTTTTCTGAATATAGAAATTCAGAAAATTCGAAAGAGTGTAATTTTAATTGTTACGATACGGGTTTAGGTAAAGGAATTAATTTTGGACGACTTCCAAGAACCGGAACCGAAGAAGAATACCGTTGAAAAAAACAAATATAAAACAATGCTCGCTGACATCGTAGACAATAGCAAGCAACTGTTCGTCTCACCGATACTTCGTTTCACCGTAATATCGATCATCATCAATTTCACTTTTCACATCGGTTATTACGGTCTCATGATGTGGTTTCCGGAATTATTCAATCGTTTCGACGAATTCCATCGTGATCATCCTGATGAAGTTGCTTCGATATGTCAAGTAACCGAATATGTAGTTCAAAAAGGTTCTCAAAGTATCGAGAATTTTTGCTTGGATAAAATTGGCGCTTCCGTTTTTATGGAATCGTTGATTACCGTTGCATCCGCCATACCCGCAAATATCGTCGCTGTTTTAGGAATGGATCGTCTTGGTCGTAAATTCTTTTTAGGTAAGCATTATTTAATATTTGCATAAATACTTTATCACACGCTATTAAATTTTTAACGTATTTTTAACATTTTTTTTTCGTAGATGGCCGATTTTTGAGAAAGGTAGAAGAGGAAAGACATTTATTATTTTTTACATTCGATAGATTTTTTTAATACTATATATTTCATATACAACACGTTCATTGTCAATTTTGATATAAAACTTCAATTTTCTATAGTTGTTGATAGATTTAATCTAATTTAGTAGTCTAAAGCAACAGAATTTTACTATTGTACTCGATAAATGTAGATAGCCTTCTAAAATGAAATCTTTGGATGTTAGAGTAAATCTTTGAACTCTATTGTAATGTATAACTAATAATTTAATATTTAAAAATTTTTTTGTTTATTCCGACAATTGTATTTTGTGTAAAAGATACTTTGTCCTCTTCTATTTTTTTTAACGAATCTACTATTTACAAGGATAACGCCGAGAATAACGTATAACTACTTAGCATTTATGCAAATGGCAATGTAAATAAAATACATTATTTGCAGTGTTCAGTACATTTTCATCAGGGCTCTGTTCAATCGGACTGTATTTCGTATACAACAAGCACCATAATCTGATCGTTTCGGCAATCTTTAGCGGTGTGATAAGCTGCGGAAACGCAGCCTTAGACTGTCTAATAACCGAAGTTTTCCCGACGCCACTTCGCGCTACAGGAATTGCTATTTCCATGGTTGCGGCCCGTCTCGGTGGAATTATTGGTAACATCGTAATAGCTCAACTCCTGGACATGTATTGTCCAGCACCAACTTTTATTGTTGCTGCTCTTCTAATAGGTAGATATTTTTAAGTTTTTTAAATGCTAATTAAAATGCTATTAACGTTAAAATTTACGTTACGTCGATTTGTATACGTCATGTAAATAGTTACATGGAAATCGATACATATTTTATAAGAAAAATGAGCAAAAATGTCATCATCTTTTATATATTGCTTAAACTCATTTTACCAAATGAATTTGTTAAAATCTATTTATACATCCATATTATGCCATGGGCATAATTCTTCTATCTCTGATAGTTTCTAAGATAGTTCGCAAAAAATGTACTTCCAATTTTAAACTCAAAACAGAAGAAAATTACTTTTGACCACTTGTTAAGACAAGCTCGCTTACTACACATATAGATATGTTTATTGAACAAAAAAATATCTTTTTGAGATTTCTACATTTTGAAACAATTTGTACTTTTTTTTCATTTTTATCTTTTAATTAATAAATGAATTGAATTTTACTAAATAGTATAAATTATATTTCTCTTACAGGTGGAGGATTATTATGCTTATTCTTACCAAACACAACACGGGAACCACTTTCTTGACACCAGTGGAAAGTTACATCAGACCAACTAAATCAATGTACAATCATACACGTACCCTTCCAATTGCTAAACTTACCATATTTCAAAACAACACATTGTATGTTCATGCATTTGTTCGCATTTACTCATGAAACGATTCATTGTAAACAACGTATGTCGTGACGATTGAGCATCACATTCCTATTTTACATATCAATCTCGAATGACAATAAACAAAGTTGTATTAACAATTAGAATTCGTAGTAGATAGTAGAGGATATGTTTTTCAAGAATAAATGAAACACGAATACACAATTTCCTACAGTATCTTTCTTTGTAGAAAAACAAAGATATATTATTTCTATTATATGTTCAAATATTAGATATATCGTGACACTCCAATCGTGTGTGAATTTTGTGTATTATTCGCTAAACGTGAAATGTAGATACAGCATTTACGCTGATAATTCATGTGGTGTTTGTAAAATTTTTGTTATGTACTTTTGTATCTCTTGTCCATACTCCTGACACAGCCATCATATTTATAAGATGTAACAATTACAAAATGTCTGAAATGTAAAACAACGATGTAACTATGAAAGAAAGTAAAGAAATTTAAGAAAATTGAGCTTTTTCCTCTATAGTGTACCCATAATCCTTTAGATTCTTATCTTAAATTTTATTATAGAAATATTATTAAATTTCAATAGAATTTGGCCCAAATTATTTATTCCTCTGTTAAGAAAAATGTACATACATGATAATGAAAAAGGATAGAAATGAAGTGAAAAAATTACGAGACCAATGTAATTTTCATTTTTTCCATTATACATTCAATATCGAGCTAATATTTAAAATTATTCTCTCATCATTTTCTCCTTTTGTCTGGCGAGTTTTTTCTTACTGAGCTTCTTTTTCGATGGCTCTTCTTCCGGGCTCTTTACTACAAAATCTTCTTTCTCAGTCAAAATTACCTCGATGTGACACGGTGAACTCATGTAAGCTATGGAAACATACAAAATTTTACTGAACTATTGATTAAATTGTGAAATGCATATATTTTAAACGAATGTTCTAAATACGTACGGTTAATACGACCATGAGCTCTATATGTTCTTCTACGTAAACAAGGGGCATGATTCACTTGAATGTGGTTAATTACAAGACGGTCAAGATCTAGTCCACTGGCATCAGCATTACTCTCAGCATTTTTTAACAGCTGGAGTAAAAATTCTGCTGACTTTTTGGGCCAACGACCTGAATTTAAAGATAATAAAAGTAATTTTAAGTATTAGAGAGAATTAGTAAATTATTAATTATTTATTGTGATTTACCTTGTGTGGTACCAAATTGTTTTGCTTGAGCACACCTGCCCACACCACCATTAAATCTACGGAATGGTACACACTCCTTGTGTTCAATTACATTTTTCAAGTATTTCTGCGCCCTTCGTAGGGGCATGTTCTTAATAGCACGTGCTGTTTCATGCGTATTCTAGAACATAGAATAGCAGTAAACAACTAGAAAATTTATTAAATAAAACAAACCATTCCAGTATAGCATTTTGTAAACACAACTTAGACTGTGAGGTTAAGTTTTTTGAAATATAGTTGTTGTTTTATTTACTTTGAAATGCACTCGCAGATTCGATCCACGTGCTTTGCACGATTTGCTTGCATTTACTGGTTCGTGAGAGTAACGTCCCATCGTGTTCTGAAATTATAGAAGTCGACGATAATTTTTCACATCGGCCTTTTGCAATAGCTGTCGCGACTTAACCCTGCCATCACTTATATTTGGTCCCCGATAATTATCGTTTACCAAATATTTTTGTTACACTTTTTCCACAATATTATTATTTGGTATCACGTCTTTAGAGATTTCAGAGTTTTAATGAACTTGTAAAAATGAAATCGAAGATGTAAGCAGATTCCAAAATTGCTATTATACAAGTCATACATACCTTTTAACAGCACGATTTTAAAGGAAAAAGCATCACGCGTGTAACTAGAAACTAGAAAGACATTTCCTGTGACGCACGTATTACCAACCTAAAATATGTCGAGTAAAAAAACCATAAAGAATACTATTTACTTTATTTTAATTAAATATGATACAAGTACGCCTAGATTAGACCATAATTTCAATATATAATTTTATTTTGAATTATACTTGAAAGTTCTATACATTTTATATAATTTCACGTTTGAATAATTTAATTCTTGATTATGGAAATTAATCACATTTTAAATAATAATTTATAATTAATGGATGGTTATTTATATGTTTACATTGATATTAATGGTATTAGGGAGTATTGTATTCTAATTGAAGTCTTATTGTATTAGATCAAATTATTACAGTTTTTAGATAATTTATTTCTAGGAACTTTTTAAACGAGTAATATACGTGTTTGTCGTTGTCCCGGGAAGATTCGTATAACCTCTTCTTATTTGCACAATATTTGTAAAAAATATGCATACTTGTGCTATTTCGTGATTGTTGTTATTAAATTAACAATTTTTCTAAACAAAATATACATTTTTTCGTTGCTCGCCAAAAAATCTAATTAAACAAAGAATTTGACAGATCGGAGACTGACAGTTCAGCTTTAACAACATTTCGAGCTGGGGCTACTCCTTACAAAATTTTCGAATGAAATTCACAATGAGAACGTATATGATTGTATATGTATTATAATTTAAAGATACGATTAGGAAAACTTTCGATCGAATAAATTTTCGATTGACTAGATAGCTGTATTTAATCTACAATAACATTATTGACAAGTGTAATATTTGTAAGAATTGTTAAAGATAGTTATTCAACCTTGCAATCCAAATGTCAAAAAACAAGTTAAATTTGACACTGCCACCTGGTTCGATAGAACCAGTTCCAGTTGTGTCACCGTCACCACCAGTACCACCATTACCCATTTATTCTGAGCCGCCAGTAATTCCAGAGTAATTAATTCTTTCATTAAAATTTTTATTATTAAAGACAAATATTGTATTTATTTATATGCAAATACTAATTTTCATTTATTTCAATTACAGCGGAGTTATGGGAAAGATGAGCATAGATGCCATTCAAGAAAGATTAAAGGAATTAGAAATGGATGAGGAACAAAAGAAGAGGCTAGAAAGCTTTTTAGGTCAAAAAGAAAAGGTCGGAGAATTATGTGATGAAGATTTTGAAAAGCTTGGAGAACTTGGTGCTGGTAATGGCGGTGTTGTCATGAAAGTGAGGCACAAAAAGTATGGACTTATAATGGCAAGAAAGGTGTGACTTATCTATCTTCAATGTGTTTATTTGCTTCAATTTGGAATTTATTGTATTATAATGATCATAATTTCAGCTAATACATTTAGAAGTCAAACCTGCCATTAAGAAACAAATAATTAGAGAACTGAAAGTTCTGCATGAGTGCAATTTTGCACACATAGTTGGCTTTTATGGTGCTTTCTATAGGTAATATAGTAATTTTATCTAATATAGTAATTACCTACAAAGTTAACATATTCAACACATTAACATATTTACATTAAATATAAAATATTTTGCCTACTATAGTGATGGAGAAATTAGTATATGTATGGAATATATGGATGGTGGTTCATTAGATTTAATACTGAAAAAAGCTGGAAGAATTCCAGAACCTATATTAAGCACAATTACTTCAGCAGTAAGTACACTCACTCTTCGTTATTCTACCCTATTTTGCTCAAGGATACAATTTTCGCTTTTATACTTATTGATAGCATTCCATAAACAAAACCATGATGACATCATTAATTGAAATACTTCAACATTAGTTATGAACTTTAGACAAATATTCAGTAGTAAGTTTCCTGTTCTATAATTCCACCAGGAATCTTCCGAATACATAGTCTTCTTAATTCGTCATATATCCAAAGAAATGCACCAAGTGGTAGACATGGCCAGTACCAATAAGAACTCAATGGCATGGTTTTAAATATCTTCTCAGTTCCTGGCACATATAGCAATATACCAGTTAAGATAATTTCGAAAATAAAGGCAAAATTTAAAAACCAATTATCCATTCCTTGCTGTAGAATCGAGTTAACTCTCGTTTTACACATTATCAAATCTACAAGTTGTGTTATAACGATAGTTAAGAAATATCCGGTACGAGCTTCATTTAATAAATCCATTCTAGTATCATAGGTCCAAGTTTGACCATAAGAATCTTGCAAGTCGTTAATTGACTTATTTTCCCAATCTAATCTTAATCCTACCAAACGGTCAGGTAAAAATCCATTTAACATAAGAATTAAGAAAAAAGTGTAAAATGCAGCTAAAGATTGAGTCATTCCAATCTGACCATAGGCTACAGATATTAAACGTTTGTTTACAAGTTGATCATATTGAGGATTCCTCGGTGGCCGATACATGATATCGGATTCGGCTTTTTCATATGCTAATGCTATAGCAGGAAGTAAATCCGTTCCTATATCTATGCAGAGGATCATCTCAAGAATAAAGGGTAAAGGAATGACGAATAGAATACTGCTTAACATTGGCAACATTTCAGGCACACTAGACGTCAAAGTATAAACAATGGATTTCTTAAGATTGTCAAATATCAATCTACCTTCTTCAATACCAGTTACAATCGATGCAAAGTTATCGTCCATCAGGATCATATCGGCTGCATTTTTCGCTACGTCAGAACCAGTAATACCCATAGCCACGCCAATATCTGCTTTTCTTAATGCTGGTGAATCATTTACGCCATCGCCAGTCACTGCGACAATTTCACCCAATCGCTGGCAACTTTCCACGATATATAGTTTTTGTTGCGGAGATGTTCTTGCGAAAACGATCTCTTGGTACTTCTTTATAAGGTCATCTAATTCTATAGTGTCCATATTCCGTAATTCGCAACCGGTAATGATAGTCGCGTGTTCGTCAGAATTGGTTATTTGAGAATACGATTTGCTCTGTATTAACTTACGCTCGTAACTAGTTTCGTGTTCTTCACTTATTATACCGACCTTCTTCGCTATAGCCATTGCAGTTACCGGATGGTCACCCGTTACCATGATCACTTTGATACCAGCTGTGCGACATTTTCTCACAGCTTCAGGAACAGCTGGTCTTGGTGGATCTAAGAGACTTATTAACCCAACGAATCTGTAACCTTCATTAGGAAAATTGTATGAACTTGGAGAATCAGTGTTAAACTCATAGTTTAGACCATAAGTATAACTGGGCAGATGAAGATCACAGTATGCTAACACACGTTCACCCAGGTAGCCTAATTCTTCACAAGCTTGTCGACATGCTGAGTGGTCTAATGGTGTCATTTCTTTTGTTTCTCCTTCCGTAGTCAGTATGTGAGTGCACTTCTCCAAGATCACCTCTGGAGCACCTTTCAGGATTATAATATATCCATTGTTGTCTCTGTGTATCGACATGTGATACTTATTTATAGAGCTAAAAGGAATTTCTGCCACTTTTGGATACATATCTCGAAATGGCTCCGTTGGGTGGATGTGCTCGCAGAATTTGAGGATACCTGTTTCAGAAGCATCGCCAATCACATTTCGTTCCTCGATTGGTTTCAGTAAGACAGATTCAGTGGTGAATTCTGCCCGTAAACAAAGCGTAGCATTCTTGAGTATCACTTGGAAAGCTGGTTTCTCCATTAGTAAAGTTTTCTCAATACCTAACATCTGATCAGGGGGACAATTATATCTGGTGAAGCCAACCCATAAATTGGACACAGTCATCCTGTTTTGTGTAAGAGTGCCTGTCTTATCTGAACATATAATCGATGTGGATCCCAATGTTTCCACTGCTTCTAAATTCTTAACCAAACAATTCTTGTTAGCCATTTTCTGGGCTGTTAATGTCAAACTTGTAGTAACAGTTACCAATAAAACTTCTGGCACGTTGGCTATGATGATGCCAAGTAAATAAGTGGATGCTTTCACTATGTTGGGAGTAAGTAACAATGATAAGCCAAAGAATAATACCCCAAATAATACAGCAATAGTGATGATTATTTGAACAAAATGTTTGATTTCTTTGGCTATGGGAGTTTCGGATTTTTCAAGGTATGTTGTAAGTCCAGCAAGACGACCTATCATTGTTTGGTCACCAGTAGTCATTACAATTCCAACACCAGTGCCATCCACAGCAAAAGAGGAAAAGAAGGCAACATTAGAGGATTCTAAGGGATTCTCGTCGGTAGGATAGTCTGTACGAGGTACTGGTTCGCTTTCACCAGTGATACTCGAATTTTCAACTTGAAGTCCTTGACATTCGATAATCCTGATATCGCCTGGTATTTTATCGCCAGTTTTAATTTCCACTAAATCGCCTGGGACTATGTCTTCAGCTGGAATCCGCATTTTAACACCTTCCCGTATTACCATAGCAAAAGTTGGTACCATTTTTTGAAAAGATTCCATCACCTGTAAGATATTATAGAAAAAGATTCATTAATATCATACTTTGGATGTTTTTTAAGTTATATGCACTCTGTGCATTTTAACATGATTAAACTTCCTGTAAATGCATAAACATCCACAGTATAACAACGAGTGATTTGTTTACCTTTATATTTTTGCTCTCTTGTATATATGAGCAAAAACCAGAAAATAGGCAGATTAGCATAATAATAAGTCCTAACCATTCTGTGCCACCACCCTCACCTTCTGTCGCCATGCTAATTCCATACAAAATATAGCATAATAATGAACAGACCCACAACAAACCAGCGAATCCATGAAACATACACTTTATAAATTTAATATATTCCGGAATTACTTTTGGTGGTGTCAAAGCATTTGGACCCACTTCAAGAAAAACTTTGGTTGCCTCTTCTTTAGTCAGACCAGTAACTACATTGGTATTTAATTTCTTACATAACTGTTCCAAAGGAATCATATGATCTTGTGTTGTCAATTCCTGTTGAAGTTCCCTGATTTCTTCATCAGTAAGCTTCTTCTTACTGATTTGACTGGGTGATTTTTTTAGAACCTTATTTGCTGCATGGAACATTTCGAAATATATAAAATTCACCACATTAAGTATAATGCTATTGTACTTCTGCAAAATCTGTTTTTTCTTTTCTTTTTTTTCAGAATTCAGCTTTTTTAATGGCAGACATTTTCATGGCCTCCTTATTCTACTTGTAGATTACAATTTTGTTTTCTGTCACAGGTTTTAAAAGGTTTGAGCTATTTGCGAGATAAACATGCAATTATGCATCGGGACGTAAAACCAAGCAATATTTTGGTAAATAGTGCTGGAGAAATAAAAATTTGTGATTTTGGTGTCTCCGGACAATTAATTGATTCCATGGCTAATTCATTTGTTGGGACGAGAAGTTATATGTCGGTAAGAATTTATGTAGTTATAATTGCATTATTATCTTTAATTTTAATAAATGTCATGCATATATAAGGAATATTAAAATATGTGAAACTGCAGACAAGCTATCTCATCTCTGATTTTAATGATTTTTGCATACGTTGTAAAACTCAACATTTTGAACAACTTTTTCCTATACGTATTACCGGCGATCTCGCTTACTTTTCGAGATATTTCGTAAAAATCTGTCAGTACTATTGCGTGAATTCTACCTATAGTTGTATGGCAGCGTATGTGTCAGTAATGGTTGCCAGTTGCTGGCATCTTATCTTCTGTTTATAAACGAGAGTTGGGTGAGCTTAAAGCCTCATGCACAACTGCATATGCGACGCTGTAAGATATATCTATTATAATTTATAACTCAATTAAAAATGAATATCATCAATGTATTGGATTTGAGTTAGACTTCTCAACGTTGTAAAGAGATCGGCAATGCTTAGGTAAAATAATATCAATTGTTTATTCGTCTATTATTTTCTATTAACTTGTTATTATTTCATGCTATTGAAAAACCTTAGAATCGCAGACTCACAATCTATAGGCAGAATTCAATGTAATGGTACCAAAAGTTTGTTGCGAATACCTTGGACAATAAGCAAGACCGTCAGTTATATGTATAGGAAAAGGTTGTTCAAAATGTTGATTTATGTGACATATCTCGAAATTATTGAAATTGGAGATGAGGTAGCTTTTCTGTAGTTCCACCTTAAAATGTTTGATATGAATATTTGCATTTTTAGCCAGAGAGATTACAAGGCACACATTACTCTGTACAAAGTGATATTTGGTCCCTAGGATTATCACTTGTGGAAATGGCAATTGGAATGTATCCAATTCCACCTCCTGATGAAAAAACTTTAGCTGCGATATTCAGCTCTCCACCAGGTCAACCACCTGTGGAGAATGTTGCTACAAATAATGCTTCTACTCCAACAACGCAATCACCTGGACACAGTTAATTTACTATTTTCTTTTTTTTTTTGTATCTATTATATGGAATGTTTTATACATTGTATTTTTTTATATTTTTTATAGATACAGGTAGCCCAAGACCAATGGCTATATTTGAATTATTGGATTATATTGTAAATGAACCACCACCAAAATTGCCTGCTGGTATCTTCAGTGATGCTTTTACAGATTTTGTGGACCGTTGCTTGAAGAAAAATCCCGCCGAAAGAGCAGATTTAAAAACGTTAATGGTATGTGTTTTATTTCACATGACTGTCTATTTAAATGAAACAATTATTGTTCTTTTGTCTTTTCTAAATTGCTCTCCTTTTTTTATTCTTAGAACCACGAATGGATAAAAAAAGCTGAATCTGAGAATGTAGATATCGCTGGTTGGGTATGTCGTACAATGGATCTACAACCAACTACTCCAACCCGTTTGGCGAACGTACAATCCTGAATAAATGTCACTCTTACATACTTGACTACCTATATACGCGTTCAGTACTCTTAAGTAAATTTTCGTTTCTTTTCGTTAGATTAATATAAACAGTGACGTTCATAAATTTCATTTCTTTCTCTTTTTTAGCATTCTAATAATTCATGAAACGAAAATCTTTCGCGATTTTGAAAACAGACTTATTTACTAGAATTTATGATAGTTTTTTCTTTTACTATATTTTATATAATATTGCTCAAATATTCATAAACCGTTTGAGCGACAGCATTTATCGAGTAGAACTTAAGAGTATTAATATAGGTTTCGATATACGTATCACTGATTTATTCCTTTTTAAATAATCGTGTTTAGTGATTTAAATGTATAAGCTTTTAGTTATTAATTGTATCAGAATGTATTTTACGTAAAGTGCCGAATTTTTGTTTGATATTAAATTATTTTTCATCGTACGTTACAGTCTGATTTTGAAGTCGCGATAACAATCGTGTTAGAACGTGGTTGAATAATATGAACATTTTTAATGTATATACGATTATCGTGAAGTACAGAAATTTTATATTGACATATAAAATTGCATGCAACGCGTCACTGTGCTTGATCTTTATTTCGTTTTCCAGGTATTTCGTACCTTTATCTTATGATTCTGTTGAAAGTATGTAAGATAAACAATTATCCTTATAAGTTTAACGTTTATTGTACACTCATGGGCAAGTTATGTTTCCTATGATGATATTAGGATACATATGGGCATCGGATTTATGAAGACATAATTTGAAGAGAGAAGTGTTAACTAGAGAACAAGTTACTAGTATAACATTTGTACCTGACATTCGTAGAGCATTATTCACACCATTGAAAAAGAACTTTTATTTAGTCATTGCGAGAATGCTATGATATCTTTTATGAAACATCAGTCCGCGATTGAACAAAATTTCAAATTATAGTTAAATAAAATAGTATTTCAACAAATTGATACAAACTTTTGTATTTCTACTGTTTTGAAAAGTTCTGAAATCTTTCACGATAATAATAATAATGATAATGTATTTAGAATATCGTTATATAAAAATTGTATCATCAACCATAATATTTATTATAATTGTTGTATAATATGGTTACAATAATTATGAAATACTATTTTATTAAACATCAACTAATGTGAGACTTTCAAATCATAAGGAAGACATATTAAAAAACGATAAACAATACCTTTTTAAACATTTTATCTCTTCTCTCAACAGTGCATGTTAGACCCATATCTTTTTAAAAATACGTACGTTTATCGTATTTTCTCACATATATCGCGGTCTGAGACGTTGCACTTCATAGGTGAAATTAACAACATAACTTTGATGCGCGTCCATGTGTTCACACGATAATGAATATACATGATTGTATGTACTGTATAGCTGTGAATCAAGTCTTTCCCGCGCAATTTTTGCGAACTGTGTTTGAAAGATTCGGAGCCACTGTCTGGCTACCTTCGTATTTACACATACTTCAACAATTATATGTAATTAAAAGATGTTAATAATTTTTATTGTATCTATGATTAAGGGAAACAATTTGAAAAAGGTTGAAATTTCTTGAACCTTTATTCAAACAAAGCGTTCAATCAAAATACTACAAACGTAGAAATCAATAATTCTTTTTTGTTACAAATAATCAGTTGTTTCTCTTAGTCGAACAATATTTGGTCCGTAATAATAGACAGATGTTTAATATTGTACAATCCAGTAGACATAGTTGCTTATCATTGTAATGTGCCGATAAAAAATGTCTATATGTACATAGTATAACAATATTATAAGCATTCTTATTCTATTGTATGTAAACGTTATACGTTACGATTTCTGTTTCCTATCGAAAGTGTCGTAATGAAATTATTAATTGAGAATAATGAGAAAGATCCGTTATATATATGTATGGAGGTTCTAGTTATAGTATATCAACCCCATAGATATTCATGTTTGCTTAGCCATTACTTTTTTACATGTGCGATTGCCAGTTTAGGTGTTAGCCTTTTTCCGATTTGGCTTAAAAAAATATCGGAGTGTACTACGAGCGTATTGTGATGTTTGCAAGCACAGTGGGAATATCCACTTATGTGCCTAAGCGTAAGACGCTCAAGAACTGATCTTTCATATTATGTTTATATGTCCTATAACAATGTGCGTAATCCTATTTACTATATTTCGTGATATATCGTAAACAGAAAGAAACATTTTTCGATAAATCCTGTTAAGAAAATTATGTAAGATATTATTAACATACAACCATAAAATGATTCTGTTCACCAAACAGCGAATTTTAATTGTCAAAAGGATAATTACTTCTGGCACTTACTAAAAATATATGGATATTCCTTGTTGCAAATTTGTGCATAATAATTGCCGCTGTATCGATTCACTGTCTAAATGTTGTAATTATTCAAAGAATAAATTTATCCTACATTGAAGCATACTCTTTATGCATTGAAATCCGAATATTAGAAATAAAATATACACTACGTATATTTATGAAAATATTAATTTGTCTCACTAAATACAAAGTAATAAATTTCGTTTTTATTAACATTAATTTGAGCATGTCGCTATAATACACAGTATTTTGATTTAGATTAAAGTAGAGTTCTCTACCTCTACTTAGAGTTCTCTATTAGATAGATCTATATTTACTATTTGCAGAAACGGTAATATCTTATCAAATGTACTAAGATCTACTGAAGTTCCGCCGACAAATATTTTCAAAATGGTATTGTTAGTTCGATTAACCGTAACCGTGGCAGCTTCTTTTAGCGTTTCATTCGTAATACCCCGACATCCTGATAGATCTAGTAATTCCAACTGTGGCGCGTATTCAAGAAAATTAATCATTGTTTTATCTATAAATTTGCAAGCCCGACACTCTAGCTGTTTTATGTTGCACGTATCTTGTAAATTTATATCGGTTACTAATTCTAAGTAGTTGATTATTAATACTTCTAATTTGGGTAAAGCTGTTACAGCAGCTATACTAATATTTGTAACGAGCAAACATTCTGCAACAGATAAAAAATTATGTGTATTACACGTAAATTATTTTCAAATGATATTTGACTTACCAGAAATGTCTAGATATTTGAGTCGCAGGCATGTTGATGCCAAATTAGTACAAAATTCGTCTGTGACTAACGCATTCATACTGATTTTCAGCACTTCAAGATTAGTCAATTGCGCAATATGTAACATGTCGTTCGGATGTAATAAAAACGAAATATAGGAGACCTCTAATGTTTTTAAATTTGTACAATTTTTACCGATAGTCTGGATAACGTTACCAGATACGTCAATACATCTATTCGTCGTAAGTGATTTCAAGTTTCCTAATTTCGAAAATGCCTGAAAAGTAGACATTGTTTGTTAAAATCAACATTTTTAACCGTTTGAATCCCAAGAAGCGCGATCGCGCTGTTTAGATTTTGTGTCGAAAAGTCCCAGTACATTTGAACGCTACGGACGACTGACGGTATTTTGTATTTCATTGTTATCTTCTCAATAATTTTTATTGAACAAAACTTGAAATACTTATAAACTAATAATACGCATATATAATAATATAGATGTATTTCATAAAGTAACAAATGTGACGAGTGCTATTGTGCCGCTTGTTTCTCTTCGCAATAGATTATGACAAGCGCTATCGCGCTATTCGGGATTTTTCGACCCTGTTTTTTCAAAGACCCCTGGGACTCAAACGGTTAAGAGGTAAATAAAACAAACTAAGAAGTTTACTTGTGTTAACGAATGTTCTTGAAGACAGGTACAATATTCTAAGACAATTTCTTCCATTGTTTGTAATGGCAAATACAGTAAACACCGCCCGCTTATTTTACTGCTATACGCTTTAAAATATCGTAACTTTGGATTCACTTTAAATAATTTTTGTAGATCTATATCACAAATGTAGGTGGTAGAACCAAGACTAAATTTTGTAATGTTGTGACAATTATCGATTAATGAATTGATACCAGATGCAGAAACAACAACACCAGTAATATCTATTTTTTGTAAGTTAGGGCACAGTTTCGCAACAATAGTTGCTGTACTCTGACGTAAAGGATATGGTACTATGGACAGATTAATTTCGTTTAAATATGGACCACATCGCAGTAATACTTTGCGAACGGTACATATACTAATTTCTCTTCCATTTAAGCCAGATAAGCTCCACATGGATAAATCCAGTCTTTTCACACTACTCCAGGACTCTTGACTTAATGCTTTCCATCTTTTGCACACTACAATTATTGAAAAAATGTTGTATTTACTTTGTGTATAATATATTTAACTACATATAAATAAAATTTAAATATTAAAATACAATTTAAAACAATAATAATACTATAACAAAATTTATGTGCTTACCTCTTTCTATTCTAATTCTATCTATAATTGGCAATTGAAGAAAAATGTGTATTAAACAATCATCATTTAATGTTTGAATATTAGTATCTGTAATGCCATCTTGTATGCAATCAAAGTTATGTGCAATGTCATTTGATATTTTGTTAGATTTTGATTTATCTTTTATGTTGTAACATTGATTTTCTATGCTATCTGGTTGATGCCATGAATCAGCTGCCAAGACTCTTAAATCTCTGTTGTGTAATCTTATTCCTTCATCATATCTAGCACTACGAATCACCGTATAACATCAAAACTATAATCCTCTTACTTGTAATTTCATCTTCATGTTTATTGGAATTGAAGTTTACCTTGCGGCTGCTTCTACGCTGTTAAACGTAATGAATGCGTAGTTACTGTTTCCTTGATTTCTTCGTAAGAAGCAACTTTCAACATTTCCATACTTGGAAAATAATTTTATAAGATCTTTAAACGATGTCTAAAAAAAGAAACACTTTGTTGTTAGATTTGAAATACACTGATTTGTATATTTCAAGAAAACATTATAATGTTAAAAAAAAATATACAAACCCTCTCTGCTAAGTTGCTGATAAATAATTTTCTAATTGGTACGCCATCTTCAGTAACAAGTGAAAAAAGTGAAATATCTGTAATAAATGAATCAAATGTGAAAAATAGCTATGTCAAAACGTATGAATTAACCAAACAATTTCATATTTCATTACTGGTTTCTTCCATGATGTGACTGTGATGTAAACTGTTAGCAAGATATTCTTCTATGTAATCGGTCATTTTTATGGTTGATAATTCCTTTTCTTCCCTACTCTTTTTTTATTGGTATGATCTTCGTTCATACTCTTGAAATCGATATAATTCAAGAATAAAGATACGCTCATTTGCTCACATATATTTATGTGTGGCTGACTCAGGTCAACGTCACGGAATATAACCTTTAAATCCTTAACATAAATATACAAGAATATTTCAGGCATATTTCATTATTTTTTACTTACAACATAATAAATACTAAGAGACAAGAGAAAGAAAGAAAGAATATTAATTCAAAGTAAAATTGTTTACAGATATTACAATTCACTTAGTTTATTACCTTATGTGTAAAGTTATATTTTATTTATATCTTTTTGTCATTGATGTTCGTAAATATATGTAATAAATTATCTCGTTACGCACATCGTGAAATGGTTTATTAGAATGTATTCATTGTTTTAGATAAGATAAATTTCTCTCCATATATATATATATATATATATATATATATATATATATATATATATATATATATATATATATATATATATATATATATATATATATATATATATATATATATATATATATATATATATATATATATATATATATATATATATATATATATATATATATATATATATATATATATATATATATATATATATATATATATATATATATATATATATATATATATATATATATATATATATATATATATATATATATATATATATATATATATATATATATATATATATATATATATATATATATATATATATATATATATATATATATATATATATATATATATATATATATATATATATATATATATATATATATATATATATATATATATATATATATATATATATATAATACATACAAAGGAAGTACATATATGAAATAATAAATATACACATTTTTAGAAAATATGTTTATTTATTCATTTAAATTTTGCATATAATAGTCGATTTTCTTTTGCTTTTGTTTTATTTCTTCATAAACTTTATTCCACGATCCATAATTAAAATTGGTAATTTCTTCTAATTGATTTAAATAATTTTGAGTTTTCTGTAGTATCTTTCTGTAACAAGAAGCCACAAATATTATAACTTTGAAATATTTATAATTTATAGAGAACTGCAAAAATATTTACTTATATGTGTTTGTATTAATATTTAGTTTCTTTTCTAGATATATAAGACATATATCTGTAAGATCATTTAATTGGTTAAGAAGTTCTATACTAGAGGAACCGAATTTTTCTCTCACTGTTGCAAGTATGTTTTCAAAACATGTTATGCTATCTATCCATTGTCCTAAAAATTAATTTTATCATTATTGTACTACTATATTATCCTTGAGCATACAAACCCATTGTTTTATATATTTCTCCCATAAGAATTAATGTATCTGTAATATCTTCATTATATTCATATAACACTGTTCTTCTAATATGTAAACATTTTTTTAATTTATTTAGTGCTTCTTTCGTTTTTCCTAAATCAACAGAAACTTGGGCTGCTTCAAAAATTTCTTTAGCTTGTATTATTTTATTTGGGGAATAAATTTGAGATTTGTCACCACAATCCAAACAATATATAGAATCTTTTATATTACATACTGGACCATTACATTTCAGGCATTTCGCAGCATTAAATCTTTCCTGTAATTATAATCCTATTATACAATTATAATGTGACCCAATATATACATTATAACAAAACTGGATTCAAAAATCGAAAATAGTTTTCATACTCACTGTAAAATATTGTAATTTTGGTAGAGTGCATGCTTTACACTTACAAGTAAAACAGTAATGACTTTTTAAAATCTTTTGTCTATCTTCTGTTGTCATATGTCTATAATGTGGCCCTAATGACAATTTTATTATATTAGTAAGTTCCTTCCACAATTAAAACAAGATACAGTCTTAAATAATGTACCATAGCAGTTGAAAATTTCTTCACTTTGACCAATGTCTCTCGAAGCTCTGACAATAAGGTATTGACCCACAAAGCTAAAATTTAATAAGACAAATGTATTTGATATTGAAGTATATAAATATATATATATATATACACATATTAAATAAATTTTAGGATTACATGTTAATTATATTGGGATCACACGAATGGTTCATCATGCTTGCAGAAGGATAAATTCCTGTAGCTATAATATCTTGTTGTTTCATAGAAGAGTCATTTTTTCTTAATAGTGTATTTGATTTTGTAATTGCATGTCCATTAACAATAAGTTGAAGAATATATCGTAAAAGTAAAGAACTTACATAAAGTTGCTTGTCATTGGTTGTTAAAATATTAAACGAAGTGTTCAATGAATTATTTGGGAATTTTTTCTTTAAACAGTCTTCAAGATTACTTGATTGAAAGAAGTTTGTATACTTCAATAAATATATGGTGAGCATAACAGCTGTCTGTAGAAGTTATGATTAGATAATTACACAAAACATTTTTTCTTTAATGTATTTTTCATCTTGAAATATACATACAACTCCATATACTGTTAACTCATCCATAGATAATTTATCGAAATTAGTAACTAAATTTTGTATTTCATTAAATTTGATTTCATCTGTCATAGTTGAACAAGTTAATAAAACTTTTAAGGCTAAATGCCCTATTCCAATTTCTTCCCAAAGTTTCATTTGATTTCCTGGACATTCCCAGCAATGATACAAAGACCATGCTTTAGTTGAACAGTATTCATTGCAATAAAAGGTATTTAAACATGTTGTACACCTGAAGTAATATAATATCATAAATCTTTTGTACTGTGGAGAAAATATTTAATATCAAAGTGAACGTCCTACTTACGGAACAGGAATGTCTGCGTTTTGGCAATTACAATGTGGACACCGATTATATGTATCATGACTTAGTACCACAAAACTTACAGGTTTTTCCAGAAAAAGAATATCACCTTTCTTAATAGATTTATTTGCTATTACGTGTCTTCCTAATTCCTGGTTGTATATTCTATCTATAGCTACAGATGCATTAGGGAAATTAGTATTTTCTTCAAACGTAATGTGGGATTTTAATTTTAACAAATCATCAATATCTTGTACAAAATTTTGTACAATATTTTGTTGAAACGACTCAGCAAATGTTATATTATTTATCTTTTTTTCAATACTACCTAGAAGTTAATAAAATATTTGATTATAAAGAAATTATCATAAATTAGTAATCATAGTCATTTACTATTTACCTTTCATAGAAGGTGCAATATAATCAGAATCATGAATCATTTTTTGTATCTTGGAAAGTGTTTCTTTAGCTAATTGCTGTTTGCCTAATTTCAAATAACACTGTGCTGCGCGTAAATACAATTTATACTGCAACTCTTTAGGATAATTTAACTTAGTTGCTAGTTCAATATCTTTTATGCAATCCTTCTTATCATCAAATTGTATTAACCATGCATAAAATGCACATAAAAAGAAAATTGTAACATAATATTAAAATATATTATATATTGATGCATATTTTTAAAGTATTATTTACTTTTTACTCACATGATATCTATTTAAATAAAATAATGAAGCAGATCTATTTGCGATTGCAACTGCCAATTCACAACTATTTACAGGAGCATACAATGCACATTTTGTGTATAATTCTATGCTTTTAATATAGTTTTTTTCCTGAAATTCTTTATTACCCATTTTCTTGAAAATTTGTGCTTTGGAAATAGATTTACATTCTTTCCTGTCATAATGATCTTCCAACCATAAATACACAAGTTTCCTAAACATCAAATAAAATAAAATTTTAGATAGTAAAATGTAATAATATAAATTTAACAATAATAATAAATAAAAAATAATAACAAGTAATATAGATTTATAAAAAATATTAATTATTCTTTATGATAAATTTTGTTACTTACTTCATATTTTGATCATTCCATAAAATTGACATAAGTTCATCTTCACGTTTTACCTTTTTCTTTAAAACAGGTTTTAATTGATGTGTAAGAATTTCTAATACTTCTTGCCATTCCATTTTAAATACATTGGACAAGATATTAAATCAGAATTTTAGGTTATTTTATTTTTCACAAATCTTTAAAATGCTAATATACTTCATACACTTTTATTATCTATGTTATATTAAACAATACATTATATCATTCATTTATAATTTATACATTGAAAAAACAACATATTTTTACGTTATATACATATAAATTTCTATTCTTTATATTAACTGCAATGTATATAAGGACAACATTGTAATCGCGAATATTGTCATTTGTATCAATTTTGACAGAATGTATATGCATATACATATTATATATTTATCGAATATTATATGGTGATTTATTATGAATAAAAATTTCAAAATTATTATGATACATATACGTAATTACTTTGCCAACTTATGTATAAACTTATATTACGAAAAATACTTTAGTACAAAAATATATGTACATATATTTAAGCTAACAAATGATTATACCTTTCTATAAATAAATAATTTATAAAATGTATATATATATTTTGTTTTTGATAATCTATTTTGTTTTTAAATCTTACAAGAAACACAAATGTTCATCTACATAATTATTTAAGAACATAATTTTCAATTTATTTTTAAATTAAACAATTTTTAGGTACATAATTTTGTAATATTAGAAAACAAATAAAAGTAGCGATTTGTCTTTTCACTAAAACCTTAATATGTACAAAGAGCAGTTTAAATTACATATTTAATATAAGACGCCTTTTTACGCAAGGTTCCATTTTTTCATAATTATGCTGATAAATAAATAATAAATATAAATAATATAATATTATTTACAAATAATAATAAAATAATTACTGTTTGTCATAAGAAGCGTGATACAATAGATTTAGTCATAGATTCAGTTAATAAAAATATTAAGAGAAATGTTGAATTAATTTTAAATTTAGAATAAATTAACCAAAATTTCTAATTCACTTTAACTAAATGTTCTAAAGATAGTCAAGTGTAATTATTTGAAGATAAGAATAAACAATATATCTTTATTTCTGCGCATAAAAATATTAAGTTGTTCGAATCAGAAGTATTTTCATTACCAATAATAAAACAGGAGGTGATAGTAGAGACCGCTAATGATGCATCTTCGGTTATTGCATATTTCAAGTGTTGTATACGGAAAATATGACGAATAACGGTATAAAAACGCAAGTATATACATACACTTTGGTTGAGACTTTGTGCAGCAATTTTAGGACGAAACAGAATCAAATGCAAGATCATAATTCGAACCGATTGATGTTCACAATTGTATGTTCGAATTGCTCTTTAACGTGCACTATTATTAAAACAAATCTGATATAAAATCATCATCGGCATAGTCACTGTAATCATCTGCTCCAGGAGGTACGAAAATCCCTCCGAGCACACCGGACAAATTTTCACCGAGACCCATCGCCGATGCAACTCCAAACACAAGTCTCATCACGAGTAATCTCATGAAGTTCACTACGTTCGTTTCTTTGCTTTGTAGAGACAACTGTGTTGTCTTCTTTACTTTGCTCTCAACGCATTGAATCTGTCGAGCATTACAGAGATAAATTATTACGAACTCGTAAAGGAAAGAATCATTATATTAAATTATAATTTCTTGAAAAAATATCTATACTTTTTACGTAAAATTGTACTCTAATGTAAGATATCTGAATTTTTATTAGATGCTACTAATAAACATTTAATTGGAATTACAAATGTATAGAACAAGAAATAAATTCTTATGATTATACAAAATTATAATTTTGATTACTTCTGGGATTTATATTTTTTGTCTACACATTTAATAATTTTAAAGTGATTAAATAAATCTTTAACCAAATAAAAATGTCCGATCACGTTTTCCCGTGATCGATGACTAACAAATAGCGGGAACGTACATTCTGATGTCACAATTAATTTATCGAATATGAAGATTAAGTATATTCAGGGATTACTTACGCTGATACAAACAATGAGGATTACAGCTAAGGCGAGCGTAACTCTCATCTTGCACTTCCGATGTATTAATCACTTCCTGCGAATATCAGTGAATGCCTTAACGATCGTTGATGTGTTTTCTTTGTATTTTATGTTTTGTTTCCCGCCGATTCGTTTGTAAGTATCGATGGGATCGTTTCAACTGACCACGCAGAGTGAGCAACGAGAACTGGACTGAACAACGTTTCCGCGGGAGAAACTCGTTCGGTTCCTATTCTCGTTAAACCTTGATGCTAATAGAGCACAGGTCGTAACATACAATCGAACAGGTGAACGATGGGGACAAAGTAAAATAAGTGGCATGATCGCAGAAGTTATTCTACGCTAACGGTACACGACGAAAAAAGGCATCCAGGCCATCTCTTCAGGTTACGCGATACGTGCTCGGCCACTGGCCCACTGTGTGTATAGTCACGGCTACGGCTGTTAGAGGATCTATTCGAATTGAGCGCGTGAAAGAAAAGATATACATATGTAAGTATTTATGAATATGTACAGTGGGAACAAAAAGTATTTGCACTTTCATAAAAACTAATAACTAGGATAGTGAAATCACTAAATGGCAGGCAGCAAGGTGCGTGAATGATCTTTTTATCAGGTTCTAAAGTACATGATATGACATTTAATATATTTCGATCTAATTAATAGTATGTAAATACTGTAACAAATATGGTGGTGTGCAAATACTTCTTGGAGCTATTGTATGAGCATTCTCTTAGTCTGTCAAAGTATGCATTTTACATATTGTTCTAAAGGCTAGTATATATGTAGCTGTTAGGAAACGATAGTCGTTTTATAAATATCAAATTTCATTGATATTTGACATTAATATAGGGAAGAAAATATTTGTAATAATTTTCTTAGTAACTCTTGTTAAATTACCATCTAAAAAACGAATTGTTATATTAAATGTAATATAACTAATAAGAATAAGGAAATTAATACGAAGAATACCAAAAACGTCATACATTAATGAAAAACGGTTTTTGGTTGAAATGAGCACAGACTCACCATTTACACATTGTAAGACCTATAATCTAAAATGTGTATTTATGCTTCGTTTGATGCCAAGAATTGAACTGAACGTGAGGATATTACATATCAAAAACGATTCAAGAATTTGGCCTGAAGTATGGGTATTATTGCTGACACGAATTGTTGCTTTTCTATTACTGTTGTCTAACGTAAAAAGTGTTTTAATTTTTAATAATGAACTATTAAATATTCCATACATATTTATGTACATACATATATATACATATTAATATATATTTATGTATAGAAATCACAAGAGAAAAGCATGATAAGTACATGTTTATGATTTTACGGAAATCAAAGATATAAAGATATTACTAAGCAAGCAATATTTTACAATCTTCGATATTGTAACATTATGATGAGCAATATCTTGAAAATTTTGAAAAGGATGAAAAAATACACGCTTACCTCTAAAACCAAATATAAAGACAACTTTGTTAATATAGAATTAATTGATAACGTAATAAATTGTAAAATTGTTTTTTCTTGTAATTTTCATATGATCAGTATAGATTTATAATATATCATAAAAAATTATATATGAAAAAATGATGTATGAACTAAAATGTAAATATACGTGACAGACCATAAAATTATTTATAACTTTTTATTTTCATTCGATCGATATCTGTAAGCGTGGTCAATTTTATGGTTCACTGTCGTCACTATACCATTATTGATTGTGCTTAGAATGGTGGTTTCATTACCATTCAATCGTTTGCGATCGTTAAATTGTTCTTCAATCATTTGTCGTCATAATGAGTCTTACCTGTCTACCATGTAGGTTTGTCGGACAAAGAATAGAGTTAATGAATGTTAACAGATTATTTTTTGAAAATTTTTACTACGGGTTTATACATCAAATATCGATAAATTTATCGATATTTAAAATTTGTAAAATAATGGAAATAATAATAATAATGGTTTATTAGCACTAGTAACTTGTAACTTGTGACTCATAAAATATCTCTATACAATAATAATAATTCAATGATGAAAGATGAATCAGCACCGTGAATATAAAAAATATAAAACTTTCCTACTTTCACTTTTATCTATCCAGTATTTCTTCCATCTCAAGTTAATGCATTCTCTGGAACCATCAAGCATGTATCAACAGAAATAGATGATCACCAACATAGTGGAGAATCGATTGGTTTAAAACGATTGAATGGAAATGAAAGTCGTTCAGAAGTAGCGGCTGTGACAATGGCCGAGGTACGATCACCTCGACGACGATGCTAATGACAAGGTTCGATTTGCGGTGAAAGACGAAGGACAGCCAGCAGGAGGATTCAGCTGGGGTTTCCTTTGGAATCGGCGATTGGGCGAACACGGGGAGCTTGTAATGAAAGGCAGGATGCGCTCGGGACCGGACGTGATGTTCTTCGCATACAGAAACAGTTCCAGAAACGAAGGAAACACCGTCGCATGGACTATGATGATTGGTACCCCTCCATCAAGATAACCGTGTCCTAAGTATGGCATGGTAAGAAGACGACACCGGATAGGTTTTTATGCCTTCTCAACTGTTTGTGCATTTATTTATGACGCGATACTAATTTCGTTCTGATCAAGCCGGAGATTGCTGGTCTTTTAAGATCTTCCTAGGGTTTTATATTTTATTGTCAGGGCACGTTGTTAAATGTATTTGCATGGAAACATAACCTAAGAACGTATCTTTTTGCTTGGAATTTTAATTTTCTTTTATTTGGAACTTTCTGAAATCGAATTTTGACGTTTCGTTTGATTTTGAATTTAAATAAGGGCTTGATCAAGATCCTTTTGCACAATCAAGCTGATATTAATAGTTTTACAAGTATTACAAATTACAAGTCATCTGATTATCCTATTTAGTGAAAAATTATAAAATCATAAGGAAGAAGTTTAGAACTTATTGCTTCTAATTTGTTAATTTTTTTTTAAATCTTATTAATGTTAATGTTTTAAATCTTATTAACAGTAAATTAAGACATAATTAATCAGGGCGGGGACTACAAAGTGGATAATAAATTATGTAAGAAAAGCAAATAGTAAATCGGTGATTGAAATGCTGCGTGCATTCAACCGTAAGGAAGATTTTTGCTGGGAAAAACGATAGAATAAAATGAAACGATCAATACCTATCAACGAGACTTTCTGTTGCAACCTATACAGGTGAACATAGAATGAAGTAAACGCGCGTTAAGAGTTCATAGACCCAGTCAGCCTATTATTTCAATTTATGCATTTGAATTTGCGCGTGTCAATTGGACGACATGTAAATACTATGTGTTTTACATTTCTTGATGCTGTTTTACACATTCTCTTGAAAATGTTGTATCTCTTTTGTATGAATAATACGATTCTTTTTTTACGAATACTGCAATTTTAATCGACTTTTAATCGAATAATACGATGTTTATTATAAAGTTAAGATTGTAAATGATTATATGAATTAAATGATAGAAGATTACAGTACAAATTATATGAATGATATTTAATCGAGTAATACGATTATTATAGTAAACGGATATTTATGTAGAATTAAGATAATTCATGCAAATTACGAATGTACATTCACATATTTAGGCATTATGTTTTATACAAACATAATGAATTTCTTATGCTAATAAACGCAGAAAACTATTTTACATAAAAAATCAATGATCTAACTTACACCATTCGGATTTTCAGCCAATCATATATACGTATACGAAAAGAAACATATTTCCTTATCTTCACAGACTCTTATGATTCTTCTTGCATCCCATTCAGACTCCGGAAGTAGCGGCCACGTCACCGTGTTTCCCAGAAATACAAAATTCATATTACGTCAATTTAAAAATCGATTATTATTGACAGAAGATCGTTTTCTCGTGACGTGCGTGCGTTAATGGGATACGTGTCGCCAAGCGTAAAACAATAGCACGGGTTTCTGTCCTTCTCTGATTCAGCGCTAGGAATCGGTTCCTCGCTATCCTTCGAGAGAGAGGACCCCGTCTCTGTTAGTGCGTGCTTTACCCTCACCGATGACACTTTGTTCGGGCTCCGCGACAAGTTTCACTTGTTGCCACGAATTTCCATTTTGTCACTTCTCACAGCGACATGCGTTTATCAAACTTCTTTTAACTCTGTAAAATCTCATTCTTACGCATATCTTTCTCTTCTTTACTCTCTTTTTCATTTCATTTCGTATTTTCGCGTTACAAATGGAGAAGTGGATCGTTCTTCGTGTAATAGGAATTTCAGTATTGATTTCTTCACTTGGTTGGACTATCATTGTTCATTTGTGAATTGTATGATAAATTGTGAATTTATTAAGACACTATTATTATTCAATTTTGTTCTGTGATTATCATCTCTCGTGATTTATATCCTGTGAAATACAGAATTGGTACAGGATTGTTTGAAGAAATGAATGCGGAGGAAGTAAAGGTTGGATGCTTTCAAGTAGTCATCGTGCTGTTACTTGGCATCAATTATGTCATCGTTGCAATGAGCCACGCGCTCCCGGTGTTTCACAATTATACGCCTAAATTTTATTGTCAGGTAAGTTTCTTTTGTCTCACTTATCTAGGTATTTCTTTTTTCATTAATTATATCTTATATACGTTTCATAGCTTATTAATTTGATCAATTATATGGCAGGTACATATGGTATTATAATAGTGATTGTTATAATTCATTCTTTCTAACACTCTTTTGACCTAAATTCAAGTGACTCATTTATTTACAATCACAGAAATGTTTGACATTTACTATTATTTACGTATGTGTTCTGCTTTAGTTTACAAAGTTTTGAATAATATTTCTGCATAACTACACTCTATCATTCTCTCACGTATATAAATTATTCCAAATAAAACAGTAAGATATTGAGTGTTCAACTGGTGAATGAGGAACATACATCTTGAGAAATGTCATGAATTATTAATTCGAATAATTCGCTAACTTTTGTCTTCTGCGAAGTTTGAGGCTCCCTTTGAATTTCAAATTATTCATTAACTTACTCAAAAACGCAAAATTAATTCATAAATTTACATAATTAATTATATAATTAATTACTCTTATTATTAGTTTTCTTATTGTTGTTTATGTAAGAAACTAATTTATGTAAATAGAAATTTGACTATTTTTTTATCGTCTTGCATATGAAATTATATGTATTTATGTAATTAATCATTATTTTCGTAGTGTTATGTAAACGAAATTACTAAACAGAGGTTTCTCTAATTTTCATTTCTCAATGTTCTAATGTCTAACACAGTGTCGAACAAATATAGAATTATTTAGTTAGCATCAGCTACTTAGTTAAAATTTTACAAAACGATTCATTTGCATATTACAGCCAAAGAATGGAACGAAACGAATATATGGTTGCCAAGAGCTTGGCAACGTGACTGTTGCAGTTAACGAGACTTCCGGTCTTAAGGAATCTTCGAGTACAGACTTGTGCTTCAGCAAGTATCAATTTGCAACTGAATTCGGAGAAAATAGCGTAGTAACAGAATGGAGTTTAGTTTGTGAGAAACGGTATTTGACGTTTCTTGGACCGACAGTTTATTACATCGGGGTTTTAATGGGCGCTTGTATCGCTGGACTTTTAGCAGATCGAATAGGAAGACTTCCGGTTCAAGCGATTTGCCTTTATACTCAGGGCACGATGGCTGTCGCACTATATGTTGTGCAGGTATAGACATTTTTCAATTTAAACAAAATAATTCAAAATTATGAAGAAATCGAACAAGTAAATTTTAACTTAATTCTTAATTTATGTAAAAACTGAACTAAATTGGAGATTTTATCAAAATTTCTTTTTTAGATAGTCTATCAAATTTTATAATTTATTGAAAATGATAACAGAAGATAAAAATTAACTGTATTCAAATAAAAAAAGGAAACTGATACGTTATTTCGCTCTTAATTTACATTAAAAATCTATTTGAATGCATATAAGTGGAATAATGAATCAAATAAATGTATTGTGTTAATTAAATCTTTTGTTCGATATGGAAAGTAAAACGAGAAAGAAATAAAGAAACAGTCGTTGAATACCAACTTGACGAGAACAATTTCCTTTTTCTTGCTGAATAAAGTGTCCATTTCAGAATTATCCCACGTTTCTGGCTCTTCGAGGACTACAAGGAGTTTTTGTTCAGGGTCTACAAAATTCGACGTACATCCTTTCTTTGGAACTGTTTCCTGTGAAAGCACGGACTTTCGTTGCATTAGTTATGCAAATTGCGTGGGCTATTGGTTTGATGCTCTTAGCCGCACTTAGTTACGTTATACCCGATTGGAGAATTTTACAATTAGCTGTCTCAGTTCCCACTGCTATAACTGTGCTCTACATTTGGTAGATTATTATTGTTTTTAATAGAACGAAAAATAAGATTTTAGTATTGAAATACATCTTTTGGGAAACTATAATAGATATTGCTTTCAGGATAATACCAGAATCACCAAGGTGGCTACTAGCAAAGGGTAAAATCACGGAAGCAGATATGGCAGTGGAACGCATCACGAAATACAATGTCTGTTGCACTAGATCGCGAAGGGAAAATGTTAAAACGGAGACAAACATTTCCGAGAACGCGACGCCGGTTAAACCGGAACGAAAGTCACGTGTTTCATGTGCAGACCTAAAGAAATCGAAAACCGATAGCGAAGTGAAAGAAGAAGCTGCGAATTTACTAAATAGCAACACGGATGCGGCTCGACAAAAAGTTCAAAGTAAAAGACAAAAATTGTTGAAAAATTCTATCTATTTTTTTCTTAGCATGTTATGTTATACAAGGTATAATGTATGATAGTACAATGTAATATATTGGGTTGTAACATATTCTGCCCATTTTCTCCATTTATATAATAAATATAAAAACAGGGTGAATTTATGTTACCACTCAATAATATAATATGGTATTAATATAAGTCTCCTTTTATAATTTCAAGTATGATAAAAAATTTATATTGGAAATATTCGCTAGATTGGAACCAATATCGTTTTGATGAAGGAAATATGAATCGTTATTATTAAAAATGTACATTATATTAATACGTATATACACTTTTTAGAAACGAGTTTGAAAGAAATATCTGAATACTTGGAAAGTAAGCTGCCTAAAACGGAATCGGAACCGGACTCTGCACAATGTGAGAATGGAGAAACAAATAAGAGGAATGGTCCATCGAAGTCGAAGAGCCATCGGAAGTCGAAATCGATATCACAGTCTGCTGGTAATCAACGACTTTCCATGAAAAATACTTACGACATCGTAGAGCTACGTACCCCAGCGAAAAAAGAAATGTCAAATAAGGATGACGAGAAGAAATTTAGCAAAGTCAAAGAAAAATCTAGTAACGCGCAAACGAAAGAAGAATTGTTAGAACTATTTAAATCCACGCTGTTAAAAAAATATGGCATTGTGATCATTTATCAATGGTAAAAATTTTTCAAAATTTGACCACTTCAAAATTATATTCTTAATATAAATTCATATAATTAGACTGTGAATATTTATGCGAATTTGTTCTTATAAATACTACAGTTTTTTAAACTTGTAATTCATATTATCTGTCTTAGGTTCACGTCTTCTATAGCGTGTTATGTCTTCATGACGCTCGAGCCGAATCTTTGGGCGATCAATAGACACGTCACTTTTGCGCTAGGAGGAGCGTTAGAAATTGCATCTTACGTGTTTCTCTACTTCATATTGTCTAGATATGGCAGACGACTACCGATGTCAGCGTATCAATCAATTACTGGTGCAATTTGCATCTTTTTTGCAGCTATAATTATCTTTTCAAATTCCACCATTACATCCAGTACGTGATTGTAACGAGAAATATTTCGTATTAAAATACGTATATTAAAATTTCTGTAACATATAAAGCGTAGACATTATACATTGAAAAAATTGATTAATTTTCGATATAAGTACCTACTTTGTAGATTCTTACTAATTTCGTGTATCATCTTTGTAGATCTCATGAAGACCATTATGTCCTTGTTCGGAAGAGTAGCAGTGATGAGTACCGTTTCCATAACATATTTGTATACGATTGAGATATTTCCAACTGTTGTGCGAGGAACCTGCTTAGGTTTGTGCACCGTTTTTGCAAAAATTGGTAGTTTGTGCACGCCACACATACTATCGGTAAGATTTGCATACTGTGTTTTTAGAATTAAAATGGAACGTATAAAATCACTACTATTAAATTAAATTCAATGCAATACGAATTTTTACTTCCTCTCTAAAATATTCTACTTCAACACGAGTATGTGAAATAAATTATTTAAAAAATTAAATAAAATGTTAAGCTAAATAAAAAGTTATATTTAAAAAAATATAAATTTACATGGCATAAAACAATGAATACAATTTTCCTTTTTAGGGAGAGCATTTTCCAATAACCATTCCATTAATAATAATTGGAATGCTCTGCTTAGGATCTGGAGTAGTTGTTTTAATTTTACCAGAAACTTTAAGTCAAGTTTTACCTGACGCGATAGAAGATTCCGAATTGTTGACTGTAAAAAGGAGAGAAAAGAAGAATAATGAGAATTTAAATAATGAAGATGCATCTACTACTGAAGATGCTTCAGAAAGGGAGATACTTAGAGCAAAATTATTCTCTGAAGATTGGGTGGACGCAGGAAATGGTATATTAGTGAATTTCTCGGAAAATAAAAATTCTGATTGAAATTTTTAAAGTTTTATATAGAAGAAATTAATGCCACATTTTTATATCGATGAATTATAACCGACAGTTTGACGATCATTATGATTATTGACGTTCCGTTGCAAAATGTGATTATTTTGTATTATTTATCGCAAAGATTTATTGTTAATGATATCTTTTATTGAGTTGGATTACGTGTAATTAAGGATTTAAAATAATGATTTAATTTATAATTAGAAAATATTTTATATATGAATTTAAATTGCAAGGATGAAAAATAATATAATATTTTTTATAAATTTATAGCTGTTTTCATAAACATGTATCATTGTGTATTATATTCTTCACGTATATTAGAATTTTCTAATAGTTTATATTGACAAATATTTATTATATGTTAAGTTCAGTATTTAGAATTTTAGAAAAATTACAATACAATCAGTTGTCACTGCCTACCATAAAGTAAATTTATATAATGCTTAAAAGTTAAGACAATGAATTGTGAGTGATATAAATTTCTGAATATTTGCAGTTTAGAGGCTGAAATAACGGAGCGTAATAGTTTATTAGCTCTTTTAGATATATTACAATTCGTATATTAAATAAATATATTTGTATATACAATTATGAAACTAATTTTGAAAAATTTTATGGAAGTAATATCAAACTTCCTCTCTCTCTCTCTTTATTAATTAGATATCAATATTATATTAATAATTGTATATATCTATATGTCTAATAGGTGCCAAAGTTTGCATTTACTTGTAATAACTTCAATATAAGAATTGAGTATTGTAAAGATAGATTAGTTTTACATAATAATTATTGAAACATACAGATATATACATACTTTACATTACTCTGTCGTAAATATATTCTTTTATTGTCATCTTTTAGTGAGAAAAAGTTTTATTTATACAAAGCTTTATGTAAAAGATGTACAATGTTTCAAGATGAATTAAATTCTATAAATGAATACAGAGAATGGACTTACTAAAATCATTAAAATTCGCATCTTCTATCCTTGTCTTCGATAATTTCCCTTTTTTTCCAGTCTTGAAGCATAAAGAGTCATAAACATTTATGAACAGCTATTCATGTTTCAGCATCGTTCGTCCAAAATCAGATTCTACAAGTGGAGGGCCTTTATTTCAGTTTGTTTTCACAGAATGTTTACAATATTATACTTCTCTAAACTCGATACTTATTATTATTGGAATTATTATAATGTTCTTCGTTTATTTAAGAGAGATTGTTTTTTTATTTATAAAAATGTCTTTTTATAATTATTAGGTGCATGAATAAATTCTTTCAGATTTTTATGCAAAATGGAAGTTTTATTGTTGGATAGAATTTATTTCCACACCTATTATTTTAAGTATAGTATTAAATATTTTTAAGTTTCCTAATAAATGATATATGAATAAATGATATAGCAACAGATAGTAGGAAAGAGGGAGAAGTGTAATCACAGATATATTGAGAACATAGAAAAGTACTTTATTTATGACTTATCACAGCCAAAAAACATAACTAAAACAATTCTGATAAGGAACTACAGTTGTGGACAACATTATATAACGCTATTTTAATATTGTAGTTCTCATGGACCCATTTAATAGTGAGTTTCTCATATATTACTCAAGGAACTTTAGGTTGTACAATACCATTATTCTGAGGATTTGCATGTTGCGTTTGCTCTGCTGCAGTCTGTAACAGTCTTGTTCTACGTCTGGTATAATGTTGCCATAATAAAATTTGCTGATCATCTATAAACTTTGTACATTGAGAGTTTACTACTTCTCTTCTAAAGTGCTCATATTGTAATAAATCTAAGAAATACAAACACATAGGATATTTCAAATACTTTGCATATTCTGGTTCCTTCCAGTATAACAGATATTTAAGGTAATTTATAAATGTTGCATCCTTAAAATATCCACGTTGTGCTAAAACTGAAAAATAATAATTATTAGTATTATCATAACGATCACATTGGTTGTTATAACAAATATACTGCTCATTGTCCAAAGTACAATTTAAGTAATTTGGATTTGCAAGACACTGAACAAACTCTAATTCAACTTGAAATCTTAAGCGTTGTTGATCGTCTGTTTCTGGGCCTCCTGAAAAACAAATTATGCATTTAGTAAAAAGTATTGTACTCTATACCTAATATATAATAAATTATCTACGTTTAATTTCAGCATAAACTAACACTTAAATTAAAATTCAGACTAAATTACGATTTAATAACTAAACTTTATGTATAGTAATCTAACCTAAAAATTATTAAAGAACAAGTAAATTACGACTATTATATCTCCCAAAATTTAATTTTAAAGTATATAAATATGAAAGAAATTTTCTCTTCCAATTTAATAACTTAATAAAATAAAACTTGGCTTAATAGAATGTCATTCATTCTACAATTATAATACATGCATTAATAGAAAGAAGGAAAAATAATAATACGATAAGTGTTTTTGGGAAGGAAAAACTTTATTAATTTTAAGAATGGTAAGAACGTAATGAAAAATACCGTTCATTCCAATGAAAGATGGTTTTCTGCCTTTCATGAGACCCGGAGGATCATCCAAACGGTTCATAGTACATTAATTCGTAACTGTCGATTATTTTCAACTACACTGGTTATGGAAACACTAATTTCTTTATGATAGAGAAAACGACGTATAGTTAAATTTCTTTGAAACGTTTGTACAGATTTCCGGAGCAGTTTTTTTACAATTCTTTGCGGTTCTTAAGATTTTCGTATACATATCGGAGCTTATTTCGAAATAGGTGAGTCGTATTGTATTGTAAGTTGTAACCACGACCGTGTTGTAAAAGAGACCAGTGGGAAGATGGCTGATACTTATGCGCGAAATTCAGCCAAATGTACGGTCCATGAAATACTGCCTCTAGCGATCAGATGGACGAACTATACACACGTTTCTTTCTCCGGTACGTTTGGTGCACAATTTTGCCCATAAGCACCGGCGATCTGCCTAATCATCTCTAACTTTATCTGGTATCATAATCTTGTAATGAGTCGGTAATACAGGAAATGACAAGAAATCCTTGGTTTGGTTTTTGATTTAAAAAATTACTACGTGTTAAATCTATGCTACATCTTATTATTGCTCCTATGATAATATTTGGGTATATCAGAATTAAGTTTGAAAGCAAATAATGACATTATTGATAGAAAATTGATACAAAAAAAGAGAAATACGCAATATTAAGAAGAAATATTTTATTACTTAAATTTAATCACGCGTTAAATATTGCAACGACAAGAAATTGTTCATTTACACAAATGTACAACACAAGAAATTCTTAACTGTAGATATAATATATTCGTTACATCTTTCAAGACTTCGGTTCTGAGAAAATTATACTCATTCACACGTGCATACATACTTACATATATATCTAGAGCCATTATTACGTAATTATGCCTTTTCTTTATCAGTTTTCGCAATAAGCAATATGTGTTACAATAGTAAGTACACCGGTAATGTTTTAAGAACACTGATCCATAATGAATATTTCAATGTTAAAATAAAAGTAGAGAACCGTTGGAATGTACCTTAATATAAGATAACAGTATTCTCTTGAGAATTATATAATATCTTGTAATTTTCAAATTGCGTGCCATGCCGCAATTTAGCACATCGTTGATTTTGAATAAATAAATTATTTGCAAGCTTCTGAATTCACGTTCTAATCATTATATATACACGACATAATATTGGAAGGACAACCAACCGACAGCGGAGCTAGTCAATTTCAATATGAATGACAGTAATTATTCTGTCGGCAGACGTTTTAAAAAAATGCTATGTTGAATATTCGCCAAATTTTACAATGCTGTTATATACTACGCTATTTGAGGTAAAAACAAGCCAATGCTTGTTTCATAGTATGTAATTTACATTTTTATACTTCGTGTTTTCCATCCTTATTATTGGACTAGAACGTTATTCTTGCTTTTCTCTTACAACAGTCCCATTTGTGTTCACAGATTCATCTTCCATTTCCCGGTTCCTTGCTTGTTGCCTCAATTGTGCTCTCTTCAAACTGGTCATTAATTGACTAGATTGATAAAGCCAGCTTGCCTACAGATGAGAATCATGGAAACAATACATACTATTAAAAAAAATATATATAGGTTTTTTTAAACGTACTGGACATTTTTATCTACTTACAATCATAATCATGCAATTCATCAAGATAGGCACAGAGAACACTACAGATATAAAGAGCCCATTGGAATCAAAATATTGTTGCCTTGAGAACAACCTATTAAAATCAAATAAATATATTATCTCAAATACTTATCAAAATAATATGATAATCCTTAGTAATTTAAAGATTCTTACATCCAGTTAGACGCAGCAACTTCATTGATGCTTTCAGAGAAATATACCAAAAGTACTGCAACATGAACATTTCATTGCGATAACTATGTACAGTAAATAAATTATTTTTAATACGAAATATACTTACACAGAGCAAGGAATAACATAATTTGAAAATTGGCATGGTTTCTTGTCATTAATGCAGTCATTGTGACAGCAATATGGAAAGTTAACAATAATGCAAGCCATGGATCCCGCCATTCAATCTGTTTAATTCAATTCTTCAATGAATTATAATTTAATTCAAATATGTAAATTGCTTGTTTATATGCTCTTTACAATGGTATATGTTATATAATGAAACAAAAATATCTAATAACAATCAGGTATACAAAATACCAGCAAGTTGTTAAGAAAATAAGACAAAAATACTTTCTACACAGTTACGATTTAACATACATATCAATAATTACACATTTATATAATGTCGCATTGTACATATATATTAAATAACGTGAGTCTGCTGTTCGTGTGTATTATACATACTGCCAAATCACGTTTAACGAATGAACGCGGGAACATGTCACTTTGATGATTGACATATAAAACTGGGCCTATAATTTATCCGCATCTAGAAATGAGACGGAAAAACGGCTTGTAAGCCGTGCATCGAATAAGCAAACTGTGATGCATGCACCAAAAATAAATTCTCGGCGAAAATATCGGTCAATGGTTAATATTTATTCTGTATTTCATAGCTGCTATTGCGAGCAAACCCAAGTCAAGCCATACAAGCGAGACCGAATAACGAAATAAATTCTTGAAAAATGCAGGTATAATAATCAAATCACCGACCGAAATGGTTGACATTTGTGTCATTATTTTTACATTGATACTTTTTTGCCAGCGGTACTGAAAATGAAAGTGATCGAGAACGAAAGGGAAATAAGCAACGTCCTTTCAAAAACTAGAACACGTTCAGAGAACAAAATAAATTAAGGGGCATCAATCGTAGACGAATAAAACGGAACTTACGTAGCAAAAATGAAAGTAAAATTTTCGTTACTTACGCTTTGTAAAAACGGAAGAATACCGTCGATCGGAGATTTGACTTGATCCTCCGACATGGTGTAGTTAGTAAAATTCGGGCCACAGCGCCCTACTACAACCTACTTTTGGTCGATTTGGACGCCAAAGGAAATAACGAACAATGTAAATGTAGATAAATGTCGCGAACACGGCAACACACGGAAAAAACAACGATCGTAGAGTCGTAGCAGGAACGATTTCCCGTCTTTCTCTTTCGTTGTTCTCGTCTTTCTCGTTTCGACGCATACACACGACTTTATGAAACTTAACAACGTTACACGTTTGAGACGTACATAGAGAATTCACCGTATGTGCATACAGCGCTATCTATGAGCATGGTGCAGATTTAAATACAGCATTCGCCGTCGTCGATATGATATCGACATTGCGGTGCATACCGGGTCCGAACGAATAACATGTAAAAGCGTGATTCCTCGTGGAAAAATAAAAAAAATGTATAGAATAAATTCTTTTTCATTTTCGGCTTAATTTTCGAGAAAATCGAGTTCGGAAATTTATCAAGTATACTTGAGCATGGCTAATTCCGACTTGGACAGGATTAAATAATCGGCAGGAGGTCACTCTATCTGTGAAGATAATGTAGAATAAAATTTGTCCACCTAAGACTTCACTTTAACAATAAATTCACAAATTTATTTTCCTCGGAAACAAAGTGTCTTGTGAGCGAATTTTACCTTCATACGAAACAATCGATTTCTTTGATATTTTATCGGTAAATGTAAATTAATTCAGTAGTTGATAGAAAACTTGATCTTACGACTCCTTTAATAAAATTGATATTGTAATAATGTAATTATTTTTTTTCTGTTTGTAGGTAAAGACATGAATTTAAGTAGTCAAAAGACAAAATTAATTCTGGATAATGGTATAAAAATGTGATACTCAGCTTACTTTAAAGTAAACAATCGATTTGATTGCATTACCAAACACTATGAAGAAAAAAGTTTCTTCGCACGTATTTGGTCACGTGCTGCGCAATGCAGATATGTATATATGTAAATGTGAATGCGGTAAGTTTAATATAGTCTTTAACCCTTTGATCATCTACTTATTTTTGCAAGAACGAAGAACATAATTTATAATTTTTACTCGAAATGAAAATTTGAAAATCGCTCTACGTCAATCTGGCGTTTTAAAATACAAGACAGGTATTTTCAAAAATCCTATATTACAGGAAAAATATAGAAATTTTTTGCAATATAATTCTATTTATGAGAAGCATTTTCTTACTTACACGCTTTTTATTGGTAAGTTAATATATACAAACACGAAAAAGAAGGATGAAATATGTAAAATCTATTCGAGCCTGTTAATTCCATGTAGAATTTAGAATGGATGATATGCTTGCGTAATCTGAATAATGCAATGCAGTAATTCGTAATGATCATGATTCGTATTGATATGATTATTCTATGTCTGAGCTAGAAGTAAAAGAATCGGAGCGTCGATTTCGAAAACAGAAAAAAATGGGGAAACTTCTGCGGTTAGAAAATTTTTTAATTAAATTAAGATTAATAATAAAGATAAGTTGATTTCGATTAGTCCTGGTAAATGTAAATGCAAACGTAAAAAGGTAAACGGTCTCTAAATAAAGAAATTATTTTTTGAACAACGAACCTCGTGTAAATTCATGTATTGTTAACGCAATTAAAGAATTACTATCTACGATGTTTAGGATATACATGTATAATACGTACATTCAATGCATTTATATGGCTATCAGTTCTCCATAAATAAATACGTGTGTCAAAATACGTAATATAACTGTAATGTACGCTTTTCTTCCATCCGATATCTTCTTCCATTATTTTTTTTTTTATTTAGTTGTTTACATTTACAATTTGTCCGATTTGGACATTTGGTAGAATTTTTTGGCTGTTTGATATCATGTGGGCGGCTACCCCCAGCGGGGTACCATCTTCGTGTTTGTTAGGTTATATCCTTTATGAGATTTGCTGGGTGTTTCCTTTCTAGTCTTCTTTCTATGCTTGATGTGTCGATCGTTTCCGCTACCAGCCGGTTCGGGCGCGTTGCTATTCTTTCTCTGTACCTTCTTGCACATCTGCTAATCTCCCTCTTGACCGTTGGTATTCTCAGGTCTTTCCGAATGTCCTCGTTTCTAACGTACCATGGGGCGTTTACTATTGTTCTAAGAGTTTTAGCTTGCATTGTCTCTATTTTGCTTATATGGCTCATTGTTATGTTCCCCATAGTGATATTCCATACGTCCAGATTGGTTTTGTGATCGTTTTGTATATTTTTAATTTATTTTCTATACTTAGTTTGGATTTTGTCTGTTATTGATTTGATATGCTGTTTCCATGCGAGTCGTGTATCTATGTGGAGTCCTAGGTCTTTGACTTGCCTTGTTTGTATTATGTGTCTTCCATTATTAAGCGACTAACAATGCCACAATTAATGCAAAGGAAAAATATCAATCGATCGACGTAATCTGATTGTAATAATTACAAGGAATAAAGTGATACATTACCTTAACAACGACATAACAAAGAAAGCTTCAAAATATATACAACATGCCATCTTCAAGTCGTGATTGCGACATCGAAGTCTTTGTTCTGCTCGGATGGCTATTTTCTTTTCGGATTGCAGTCGCAGTTTGTTTCCTTTTCTGCTATTCGATATCTGATTTTAGTTGTTGTAACATGTTATGAAGATGGAAACACAGTTAATTCGTTATTTTGAATCAAAGGAATACATAAAGTATCGAACTTTAATCGTGACCTATTTTACTGCTCGAATATTCACAATTCATGGAAAACTATCATAAATGACTGTAACATATTGTTAAAGAATATTATGTTGAAATTGTTCTGTGACAAAAATTTCATTACTATTCGCTTTCATTGTTATTGTATCTACTTGGTTAAGAAGTAAATTATGAGAATATTATAAGAACACCTTTATATTAGTGATTATAATTATACGTATAGTAAGCATTATATTATAACTTATCGTTTCTTGGAAGAAAAAGAAATTGACGTTTTACCAAGAATATGCATTCGTTCGTTGGATAAATCGAAGGACGCACGTATCGATATATACTGTGTTAATTGTATTGAAACTTTCTACTACACTTTTACTACAGTTGTAGTATCTTTGTTAAAATGCGAATTTTAGGGAATATTTTTTCAATAGTTGCTTTTTAACAAAATCATGTATCGTTCGTGAATCAAGAACGATACGTGATAACGGTTAATGTTGATCTGATTTTATTAAAACAAATCTTCATAAATATGCATCATGAATTTCAATTACATAGAATTTAAAAGTATAAATCTTATGACTTCAATATGCTTTGAGGTAAGTCGAGTCCTCTTACATCTGAAGAAATTGAGCTTTTGGCCATCTTTGATGATTCTTGCATCTTCGTGCGATTCGTGAAACTGGCTAGTTCAAGAAGTCAACTCTTTACGTAATGTGTCATCAGTTTTAATCAAAATAATTTCAATATTCAATATTCAATTACCTTCAAACCTTACCAAAATTCAAATAATTTCAATATTCAAGTACCTTTTTTCGCATCTCTTATCTCCTACCTCCAGATAAGATCAGAAACAAAAATGCCGCAACTATTACCAATCATAAAATGTACATTTATTCGAAAATGCAGTTAGTCTCGATCGAAGATGATTTATAATTTGCCTTGTTCGTAATTACAATTACATTTATTTTAATGATTTTGATTACATTTATTTTAATGTAATCAACTACGCGTTCTATCTTAAGCGAAGAATACCTAAAAGATCAATTTTTCTATCCGCTTTTCGTTATTCGATTCTTCTTCACGATGCGACTAGGTTCGAGCGACGCAAATTCCAAAATTAGCTTCTTTAACAAATTCTCTTTTTCTCGATAAAGTAAAAGAGGCTGGAAATGTCTATATTTATATGGAACCTTCGTTCATTTTCTAACGCAAGCAATTTCACGCAAAGAAAATTCCGAAATCTCATTCCCTCGGCTTCCAACTCCATTCTAATTCTAAATTCATCCTCGTGTATCCCACGTAACGACGAAGTCAGATTTAAGTAAAAAAGGCTGAAGAAACCTCATTTTTTACAACCATTCTGATTAATACGAAATTTAGAAAATTTCCTTTTCTCTTCATTTTACAGATAAGATTATATAGTTCAACTCGATTGCAGACCCATCCTCGATATCGTCGTAACAATGGTCACTGTTTTTTCGACCAGTCGCGGAGAGACGCGATCGCGAGGAAGCGCGTCAACGGGAGTCGTAAATTCCCGTTACGATTCGAATAATCGACGCCACGAACAGGACGACCACTTTATTTCTGTTAGGATAATAGGGGTGGTTGAGCGAGTATAATACTGCTGTTAACAGGTTAAAATACACGTTTTCAACAACTATGTGCAGAAGATATTCACGCTGTTGCGTAAGGTATAAGAGAAGTAGATGAATGATTGACGGGTGGAAACCCGGTAAAGAGATGCGACTGATCTGTAGTTGTAGATCATGCGAGGTCCGGTGACGATGTTATCGCAAAGGAAAACTGTTGTTCGGTGGTGATTGCCTTGTCACTGGTCGCTAGAATCCTGGGAAACATGAGATAAGCCATATCTATGTTATATATGTTGAGTTCTCATTATGATTAGGGTTAGGGGCGTGAAACGAATCCTTATTTGGATTACACATTGTTGCTATGCGATGGAGAAGACATCGACTAGTGTAAATACGACTACTACAGAATTTGACAACTAACCGCGGTAATCAGACACTCGAGAAGCTAATGACAATGATCCTAGGTCCAACAACGAATCCGTGGTCAACGGGGTAACAGAATGCGCTTTCTTCCAAAGCCCAAGTCGTAATCGACCTGCTTGGCTACGGTGAAAATATTACTAAACTAACTCTTTGTTAAAACGTGGAATATCCACCGAGCTTAAAGACCACAAGTCACTCGCTAATACGATCTCACTCGATGATGCTCCAGAGGAACATTACGATGGGGTGTGTCTAAGGATACGAGATCATCGGATTCGTCGGGGATAGCCTTCGTTCAGAAAGTGAGGGAAATTGACGCTGTTGTTAATTGGTCAATTTCCATGTTGGTGTTTAGAGAAGGATATTAGCCGCCCTTGAGGAAAAGTTGTTAGCGGAAGACTGTTAGCGGACGACTGATTGTCACTTTGAGCCCAAGTTCATTGTCACAAATCTCAAATAAATACAATTGCGTGGAATGACGGCAAATCGTTCAATTACAGCTATAGACTTTAATTACAATTTTACAGATTTCTCTGAAGTTCCAAAGGGGAGGCTTCGGTGTCCTTTCATGATGATGATGGGATGATGATGAGACGAAAGGACATATCCGGACTTTCCTATACTACTATAGCTACTACACTTAAGCTATAACTATACACTTGTTTACTATAGCTACACTTAAGTAATAAAAATAAGAAATAGTTTTAATGTTCCAATCTGGCTTTATGACGATTGGCTTGGACCCTGAGTGACATAACGGGTCACTGAACGTAATCACGGTCACGGGAGGGACGTGCATCTGACAGAGGTATGGAATGATTATAAACAGCTCTCCTTAAACAGCTCCTTAATTATATAAGCTCTCCTTAAAAACAAAGATTGACCCGAGAGCTGAGGACAGGAATATATAAGAGCAGTTCCACTTGGATTTTTATTGGAGTTCATGAAGATAAGTTTTACTTGTACGTGGAGTTATACGTGTATCTAAGGCCATTGTCATTGATGTCGCGCAAGCCAAATCGCCGTGATTGATTGTGAAATTCATCAAACGCCCACGACTCTATCCCCAACGTTAATCCGACATATATAAACCCATTTCCCCTATTTTTATCCGATGGAGCAATAACCATAAGGAACCTTTTGATTCGAAAATGTCTTATGCCAATTGACGGACTTAACGATAAATCAAAAGGATTATTGCCACCCGATTAATTATATGTGCACGATTGGCGAACGCCGCGACCGTAGAGAGTCACCGGACGTAACAGTCACTGTTCAATATAGCGACTCTAATTACTTTGTATTGCTCCGATATAAATATAATAGACGATCGGTTCCTCCGTTCGACGGCTGCTTATCAATCGATGACTCGTCAGTGTACACGATCACTGCGTTTCCGGGTGACAGTTTTATCAAGCGACGCGCGTCCAATGTGCCTCGATTTCAGTGTACAGTGTACATTAAGCGACACGAAATCAACTGGCGGAAGAGTCATAAAATCGGACCGTCGTCGCCGCGTACCGATTGGACTTTGAGCGGTCAAAGATTGGATTGAGATGGTGGACTTCTTCTCGTGCAAGATATATCAGGTCACAGATATATCGTGGTTGTCCTGCTGTGAGGATCGTTTTGTCGGTTGCTAGACATTCGATACATTGTTAGGAATATTAAGCAGAAACATGTCGTTCGAGTTGGATACAACGCCACCGGGATCGGAAGCCCTGGCTGTCGCCGAGAAGGAGCTCCGGGAGACCGAAAAGAACACGAAGGAGGGCCTCGCAGCTTTAAAGAAGTATATCGAGGGTGAGTTTCCAGAAAATTTCTTTCAACGTTCTTTTTGCCGATCGTCTTTACTTTTGGCTTTGTCACATGTTTAATTCCGAAATGTTCTCTCGCGTAGTTCTGTCGCTATTTGTCTTTAACGCGAGACAGCGTGATTTTTACGATCGGGCTTACGAGAGGGATTTGCTTTCGAATTTGGAGCTTTCTGCTATTCGCAGCTTTGTCTTTAGGCGATTCTATCGCTATTTTCCCTTACGCGATGATGGATTCTGTAAGAGTTTACGGAATATCTTTGTCTTCGGTATTTGACAGTTGGCTAGCGTTTTAGCGAAATCTATTAGTTTTCGATATTAGTAAAAAATTGGCAGCGATCTAACGGGCAAATGTAGGATATCCGTGCTCTAAAATTTTATCTTCGCCTTGAAACTTTCGTCTCTTAAGGGAAGAACGTTAGACGCACGATGCGATAGATTTCTTTTATGCGAAAAGTCGAAGATTATTTATCTCGATGTGAAGTTTCTACTAGTCGATACGATAAATCGATGAAAGCGATCTTAATCTTCGCGGCCACCAACGTTCGTAAACAGGTGAACCATTAGATTTTGACGTCGGGTTACGTAGCCGTTGCCGAACAAAGATATTTGACAGTTTACGCAAGCTTGATCGACTATCTCACTTCAGATTCTTTAACAAACGAAGACAGTGGAAAACATTGCGTACTACGTACTGGCTTTGTTTTTCTTTCCATTGTCATCCATACTATATTGAGAAATTATCTTATATTTAAGAAAACAACTAACTAGCGATAATGCGCATAACAAACGCACAATTCATAAGAAACTTCAGAAATATGTCATACACGATAGTCGGTTCGTTTCTAGATTCAACTTTTATTTCCAATTGTTTTAATAATATTCTCCGTCATGCGATGTAATTTGTATAAATGTAATAGATATAGCACGTTTTATATAACGATTAACGTTGTTTATTCGTACGTTCGTTGCTATAATACGTAAAAAAGCGATGTTTGCAACATTTTAAATTTAAATGAAAATCAATATTCAATAGCCGGTGTAAATCAATACGCGAAGATGCTTTTTCTTTAACAATCGACAAAAGAAAACTGTAGATTTGTAATAATTTATTTGCATAATTTTAATCAGTTCCAGTTAGTTTCAATAGATGTCGAAAAGAGGGGAAAAAATATTGAAATATCTCTGAAAGTATATAGAATTAAGAAAAGTATAAGCGATATGTTAACATATTCAAACGATTGACGTTATTCTAGTCAGCTCCGAGTGCATCAGAACGTTCACTGACGGTCATCATCGCTTCTTCGATAAGAGCTTATCGGTGTGGCTGTACAGTAGCGTTCGAGTTTTCGTTTAAACATCGTCTGTGTTTCACAATTCTTGAACGTTGATAAATAGAGTCAGTACAGCAGGTACACGGATGAAAATGATCAAAGATCGTTGGTAATACAGTTGATTAAATCTGTATCGATAATGCTGTGTACCTTGACCCTTGACGCTGAGAGGTAAAGAAACCTGTATATCTAAGATAAGATTCTCGTTGTACCGATACAGAACCGTGTCATTAATGCCAGAAATAGTGCCGACGAAAAAACTTTGCTACTCTTTGTTTTGTACTTTTTCTTCGCAAATTAGATCGATCCAATTCGAGATATTAATATTGGTTAAGTATGGAAAAAGAGTATACTTACCAAAGGGTATAGAACAAGTTTCTTCTTATCTTTAAACAGTTACGAATATTACTGAAATAGAATTACACTCTGTTTAGAAACTTTTGGCAGCCACTCTATGCGAAAATGTCGTGTAAACAAAAATATACTATTGTGAAACAAATTCGTAAATACAAAAATACGATAGAGTCGTGTTTCGAGGTCAATATGATCGTAACTTTAAAAGTTGGTACATTTTACTTTATTATTTAGGGAATAAGGAAATACGCTCGATCGTCTTACAACACACTGCGTTCAACAACATACTGCTTTGACATAGTACGGTGGAAAAATTACGACAGCCTTACTTATAACACAATATTCGACGCAACATAGAACGAATTGACCGCTATTTGTATGACAAGGTTTCAAATTCTCGTCACTAAAAGACATACAGTAAAATCTGGTAGGACTGATCATGCAATTTAAATGTGAATAGATTCGCAATAGAATTCGCTTAGTTTATCTTCGCGTAATTTGTTTGCGGATAACATCCACTGTAGACTAGGAATTTATCACTGTTATCTCGGTCAGTTCAAAAGTTTCTTTGATCATCGGAGATAAAGTATAATTATAGTTTTTGTTAGAGGTCGAGTGGAAGCAAGTGTTTCTGTGCAAATTGGAGTTAGATATATCGGACGATAGCATTTTTTTCGTTTATTGACAAACAACAATGCTAGAAATTTATCGATGAAAACGTAATTTTTTAAACGTAATTCAGCATACGTAATAAAGTTCTTTTCTCATTTTGATCGCTTGTACTGTTCCGTTCCTGACTTCAGGAATGAGTCGCAGATTGTTGCAATTTCCTTAACAAGGAATACCGGGGCAATTTTTTACGGAAGAGGTTTCGCTGTGAGCACGCGAGGACAGTTCGATCTTCCACTACTGTCGTGACTGATGAAATGAAAATTATTTCCCGAGTGAAATATAGTTTCTATATTGAATTGGATGAACTGGACGAATTGAAAGGGATATTATTGAATAACTTGTGTGCGTGTTCGAATAATTTCATAAAATTCAATAGACCGTTCCGAAGATTTGCATCTATGGATCTAATCGAAGATTAAAACTCTTTTGCCAGTTATGGAAATCTAGTCAATAATTGATAATTTCTCTCATTATTCGACTGAACGATTTTTACACATTTTTAGAAGATTTGATAAGCAAAATTTAACATATATATGTTTCTAATACAAGTATTTTAGTTATATGTCTAAATAATATAAAAATATAATATTCTTTATAACTTTTCGTGCATGAAACAGGTTTTTACTTTCTTTCGCTGTTCATATAGATTTTTAAAAATATTCTCAATTAAAGAGGTTGCTGCAAAAAAGAGTCAGTTCCGGTAATTTAAGTAAGTTAATACAAAATAATTGAAAGTCAATCAAACTTAAATCACTTCTTGAAACCTGTTACAAGTGCATTGTCAATATATACCTACGACATAGCAAATGCCTCAATGGTAAATAAGCATTGGGAACGAAGATCAAGTGCTTAACAGACACGTTTTCTAATTTAGTTGCAAGATCTCTATCAGGACACTTCGCACGGTAGCTTCGATATCCTTCTATTTTGTATATTTAAGTAACTGTCACAACGGCATACTTGAGCGTCTCGATTGAATATTTATGTGTCTCAGTGTTACGCATACAAGTCACTTCATGCTCGTATTCGTATAAAAATACGACAATTGTTACGTCTCGTGAGATAATCCGTACGCCATCCCTCGTTATGTGGCCATCAAAGGTCCACGTACCGTTATTCAGCCCTTCGATATTCTTATTAATTTGAAGCAATCTCTAATCCTGCAAGTGTTTTCGGTTTATGGACGATCCTTAAAACAGTCCTTATGTTTATTGCGCGCTCTTATAAATTACGGAGAAAGCGGGTATCACCTAACAGGGAAAAGCGGTTTTTTTCCCAAGAACAATGTCACTCACGAGCCACATTGGTAGGAGGCTTCCTCCTCCTATCTTCATTCTTTAACGTTGATTATAATCAATGGGCATCGCGGATCGTTAGCCTCAATTTCCTAACGAAAAGTGTAAACAACGAATCCCCTGTTTTCGTTCAAAAAGCACACCCGTACCGTGCTTTCCTCCGTAATAAGACGAGAGCGGACAGTCAGTCGAAAGTTCGGCGTCAAGAAATCAAAAGTCCGGTGCCAATTCGAAAAGAGTCAAAATTCTCTGCTCGGAAAGAGTCAGACAGCAACTCGAAAAGAGTCAAAACTTAGTCGCCAACTTGACAAGTCAGTAAAATCAGTTGTTGGAAATAAAATATATATTATAACCTGTTAACCGCAGTGTTATACTAACTCAACCACCCCTATTATCCCAACAGAAATAAGGGGATCGATCTGTTCGTGGCGTCGATTATTCTAATCGTAACGGGAATTTGCGACTTCCGTGGACGCGCTCCCTCGCGATCGCGTCTCTCCGCGACTGGTCGAATTTACAACGATATACACAAAATTTGTATGTTTTTACTTTCTACGGTAGTCTTTGCAGCGACATTCGGTTTGCACTGTATAAACATACACATAAATAGTAAAAGTAATACCCAATGGCAATAATAATTATGTTTAAAATTTAAGAACCTATGACTAAAAGTAGTTAGCTATTTAGAGGTATGTAAATCTAGGCTTACAATCGAAACATTTTCGCGTTTTTAAGCGTTTCTTGCCTAGTCGTAGCATGAACTTAGTCACCTTTTGTAGCTAATCGCTATCTTAGCTTAACTCCCTTCTGTTCCCCTTCCCTTCTCCTTCCTCCTTTCTCCTACTTGTTTTATTTCAATCCCTTCCCCTTGTTTCTCAACAACTTCTTCATATTTCCTGCTTATCTTGCCGTCTCTTCACATTCCCGTGCCAGTATCTTCTAACGATGATAAGAGAATGTAATTGTAGATATTAAACAAAAGCGTCGAAAGTGGTGAATATTGATATAAGTGGTGAATACTTGAACGTCTATTCAACTATTCATATTCTTTTTGCGAGCTCTACGAATGAAATGTGCATGAGCTGGCTCTGTATTTTCTAACTTTTACGTAGATCTTTAGTTTTCAAAATGTTTCGTATATAATTGGTTATAAAATTCGGCTAATTATATAGAAAAGGACACGTCTCACCGCTTTTAACGATCTTGAAATACATTGTCAAGATCGATATTCTCTACGACTTTCTCCTATACACGTTATCGCAAAGCCGCTTGATTTCCGCTTTTCCGAGATATTTGGAAAAAACCTTGGTATAGTTTACTTTACGATTACGCTTCGTTCTGGACTAGCGAGACCCGCTTTCACGTAGTCCAACTAAAACTGAATTCATCGATGAGATAGGCAACCAGTTTTAATATTGTATAAATAAAAAAGAAAAACGAATGGATCATGGATTGGACTAGATCGCTAGAGTATTAACCAGCCTCCATTATGCGGTCGGCTATGCTAGTGCGAAATAATTTTCAATGAATCTATTTATTTATGAACTGATATATGACATACGAACGCTATACCTTATCTGTCTATTCGTTTTTTTTTCAGTTGTTTACATTCACAATTTGTCCGATTTGGACATCTGTCTATTCGTTACGTACAATTAATAATTAGAGTACATAGTATATGTATGTCAGCTACATGTAGCCTAATGATAAGCACGCGCGATTTTAATCTTTGAGTTGTACACAAAAGTATATTTGGTATACGCTATATAGTATACAGAGCGCTTTAATTTTTTCCAGCCAAACGTTCTTGTCAGTATATCTTATAGATCAAGATTAAACAAAAATCGTATAAATATCATTGGAAGTATTGTCAAAGTTTTATAACAAGAAAAAAAAAAGGAAAATAAACTATATACGAATGAGCAGTAACAAATCTACTTTACTACGGTATAAAGTGCGAATGGATCAGAAATATTTACATGTAGTAGTAGTTAGAAGGTATCACAATACCTGTGCAGCTCCAACTCTGATCTTACTAATCTTCTGATCGACAGCGATAAGATTGAATTTATTAATGTTCGAAATTTTCGTTTATTACCCGTTGAAGTTAATTATATGAAAATCCAGCCATTTATATACGGTATATATATGGCATTATATATATGGTAAAATGACATGTAGTGGAAATTAAATTTCATTGAAGTTTTTTTGTGAACATCTCGGAAACGAAGGCCGGGCGATAGTTACAGGTATGGGAGAAGATTGTTCGAATGTCAACGTTGACGGCATAATTCAAGTTCGTTGAAATCGGTGAGGGGTACCCTTTTCTATGTAATTACCAAAGTTCGTAATTCCATGTATCTATAAAATGGACGATATATTATACCCAGAAAAAGTTTTTATAAACGTTCGATAAAAGTCGACGATTTCAATAAAAAAAACCTTCGTCACAAAGTCTACAAATCTAGGTATATATATATAGAATTCTTCCGCCATATAATGGTAGTTACATTTATAATAATTATGTAATATGAACATTGAACATTGTGCTTAAAAAAATTGATATACATGCTTATATTGAGCAGAAGAAATTAAAATACTTTTTCTATTTCCCTGAATTATACTTCGTTACGATATCTTCAATCCTAATAGCTGTAATATTATTCGTCATACGTTTCATACGTTTTAACGTTATTTATCAAATTAACCACGAATAAATTTCTCATTTTCATTTCCAGACGACAAGACGCTCTATTTTCGTACGGACGAAGTTTTTCTTTTGATATTCCTGCGACCATGCAAATTCTACGCGAAGAGCGCCTACGAGCTGATGAAGAGGATCGCCGAGTTTAAAGATAAAAACGCAGCTCTGTTGTCTAATTTGATGCCAAACGACGAGAAGGTGGCTATGCTCGAGCACAACGTGGTGAATGTCATCAAAGGAAGAGATAATAAAAATCGAAGAATACTTGTTGTTAGCTGCGGAAAGTCTTGGGACCCGTCCGCTGTCAGCGCCGATCAAATATTTCGAGTGTTGTATTTGGTTCACCAGCTCGCCATGTGGGAGCCGCTAACTCAGGCAAGTACGATAGAAATTGTCGACGGACAGGCTGGTTTTATAACGCTGTTGGTTTTGTAACGTTCAATATACTCGTGATTATATGGTTATGTAAAATATCACAGACTGCGATCGTAGCTGAGAAGTTTATTTCTTGCTTTGGTAGTTCGTGACTTGCTTTTCAGACATGCTTTTATGTTCGTGTAAGAAAATGATCCTCATTTACAGATATACGGAACTGTCGTCATAATGGATTTCGAGGGCCTAAGTATGAAACAAGTGATGGGCATGACACCATCTTTTTGCATGAAACTCTTGACGTTTATTCAAGAAGCTATGCCTCTGCGTTTGAAAGAGGTTCGTAGACAACTTTGACTTAAGGATTTTGTAATATTTCTTACTATCTCGTAATGTTGCGCGTTGTTACGCATGAATTCTGGATTTTGATAATTCAAACGAACACTATAGGCAGGAAACATGATAAACCGCGCTAGTTTTCTTATGGGAAAGGGATTTTTAAATTCAACGCACTGTCACCTATTTCCACTTAAACGAATCTATTCTAAAAACCGTCGAATTTTAAAAATTATGAAAATCTTCAAAATCCGGATTAATGGAACTAACTTTTACACCTTCCCATAAATGCGCGAACGTCTGTAATTTAGTTCTGTATGTGATAGGATCGACCCAGAAGTGAAATTACTTTACTTTATAGTTTTAACGCTTTTGATTAATAACGTCGACGATTTTAATCGATCGTAGGTACACTTCGTAAAACAACCGTTCCTATTCAACATGGTGTGGCAGATGTTCAAGCCCTTCGTGAAGGAAAAGCTAAAGAAACGTATGTTCTTCCACGGCAACAAGATGTCCTCCCTTCATGCATACATTCCAGTTAGTCACATTCCGAAGAACTACGGGGGCAATCTACCGGAAATCGATTACACCAGTGCCGATTGGTATCCTGTATTGCTTCAGCACGAAGAGAAGATTAAAGGTAAGATTTAATTAACCTAATTGGAAGTATTCATTCTTTCCAGTCGTACGTTATATAGAGAAAAAAGTCGACGTTGCATTCGAGTCTTCTTAAAATATATGCTTTATATTCTTTAAAAATATAAATTTTTTATAAAATTTACGAAAGACATAAATATATCCTTCTGTCTTATAAATGGATTTAATAGAAATATGTCAATTAAAATATGATAGAAGATTATAAAAAAGGAAGACTCGAATAAATCGGGATGAAATAAACATTTTATAACATATAACATATAACAAATAACATATTTTAACATTTTATAACATATAACAAAGCAAGAAACTGATACAATTTCTTTTATTTTTCAGAATGGAATTCGTACGGATACCGTAAAAATGAATAATGAATATCGAAAAATGAAGAGACTAAAACAATGAGGCATTCGAATTATACTGTGATCATATTCTTGTACAAAGTATTTTAAGAATATCAACAATTGCTGTCGTTGCACATTTATGATGGATTTATCAAGTTACTATTAAGTGTATAGTTTTGTACGAAACATGGTTATTTCTGTATATTACAAATAACATTTGCTCACTCCTAAAATATCCTCTGGCAATGAAAAATATGCTTTCGAGAGAAGCATGAATGACGAGACTATAGTGCAATAATTTTTAACTTGACGCACAGACGAAATTAATTTTATCGCGAATTATTTAATGTTTCCGATGCGGTCGAATTTTTTTAACAATTAAAGATATTTCAAGCTCGAACAATGTAAGCAAAAGACTATAATTGGTATACATGGTATACATGATTGTTGTTTGCATCTTCTTAAAATGCAGAGCAAAGAAGAAAATCCGAGTACAGTATAAGCGTAAAATGAAAAAAGGCAGAATAGCGAAAGGAGGAAAGTAGAATAAGACTTTTGAAGTAGATTGTTCTGGTGATAGGCAAATTTTTAGTCAGGCAGTTTCATTTTCATGATAATTTTTGAATAGAGGAACCAGGTTTTCAAATTGTTTATCTTTTACGTCTCAAAAGTTCATTTCGAAACCTTTCTCCGTTTCAAGCAAAATGTTTGTAAACCTGTCCTAATAAGATTTACCTTTAAAAAAATATACAAATTCATGCAAACTTATGCAAACTTATTTTTAAATTTCGAAAAACACTGCTATAATATTCGTAAGTGTCGAATATATTTTTATATAGTTATATGGCATAGTTTTGTACGAAACATGGTTATTTCTGTATATTATAAATAATATTTGCTCACTCCTAAAATATCCTTTGACAATGAAAAATATGCTTTCGAGAGAAGCATGAATGACGAGACTATAGTGCAATAATTTTTAGCTTGACGCACAGACGAAATTAATTTTATCGCGACTTATTTAACGTTTCCGATGCAGTCGAATTTTTTTAACAATTAAAAATATTTTAAGCTCGAACAATGTAAGCAAAAGACTATAATTGGTATACATGGTATACATGATTTTTGTTTGCATCTTCTTAGAATGCAGAGCAAAGAAGAAAATCCGAGTACAGTATAAGCGTAAAATGAAAAAAGGCAGAATAGCGAAAAGAGGAAAGTAGAATAAGACTTTTGAAGCAGATTGTTCTAGCGATAGGCAATTTTTTAGTCAGGCAATTTCATCTTCGTAATAATTTTTGAATAAAGGAACCAGGTTTTCGAATTGTTTATCTTTTACGTCTCAAAAGTTCATTTCGAAACCTTTCTCCGTTTCAAGCAAAATTGTTGCAAATCTGTCCTAATAAGATTTACCTTTAAAAAAATACACAAATTCATGCAAACTTATGCAAACTTATTTTTAAATTTCGAGAAACATTGCTATAATATTCGTAGGTCTCGAATATATTAACAATCGTGAGAGGAAGTAAACACAATTAGAAATTTTAAATAAGAATTCAACGAAAACCGTTTAAATCGAGCTTGATGTTAGTTACAAAAATTCTAAAATTACAATGCGTAAAGAAGAAGGCAAACTCTTTACGCATTTATATAACGCTTTCGAACTTGACTCGAGTCGTGCAGGTCAACTCGATTCGGAGCGCTATTCGAAACTGGACTAAAAAGAAAGTTTATCGTATAGTACGTAACGACGTATAGAAATTTCTATATCATGTGTGACCACATCTTCGTATTCCTAACTTCGTTTTAACGAGGCGAAAATACAAGAGGAAGAAAAGAAAATGAAAATAGGCAAAACGGAGAAACGAATTTTATAAATATGAATTTTATAAACATAATTTATTAACTACATCGAGTTGTGTTATCAACTAAACTTATTAATTATTTCTCTAACGTACATATTACATATAACGCTATGCGAATAATTCACACTTTTAAGAATACAATTTAGAAGATGGAACGTAGATAGCAAATCGTTTTGTATATTTTACATATATCGGATATACTGAAAATTTTCGATGAAGAATGATCGATATTTGAACTGTTATAATTTCGTGATTCGTAGAATTTCGTACAACAATCTACTTGGGTTCATTTACAAGCTCGAAGCTGCTGCCTAGTTCACAACATTTTTTAAGCTTCATTAACAATCGTTTAAATTTGTAGAATTTTCGGAAAGAAAAAGTACCCTCGCTTTCCTAACCGTTACACGATGTAAAAACACCTTTGAAAAATAAAATGTACACAGGATCGAACAAAGGACTCGGATATCTTCTTCAAACATATGTAGAGAATACTATGTAGAGAATAGTTTAATAATACATCTTGCGTCCATTTATCTTAGCGAAGAAAAGGCTGAATCGCAATGAAAACGAAATCAGTATATCACGATGACGCATAATAAACGCGAAAGGTGATCGTAAATTAAATGGAATATGCGCATGTCAATTACACAAGTGTTTTTAACATTGAGTCAGAAATCAGTTTCAAATTTAATTAGTCGCGGTGTCGCGGGTCGAGAAGGAGCATAACCTTCGTTGAGGGACTCACTGTCACGACAAAGGTGGGAGAAACGCATTCGCTTTCCAGCCGATTTCTGACTTGCGAGTCCTGCTTCGAGATAGTCTCCACCGAAGTCTCAATCACGTTGCATCCGTTCGTTCGATCGACCGATCAACTTGTTTCTCCTTTAACAGGCCAGCTTCTCAGTTTTTAGTCGTCCCTTCGTCACGATCCTCGTAATCGATACTGCGTTCGTGACATTCGTGAATCTTGTCGCGTAGAAACCGTGACATGACATCCTGCAGCCTCGTCATCGGGATATCGTGAGACGAACCATTATTCTCGTAAAAAAATTAATTTCCCAAGGGAGAGGCGCGATTCCGACTGGATCCCTCGAGTAAGTAAATTTTCACGTATGACCATTTATTTGTCGATCGGTTCATTTTTATTCGTATTCGGTTCGATGTTGTCTGCGTTTAATATCGATGATCGAGATTGGTGTGTTATGGGAAGGGTTGTTGTTTTGGTTTTAGTCTTCGTGTTCGAATCACGGTTCTGAATTAAAAAGCTGAAAGTACGTATTTTGTGTATCTCATGTTAGAAAATGCGGGAATCTCGAGGATAAGGAAATAATTCTTTTCTAAGTTGTTCATTTTGTATCCTTTGTTAGTTTATCGACCGATAAAACGGTTGAAAAGGAAGATTTGGAATAAATCGGCACTGCAATATTTCGTTTGTTAAGACAGATTAATACGTATTTGATGATTTAAGTATAAAACGCAAGAGTTATTTACTGTTCGTAAAATATACGACTCTCAGCAAATTCTTATCAAACGACATTGCATATTTTATTTTTGGCTAATGACGTGACGCGTTATTTAATTAATAATCGATAATTAAACATATCATAGTTTATCTTTCTAGTATCTATGTTTTCTAAGTTTCATATATATATAAATGACATTGCATAAATTGACTAAAAAAGTGTCGTTGAAGAGGGAAGGCCGAGTAATTAGGTTACAGTATGTTGCATAAAAATCGTACACATTTTGAACTATTTTATTGTTTGAAATAATAGCAAGTCAATATTATCGGTATAAAGAAACTTAAAGACCTTCTGTTCGTATTTCTCCGTCTGAAGTGAATGGAAAGCAAGTTATGCGACAAAATTTCTGCAATATCAATCGCTGTATACACCCGTCAGATATCATTTGGAGTTTTTAGTTATCTTATCTGGCAGCGAACTACCGGATTAGGATAAATACATGTAAAATATAAATAAACGTTGCAAAGAATGAATTTTGTTCGTTGCAGTTCAACGATTCGATCCAGAAGAAAGTAGATATTTATTCGGACAATATTTGCGAATTTTTGTTGTACGAGCGATAAAACGATAATAGAAAGTTCCCCATAATATCATTTCATCATTTCCGTGAAAGTCCTTTGGGATTAATTATCATTCATTTTACGATTTACCGCGTGATTTATTGTGAGATATTCGTTCTATTAGAGTCGATAATCGGATCATCGATAGTATTAAAATTGTGTTGATAATTCGGTAAAAAAGTTCAAAAGAAATTCCTTAAATTATGTTTACTTTATACCTCTGAAGTAATAACTGTGCAAATAGTGAAACAGATCCTACGATTACTCGCGTTAAATTCCGTATTTAGTTTGTTTCAAGCAAATATTTATACACATTACGGTACATTCACACTCGCTCCCATCAATTTCGTTAACAACGAATAAAAACGAAATTTTGTATACATAATATTTATCCGATATCGAGAATACTAAATGGCGAACGATATACATGTAGAGGAAATAAATAAAAATTCTTCTCGGTAGAGAGAATAACGTAAATTTTATGGCAAACCACATGACTGAGCGCTGTCAGTGCTAGAATAACGTCTCAATCCAAAATCTTCCTCGAAATCAACGTGCAACGCACCAAACAATACCATATCGATTAAAAAGATTGGAGGATCGACGGAATCACGCATCGAGCTGAACAACGTCCAATTATCACTGACGTTAAAATCACATTTAATTTATGTAAATATGAAATTCATAAACTTGTACACGTATTACGTAAGTAATACACATACAATAGCAAACGTAATTCGAACAAACAGTAAAAGAAAAGGGAAGAATTATTTCTGCATACATATCTGTATGTGTATACACATGCATGTAGTTCCTATGTTTCTAACAAAAATTATATGTAACTGGTTTTTCATGTGTGTCCTATACATAGAGCTCGTTCAAGAGTAACAAAGCCTTGTCAGCGATCCCATGGAGCGGCTAGGAGACCAGGATGTCTGCATCGTTCCAACCAAATCGAGAGAACTGCCGCACTTGAAGATAGGCAGCTCCGTGTTGAAGGCCGATTTCGACGAAGGCGATGACTTCTACAGGGAAAAGACGAAGAACGAGTTACGCGAGACGCCAGAGGTCGTGGAACAGGCGTTGAAGGACTTCAAGGCGATGTACAAAGGTACCAGGTAACGGGACTGCTGGGAAATGGTGCCCGGTAGCGCTATAGCGTTGATTTCATGGCCACCTTAATATACATTCACTCGGATAATCGTGAAATACAGGGAAGTTTGGTAGGAAATACTCGATTTTGCAGTTCGTGCAAGATTTAGGAGAATTTTCCGCGGATAGAAACGGTAGCTATGAAAATGATTAGAAAAGTATGGTTAAGTTTAAAAATGTCACATGACTGGCTTTACGAATAGTTTAGTAGGAAAGACTCGCTGTACGTATTTGGAGAGGATTTAAGAGAAGTTTGCGTTAATTCGAAGAATAAAAGGAAGCATTTCCAAGATGTTACGTGAATCGATATACGATAAATTAGTGACATTTTAGCCGATATGTGAGAAGAGAAAATACGCTTTTTAACACTTTACTGACCGTTAGCGGTTCAACAGGATACGCACGTTCGACCGACAGTTCAGGCGCAGATTCTCCCTGGCGCCGGCTCTGTTTTCGGTTTAGACTCTCCAATACCATTCTTTTCGTTCATCGCGAACGGTATGTTTTTCAAATTGGTATAAAACTATGGGAGCTTACAAAGCAACGCAACTGACGCAACTGAGCAAGGTACTTTAATACTAAATAAGAAATTATTGCTCAAATAATGAGAAAGATTGTCGGCGACAAAAAGCCGATTAACAGGCTATCGGTCTGTAAAGTGTTAAGAAATCTTGTTGTTTTCTTATCTGTCTATTGCAGATGGAGACGTTTAGGTAGAATTCAGGTAGGTTCATTTGGGTAGAAAAGCGAAGAGCGTTCTTCGTGCAAATCTCTGTCGTGCAAGCATGTTACAATCCTTCATTTATCTGTTGTACACTTCAACCGGTGATATTTTCTTTTAAATTGAATCGAAGAGGATGAAGAATACCGCGTGAAACGATTTCTCATATGGAAAAGAGTTCGATAGATTTTCATCGACGTTTTAGAATCATTCGATTCTCTGCAAGTACTTTGAACAGGAAAATTGTAGAAAGACAAAGAATAACAGTCGCAATCATTTATCAACCACGATAAATATTTTTCATATTTTCTTATCAGCCAGGTTTAGTGATCTGTGCGATTTTTCTCGATAAATCAAAATATCCTATCAGCAATAACGAAGGTAAAACAAGATTAATTAAGCAATCGACAAGACTAAAGTACAAAAAGCCTTTTATGGAAATAAATAAATAAATATTTTTGATATCTTGTTACCAGCCGGGTTTAATAATCTGTGCAATTTCCACCCGATAAATCCAAATACTCTATCGATGATAGCGAAGGAAAGACAAGATTAATTAAGCAATCGACAAGTATAAAAAAGTATAAAAAACCTTTTACGGAAATACGATTCTTATGGTCGAATTATACTTTGAATTAGCCTCGTGTTGTTGCAGTTACTCTTATAGCGAAGAAAGGAGTGCTACGAACGACACGCAGCGTTGTCGTGATGTTACCACGCTGTACGTTCGTTTTATGCGTTCGGAACCGGTTAGGTGAAAATGAAAATTTCACTTTATCGCGAGCTCGGTTAATGTTCCTCGAAGGAACTTGATAGAAACTGAAGGTAATAGTCGCAGCGAATAATCGTCAAATAATCACTCGCTTTCTTATTTTAATAAATACTTTTTGCTTACTTAATTTTTCTTTTTTTCTTACACAAGGAAAATTTTCTTCGTCACTATGAACGAGTTAGCGAACATCTTCTTTTTAAAATTGTACCGATCGTAATAAATGTATCGTTATGATCGAATAACCGCTAGGTTTGTCTCGTTCGTCGCCTGAAACAATATCAATTTTCCTTTGTAAAGAAACGCCAAATGTAATTGCACGTTTCGATCGTGAAGGTTTGTGTTTCATTTTTAGACGAACCCGATCTGTTCGTGCCGGATGACGATGAATTTTGTCGGAAGTTCCTACGACCTTGCAAATGGTACCCGAAAAGTGCCTTTGAACTGGTGAGCTAAATTCTACCTTAACATACATATTCATACACCTACTGTCATTGCAATTCAACAACTGCGTCAATAATTATCGTTGAAACTCGAACAGTTAAGTTTGAAATAATTAAGAGAGCGCAACGTATGTGTCAATAGCAGCGAGTATGCTGATTGCCGCAAGAATTTGTCAGCTGTCAATGATTTAAAAAAATTATTAGAATCGCGCTTCATTTCGAAATTAGGTAAGAATTATATTGATAGAAAATCGTTGTAACTTCACAGATGAAACGGTTTTACAAGTTCAAGGCGAACAATCCACGCTACTGCTTAAATCTCTTACCCAGCAACGAGAAGAAGGTGCTGTCTTCAGATATGGTGATTCCGTTACCAGATCGTATGGCGGATGGTTGTAGAGTGCTTCAGATCAACTGTGGGAAAGCGTGGAACACAAAACTCGTCAGTATCGATGAAATATTCCGATCGATCATACTGTCACTGGAAGCGGCTATGGCTGAACCCAAGACACAGGTATACTCAATGGAATTGTCATGTTCTTGTTCAAAACAAATCTCGTTTTAAATCTCATCTCCATCTTTTGAATAAAGAAGAATGTCAGGGAACGACGAATAAGTTAGACGCATGAGAAATGCATGATGAAAATAAGGTGTGAAATGAAAGTATGTTATACAAACGTAAAAAGCCTTCTTCCTTCGAGTATTGGTTGAGCTTACAGAGGAAACGATTGTGTAATAACTGGTATGGAGTCTAGCTGCCTTCCAGCAGCATATTTAGTATCGTTAGGAAAGCACGCTCTATCGGAGTCGATACATAGCACCTTGAAAAATGTGCAAGTCTCATCGTAACATTCTATTCGAGTTCTCACAATACCCTACCATGTATTTTCCCATACGGTGCCGATCTTCCAGACGCATACTTTATACGCATATGCGTACAACCGCGATATCGTGAATATTTCTCCATTTCGTTTGAAAAATACTGCTGTACCTTTGTGAATATCTTTTCCCTGTATTCTATTCTTCCTATTCTATCATATTTCTGTTTACCGTATTCTGTCTCACCTTATATTGTAGTTTAGATAAACTTTTGTCCTATTTATTTGCTCCATTCTACTTGTCGCGTTACGTTAACGTTCTATTACCGCTATAATTTGTCATTATGTCTTTTACATGTTTTCTGTAGATTGCTGGAATCCACGTAATTTTAAATATGGACGGCCTAACATTGAACCATGTGACACACATCACTCCGAGTTTCGCCGCCTCGGTAACGGATTGGGTACAGAGATGTTTACCCTGTCGACTGAAGGGTATCCACATAGTGAATCAACCCTTTATATTCAACATGGTTTACGCTATCTTCAAACCTTTCCTTCTGGTACGTGCTTCGACGATCATTTATCAACGAGTTCTCATTAACCCCTCCGCGTTTTCCGCGTCGTTTACGACCAAAGCGTATTTTTCTATCGTCGGAGAATTTCTTAGATCGTATGAAAATAAGAAACAATTGTTATTGGTCGCGCCTGATTTACCTACACGCGTTGAAAGCTTCTTTTCCGGTCGAAAGGAAAGTGAGATGGAGACATAAAAAATTCGATGATCGTAGTTTGGTTAATTTTGTGTCTAATGTACTTAATACCATATTCTCCTATTTGAATGAAACAAAGTTCGATTACGACGGTATATCGAAGGAAAGACTAATCTAGATGTATATGCAAAAGTGAATTTTAATAATTTTGCATATTACCTCGTGCTAGATTTTGTACAGCTAAATGTTAGTCTGGATACAAATCAAACTGAGAATAACAATTTAACGATTTTGATACTGTTTCTTTATGTATTTATTAAATAGACGAGGATGATTCGTAACAATATTTGTCGCTTTGTAGTATATTTTAATTCGATCATCGATAATTGAAATTTCATTTACAGGAGAAAACACGTAAGAGGCTTCACTTTCATGGAACAAACAGAGACACTTTATTGTCTTTCATTAATGCGAAAGCTTTGCCGATGGAGTTCGGTGGTGAACTGGAGATGCCGAACGAATCGATTGGTCAAGGCGTTTGCGATTATTTCTGCTGGTTCGAGAAGGACTTCGAAGGTACTTTACAACTTGTCGCTTCTCAATTTCTATTCCATATCCTCGAATATCCTGTGGAAATTAATTGCATGCTGGTATATTATAGCGCGATACGTATACACATACATATAGGGTGTCCTTGCAATTTAGTGTACAAATTTTAAAAAATTTGTCAAAATAAGATTAATACATCATGTAGCAAAAAGCTTCGTTAGAAAGTTATACGTGTTATGCAATGATACGAGCGACATATGTTTATCGTTTCTACTATGATCCTACCATACTTGTATGTAAAGAAACTAGACAAAATTATCACGAGATTCGGTCTATGATAAAATTAATAGCATACCGATTTTAATTTTGCATTTACAAAGGCGGACGACACTTCGAAATGCGCACACAAGTACATATACAGGGTGGTTGGTTACTGGTGGTACAAGCGGAAAGGGGGTGATTCTACGCGAAAAAAGAAGTCGAAAATATAGAATACAAATTTTTCGTTCGAGGCTTTGTTTTCGAGAAAATCGACTTTGAACTTTGGCTCGGTACGCGTGCGGTACGTTATAACGGATCTCACTGTGGATCGTTGTCTCGATGGAAAAATTAAAAAAAGAAAATTTTTATTCTATATCTTCGACTTCTTTTTTGCACCACCAATTATCAACCACCCCGTATACAGCTTTACGTCGTACGTGAAGTTATTTATAGCTTTTAATACAACATTTATGGAATTTTTGCTACATGACGTTTTAGTTTTAGTTTTATTTTTATCTATAGAATACACTGACGCAGTTCGGACATTAAATTCTTCAGGACCAAATTTTTATTAATTCGTAAAGGAAGTTAATTTTCTTCAACATCGTGTTAACGCGACACTTCATTCGCTTCTGAATTCTGCTTTTCAATATTATAGTTGTGGAGGGATGTTATCAAATGTAATTTTACACGTTGATTTTTAACGAGTAGAGTTTCAAGCAAAATTAATCCATTAGTCCATTAATCAAGAAAAGATAAACGAGGAAAGTTAACACCCTGTTTAGTGGGAATGCCACAAATTGTGCAAATCGATCTCGACGTAAACGCATATTTTATGGCCACGTAATTTGATTTACCAATGCATTGTTTATTATCACGGGGTCTTATTGCGTTTGATTCTTTAAATAAATGTACAGTTCCCACGTTACGAATTTCACATTCTAATTCGAATTACACTTGATATTAGTGACTTGCGTAATTACGCATGTATTTCGTTACTGAGTGCTATTATCGGCTATGGTTTGGGTTACGCAACTGCACCTCGTACAATTTCCCTCGTATACAGAAAAGGATAATTGCCGGACCATGCAACTTCGTTCGTTACGTAAAATGATTAATTATCGTCTTGAAAAATATCTTGTTTATCTTTGATTCTCGCTTGCGAAGTAAACCCCCACTGACTTTCTTCTTACCCTTCAACTATCTCCCTTTTACGCTTTACATACAGCTATATCGTTAACAGATAATAAATGTGTGAAAATATTGGGAAACTTCAAATTTTAAAGAACAAAGGATTTCTACAAGAACGGCAAAAACGAAAAGAGATTTTAAAGAACAAGAAAAAGTATGTTTAGTCAATGAAGCAGATAATTGTTCTTTTAATCCTTCTATGGAAATATTTTATTTTTTCCAGGGAAAAAGAGTTAGGCAGTACGTAATTCTTAGTGTTAATAAAGGTCATCTCCTAGATTTTCAGGTAGATAGGGTTAAATGGTTTGTTACATGATCTGGTAAAGCAGCTTCTATTCTAGTTTGATAACAGGAAATAAACGAAAGGAATAGTTTGTCCAAGCTTGCGATTCGCGTGAATGCTGGACTTATATAAATATTAGTAATACAAGTACAATTAGGGTAATGATATAGTCCCCGGATATCCAAGACTGCTTAACCTGCGTATTCACTTGTCCATATTAAATTTTCTAGAAAGTAGTTGACTTATGATAAACTCGTGCAAATTAAAAATTTGTCTCGTTACAGCTGCCAGTAAATATGGATATGTTAAGAGTACAAAATGACGAGGGACAAGGTGTAATAAGCCTCAATTTGAAACGAGATAACAGAGATTTTAAGGTAAAGTGATTGTTTTCATTGAATAAGTATAACGAAATAGGGGAAACGGGTGATAAGCATTGGAAAAAATCACGATTTAAATATCAAAGAAGGAGGAGATTGGGAGTTCCAATAGTTATCATTATAGATGGATCGATGATCTTTATGCTCGCGTTGGATAAAATTTATTTGAGAAATAAGAAAGATAGATAAACGAATTACAACGATGAGCGTATCGAAGTGATAACGAAGTTATCTTGTAATTATCTTCGTTATGAATAAATAAATATTTCGTGATTTCAAATGCGACAAGTGTAACGGGCAATATACGTTGTTATTGATATTGTTACTTGGTTTAATAAAATATATAAGCAATAAATACATATAAATTATAGTCGTGGTAAATAATTGTGACATTGATGGTTCGTTGTATAATTGATTGATTACGAGTATATTTTTAATAAAAAAATGTTGATCGAAACAAAAATAATGGTAAAGCCTATGTGCGGTTATTATGTGTAATTACTTTAGTTTTTTTTTTTAATACGCATTAAGTACATATTTTACAAGCGTATAACCTTGTGATAAACCCACTTTGTTTAACAATAAATTAATCAACATGTTGATAACTTAATTTATACGAAACATATCAGCTGGTAGATTCTTCTGAAGTTTTGGGGAACTTTAAGTTAAGTAATTAAGTTAACAACACTATATATAAATGGTATTTCACTTTTAACAAGTTTACAGTATATCATTTTAAAAAAATACATCGAAGTACATATTAAAATAATACGAAAATAGGGTAAAATATAGTACCATAAATATCGATTTAATATCATACAAAATTACTCTAAACTATAACTCGTATAAAATCCTGATAACTCGATTATTTATCTTCTGCAGTAAAAAAAGAATGATAAATCCACAACTGTGTAACTAATTAACTAAAACAATGTGTCTACTACCCTTCCATTCTTTTTACAAAAGTCTAGTTAATAACGCTTAGTTAAGAGATTTAACTAAAAATTACCTATTATAATCATTTATAAATAAGCAACTAACTAGACTGTATGTCGAATTTGGATTACTACTTTGTCGGAAGAACCCACAGCCAGCGTCTTTGCTCGAATATCGATTTTCGATCGAACAATCGTTTTTCCGTCGTTTTGAAGGCATACCGAAGCGCATGGATTATTTTTTATAACCATACGAGTTGATTGCTGAAAAAAGATCAAAGAGGAATCGATAAATAAATAATATCATGCGTAATATACACGCTGGGCCCTCTCGTACAACAATTTATTAATTAATAATATTATTAGGTTGTTCGAAAAGTTTCTTTCGTTTTATAAGGAAATAATAGACGCGCAACGTTCTTCCCTTTATATTATTTTATCGAATTACGTACGATCAATTTTGTTCCGTTGAGACAAACACCGCGACATTTCACAGACTTGGTTTCACGTTTGTACGAAGGTGCACTGTTGTAAAAAAATATGTTTGCGAAAGAAAGGCACTTTTCGGACAACTTAGTAATAAGTTGACTAGTCAGAAACTGCGGCTATAGACTTCTCTTTCCCAATTTTGTAATTTATTACCTACCGTCAAATTCCTTATCGCACATTAGTAACAATTCCAACCACTGTGATCCCGTTACACGTGGAAGTTGTAGCGTTCCACCGTAACAGGCGGGCAAACATTTTGGCGAGACGTATTGGTGGAACGATTTGCGATCTGACCCGTGGAAAATCAGCTGAAATCACCAAATTATGCATTAAAATCGTATTTTTTGTAATATCTAATACAATGCACTGTATGGATCTCATCGGTTAACATCGACCTTGGAATTTTACAAAAATTCTTTTCAAATATGCTAGGACATCGATCGACCAGATCCTGATTATCTACAGTCCCGGTTATCTACAATTTTTAATTATCTATTTACTAATTACAAATGCTTGTACGTATCATGCAATTCTTTCCTCTTCCTACGAGATCTTTCTTTTGATTATTCGTCGCTTTCTCGGGTCAACGACCGTTATTGCTACTATACACGCTAATTGAAATTCCTAGTTAAATAACAAGCCGGTTAGGAGGTTAACAAATGGATCCTATCAGCCATTGAACTGCAACTTTCTCCGGAGAAAGTTGTAGAAATTTTCAAAGAGAGGTCAACTCACCCTACTCTTCAGCTTCTCCCTTAAGAACGGCTTGAACAACGCGAACACCATGTTGAACACGTACGGTTGGTTAATAATATGTATATTCTTAATTCGGAGAGGTACCGCGTCCTGCAGCCAATCGACTATCCTCTTCGCGATCGCTGGAGTGAATTGCCAAGCCTGCTGAAGAGTAAGTCCATCCATATCGAAAACGACTACGGCACCAGCGATTTGTGTATTTGGCTCCAACATGGCAGCCTCCACATACAGAACGCAACCTTTGAACACTTCGTCCAAAGAGCACTTGTTGTGCTTCCATTTTTTCCCAAGCTCGATGATTAGTATCCTTCGTCCACATTGATCTCGGTTGGGCAGCACGGTCAAAATATTGTGCTCGAATATGTTCCTCTCTCGGCTGGGTTTCAGATTATCGTACATGTCCGCGTGCTTTATTTTAAAACTGTAGTAATTCTTCACGAGTTTCAATGCCGATTCTGGATAGTATTTGCACGGCCTGAGAAACCGAATCAGCCAGGCATCGTTCTCCAGCGGACACTTCAAGTCGGTTTCGGCTGTGATAGATTAAGGGTGATAAAGACGAATCTATCGTGTTTTTGTCTGTGATCTTTAGATATTAATTACTCGATCGAGCATCGTATCGTAGTGAAATTTTCGAGCTTTCGAACAGAAAGACATAATATCGTCGATCGGTATTTGCGAATGAAACTTTACCTTTCAGTAATTCTCTAAGTTGAGCGATCGATTCGTGTTGAATTTCTGGCGTCTCGCGAAGTTCTTTTTTCGCCACTTCCTGCAACTCCGGTCCAGGTGGCGATATTTCGAACTCGAGCGTGTAGTCGCCGAGTTTCAGAGACGGAATATTATCCCAATTGGTCAACATGTTATCTGCAATGTATTACATAAGTAAATAAATACGTTTCTATTAATATCGATTTAAATCATCGAAATCCGTGTGATATGACGATAATTAAACATTTACGGTGGCTCGATAGTTTCTATATAGTTTGTATATATTTTTCGAAATATCTGCGATCGGAGGGGTTGCTGCGAGAAGAAGGCAGTTGCAGAAATTTGAGTAAACCAACAACAACCAAAATCAATCGAAATCGAATCACTTGTTGTCTATAAATATTAGAACATCTATCCGTTATATCTACTAGAACATTTTATTTAGTACTTTCATTACAGACGCATTCGATGCGAACGATATAACGGATTTACGATAATATAATTCGAAAATAAAGGCAGCGAAGTAGCGGAGATTTCTATTAAAAATCAGTGACCTAATATTTACGGCCGACAGTGTACACACATTTTCGGTTTTGTTTCGAACTTATGATTTATTTATCGAAATGTTTTATATAACGCACATAATACATTTATCAAATGCTTTTTCACCAGCCACTGTACGTAACTTCTCAGATCATTAAAATCACAAACAAGCAACAGGTTAAGAGAATTTCACCACTGACTTTCCACCTCCATCTTTCCGATTTATTAGTTTCCTTTTTCCTTTCGTTTGTTTATCGTGTCTTCGCAGAAGTTATAATTCGTCCCGTTTTATGGTCTTCTCACAGAAATAATAATTCATCTCTGAATAATTCAATTCCTTTTCGACAAAACTCTCGACGATTCGTCCGCATCGTCGCGACTGACTACACATCCGATTCGCCAATTTGTAATTATTCAGATAAGCCGAGTGTGCAGAAAGCGACGATTTTGTCACGATAGTGACTCACTCGCCAGTCAAAGGCGGTTTGATACTGAAGAACACTGCCAACTCCGCGGAATTTAATTAACGAAGCGTACGTTCTCCTTTAAACGTTCATTATCATTTCACCTCCTCCTACTCGGCGTTTACTGAAAAACCAACCAGAGAAACTATATCGCAAATTCTATCTAGATTTCGTTCACTCGCCATAGATTATCTCATTTCCAATCATTTTTAAGCATTCCTATTATTCTTGTTAAACCATCTGTTCGTTTTTCTTGTCTTTTAACGTACTTCGGACTTTGTGGAGTCGTTTCAAAGACTCGAACGTGATTTTGTCGCGAATTGTAATTATCGTAATGATGGGGACGTACGACAGACGGAAATTAAACTTGCTTACAGCGCATGCAATAGATTGTAGCAAATATCAAAGAGATCGATAGATACATAAAAAAAAAAAAAAAAAAAAAAAACGACTTTGTAGAGAATAATTTAATAGCATGATAAACACATCGCGAATGTTCGTGTTAATTCATAGTTTTACGAATAGAACTAAACGTTTCAATAAAATTCGATTGGAAATTTATTCTAAGTGATATAACGAGTACATTACTTTCGATATGTGTAGCTGTCAATCAGGGCAGGCGCGAAGAAGCGAGTTGAAATGCTTACGAAACGTTAGAACAAAGAATTACGATATAATCTAATCATTCTGAACGTTAAATACGTAAAATTATTAACACGTTAGACCGAGAAATATCGCAGAATGTTTGATCGTTTCCCAATCGTTTCGTGAAATACAACTAAAAAATGTAATCAATGTTTAATTGACATAGTCGTTGCGTAAGAACGAGACCACGTCAAACGCTGAATTTGCATTGGGAAACGTTATTCGACATTTTTTTTTCCCAAGCGTTTCATATTCTCGAAGCAGACAAGATTCCTCGTACAGGCACGTGCAACGATTGCTGAAGGATGTATCCTTCTCCTTATATACTCCTCTTCTTTTTCTTCCTTCCATTTTCAACAATTACGCCTTCCCGGTCGCAGCTAGAGCGTGGAATCGCGTTGTACGCTCAACGATGCGGAAATCTCTGCGTATAAAGGTGTACATGTACCTTGGTGCAGATGTTTTCTTATGATTCTACGAGTGGAGATCTAGTGCGTTAGATGTATTCTCCTCTTTCTTTTTCGAGAAAGAAGCCACATACTGTAACATCTTGCTTACGAATCGATCCTGGTTCGACGTTTAAATAAATATACAAATATTTAACAATTTCATCGACGTTCATATGTACATAGTTATATTGGGTTTTCCAACAATTTTATGCAGAATTATAAAGTAAGTACAAAGATTATCTCGTAATCGTTGTTCTGGAAGGATGACGGGTATATTCGAGAAAAGTATACTTTTTATTAGAATTTGAAGAAAAGATAATTGAAGGTAGAAACAAGATTTTATCGTTACTGCTAACTATTATTACTATCACTGTCAAGTGATTCGAAATAGAATCCTCAGAGCTTATTTATTCACGTACAAATTTTAACATCGTTCGATTTCTTCTTTATATTCATCGGACGGAGGAGGAACATTCGCATTATCGTATTCATTCCCTGCGAACTTTAATCTGAAATAAACGTAAATCGTATATGGAAATCGAAATTATGCGGATTGATCGAGGCCAAATGAAAGGACAAATGTTTCCTTTTGTTATCTATATAGATATTGTTGTAACGAAGAAACGAACAAAAGTGCATCGATGCAGTAATTTATAAATATTGCCCAATGTTGACACGTAATGCAACACAACGCAATCTTCTCCTATTGCTCGTGGCGCAGTTCACAGATCAGGTCACGAATTGTGTGCACACTTTCACCAAGAGTGGCAACGGCTACGTATTTCCACCGGAAAACCATTTTTAGATACGCGTTATAAAATTCACTGCGTAATTACTTCCATGCGAAAGCTTTTGCTATTTAAAGAAGTTAGTATAACGATAATATAGCATAGTTACATAGTTCTTTGCATAACCGGTATATTGTATAATATAGCAGTAATAGTAGTTTAGCATAATGATAATTATATGTAAGTAGTATCGTAATAACTTTAGTTGGAACGAGAAAGGTAAACGCATGAATATTCAAGTAATCTGTGTAATTAATGTTGTTGTAACGTTTCACGTTATAAAGAACATGTTATAAATTTTCCTTCAGTGCGTGATTATTTGAAGCGTATGTAAATGATGTTCGCGTAATTAGTAGATCGACCAGAATCAACTGGAATTAACCGGAGCTTTCCTCGTAAATGGTAGATAAGGAAATGGACGGTAACAATCGAACACGTTCTTCGTACCAGGAGTTAAAAATTCGCTACTTCAGCTGCATTCAATTCTTCCTCTCGACATTAATATTCTCAATCGATCGATTAACCTACGTTACCAGGGATGTATACAAAATTCACTTTGTTCTTCCACTGCAATAATAAAATTAGAATCGAACTCTGTTTAAAAGACTGGAACGTCACCAAGAAGCTGTGCTAATCATTTGACGAAAATTCACGAGAAACAAGTCACAATTTGAAACTCCTATCTCTGTTTTTCTCGACGACAAACTCCTCTTCTTTTTCCACGAGCCGTACATTAACGACGAATGTTCCCAATTCGACTAAAACGAATACTTTGCTGCGCACACCCTTCACGCCGGTTACTCTCCTTTGTTTCCCCATTTAGGAGAAACGGACGGCAAAGAACATCATACCCTGCGAACGACTGCGAATACACGAGACAAACATTACCTTTGTTTCGCGTCTTTTGTACACCGTCGAACGCGTAAAATGGACGAGCAAAAAACGTCCAGGGATTTTACGTAACGCAACGGAGAAGGTAGCTGCTGTATGTGTCGATCGCAGACAGAAAACCAGATAAAGGAATCAGAAAGGTATTTTGACTCGATCAGTCGTTTGACATCGACGAAATGGATCACGTAACGAGAAATGGAAGAGAAAAACCGATAAAAATAACGAGTAGTAATTTGGTAATCATAGATAAGGTATTTATAGGCATTTTGGAACGAATAAAGGACATTGAATATTAATCGAGAATTAAATCACTAGAGAGTTACCAATATTCTTGATACAGTCACCTCGTTTGAAACCTTAGACTATAAAAAAAGCTGCATATTATTGTTATCGTCGATTCAGTTATTATTTAAAGGATTATATATTTTTGTTGGCTCGTTACTTCCTTATATTCTTTAAGATAAAAGAAACGGTAACGTTACGAAAGAATACACAACGTTGGATTAATATGAAAAACGTGACAGCTGTTCGATGTTTTTGTCCGTATCGAGGCAAACAATGTCGGATGAGAATTATAAGAAAATAGTAAGTGGTTGTAAGAAGAGATGAATTGCGAATAAAAAGGAAACCGTAGCTGGTTTTACACTAGTGTGTGACGTAGGTACTAAATTCGGAGGTACTTTGAGGTGAAATTCGCAGCCATTCGTAGCACACGAAGACAGAGATCGATCCTGTTCCCCTGGAACAACACAACTCGTGAACATGGTACCCTTCATCGTACCGAGCAGTTTAATTGAATCGAAATAGCTAGTGGTTGAATTTATGTACATAAATATATCAATCGTTATTCCGTTAGCGAAATGGAACAATTTTCGACGAGCTCGAAATCTATTTTGATTACGTTGAGTATATATCAAATTTACAATTCTACGTCTTGGAATGATAAAGCGGGCAATATTAGACTTTGAGATTCGCAAAGGCCAATTTGTTCGATTATTCGACCGAGTCCATGAAATATGAATTAATTGGATCGGGTATTTCTCGTGTCACCCAGAGACGGCCTGAAAGGGCGATCGATGGCGAAAGTACGAAGAAAAAGGATCAAGGACGCGATCGCAGAGGTAATTAGCGGTTGGCAGGCGAACAGAGAAACAAGAAAGAAAAGTGGCGCGCGAATTCCGCCGATTGCGTAAACTTTCTGCTTACGATACTGTGCAAAAGTTTCTGGCTATTTTTGATACTACGCGTGACGACTAGTCGCGTGTAAAGTGCTCTTAGTCGACGTACACATTTCTTCCTCAAAGAGACCTGCTATTTAAATATTTATTTTCCTCTTGCTTTCCGAAGACATCCTAAGAAGAAAGCATTTTTCCTATTAAATCGAACATTCGCGTCATGTGAACACCTTTTTTCCTTATTTTTTAAGCTGCCGGAATAACTTATGTAATAAGAAGCTATTATGGATTTAAAAATCACCAAGATCTTTAGAGAGATAAAATAAACATTTAAAATTCTGGAACTTCGTACTCGTCGTTGTTAAGTTTTAAAAGTCGACTCGGACGAGTTAATGGATTATGAAATCAAAGGTTGACAGAGGTCCGTTTCTTTCACCGTGTCTGACCTCGAGGTACAGTCAGCCACGAAAAAGGAGACGCTTGTGTTATTCGAGGTGAACCTGTTTCACGATCAGGGTCATCGGTGTTATATTTTGTTTGTTCGTTCGGAAAAGACACGAGGCGCCTACGATTTGGCTGGAGACCGCGATTGTCTCGGGAGTACGAGTCGTTTTGGAACCGAGAACTCCGAATTCGTGGCTTCTGGAATTGGACATATTAAACGTATCTAGATTTCGCCTTGACATATAATTAATACAGAGGATATATCACGATCAGAAGTTACAAATCGTGGAACGTTTATTTCTCTCTAAAAGAAGTTCGTGAATTAGCACGTTCGATTTCACGTTCCCTTCTCCTGCCAACCACCCTCTGTCAATATTTATCAGCGTGATTTATGAGAGAGTCGAAAGCAAGGGTTACTGGCGCACTTGCATTCGGGGTTGTAAAGTTTTATCGAGCAATTCCACTTAGGCGCATCGACCCGCCATCGCAATTGGCAGTCGACCAAGAACTGCTGAAACACAAGAGTGCAACGAGGTAAGCCACCTTCGCGACCAACGCGAAGATTCGTGTACTATTTAAACATCGAAATAGGAGCTGAACCGATGCCAGCATTCGGTTTCACATTTTACGCACGTTCGATCGTTGATGGACTTTTGCATAAACCGACGTTGCAACAGGCTGCGTCTTCGATGAATCGTTTCTCACTGACAACGAGCGTCTGTATCGTTTGTACGTTTCCACGAAACTGTTTTTTTCGCGAGAAAAGGGAAAACGCGCGTACTTTTTTCGTTCATGGTGGAAGTAAAAATCTAGAGATAGTCGTCGAATTTTCGTTCAATTCGAAACTCTAGTTAGAGGTCAGTGAGATAACTCTCTTATGCAATGGTCCAGAGACGATTCTCCATAGCAGAAAACTCTTGCCTCTTTCTCGTGATAGTTAGCCTAGAGCAATCCGAGAAAACTTTCCCATCGTTGAGGATGCGTAATACCATTCTCGGTGTTTGAAGGAGATCGTTAACGATCGTCGGAACGTCGGTCTTACGCCTTGCGTCTGCAAACAATTGGCAATCGACCAGACGACGACGATCACCTCCTGCGACGTTATTTTTCTTCCTGTTCTTTCAGGAAAATTCCAAATGTTTAGTTGACTCGGATATTCGAATATTATTTCATTTAGTTTCGCGTTAACGTAGAAATAAAATAACGGATCGTAACTATTTCAAGAACTGAAATTTATGTCATAATTGTTCTTAACTCTTAAAGATTGCGTTTTATACGAAAATTCAGTAAAGAATCGAGGATCGTTCGGCGAAGTATTTGTTGTTAATTTGCGCAAGGTTATATAAAGAAACTTATTCCGTGCCAATAATTTTGTTTATCGCCGTAAATAAAATCTGTAGTTTCTATTACTCCCACAAGGCAAGAAAGTAGTTCTTGATGGCCTGTCTTTTGTCTAGACGTTGATTACAGCACGAATGATAACCGAGAAAGGTGAGCTTAATTTCAGAAAGGAGCCAGGAGGATGAAAATAGAAGGAAAATGAAGGCAGATCTCACAATGGGCGTTAAGAAAACGAAAACAGAGGAAAGATGAAGATGAAAACTCGAGGAGAAACAGGAACAAAAGAAGAGGAAGAAAAGCTTCCTCCTGCAAGCTGTAACGCGTGGAACGAAGACATGCTCGTTACGTTAACTTTGATTGGGTCTTTAGATAAGAAAAGAACCTGATTTTCAAGACGACGAAGAAGAAAGCAACTTGAAATGTCAGAGGAATTACAGAGTCTTATTAGTGTGAAAAGAGATGGGAATCTGGTTCGTCGGCATCGAAGAAAGAGGTTTTTAGATAATTAGAGAACGGATGTTATAAAATAGGTTTGCGAGAAAAGTGTTGGTAGAAGCTCGATCGAAGTAAGGTAAGATTATACAAAAATAACAGGATACTAAAAATTGACGTAAGAAATTCTGCTTTACGATCGATCATAATTACAATTCTTCGTGATTATGTCGACAAAAATATATCGATGACTGTTCAATGAGTCATTATCAGGCCACCTTCAACGAGTAATATTTATGTTCCACAGAAAACAATTTTGTGATTTTATATGTACGTCATTCGTAATTGACTTTCCTTTCGGGGAGGGAAGTGTATTATTTACAATCCATTCGAAATTACTTGGACGAATATAAAACGCAGACAAGCAATAAAGAAATTGTTGACTTTGAAAAATATCCTATACACTTTTAGATTTATGGTAAAATACTTAAAAATATTTTTATTGAAGAAACTTCCCATCTTCGTTCGAATATTTTCTTACTATTTTGTTATTGATTTATCTCACAAGCAATGACAAATATTTTAGACATTTCAGAATATTTTCAAACGCTGAATACAGGTACGAATCATTAGATAAAAGATATTATTGGAATTTCAATTTAAGATATGTCACAGTATTCAATTGAGGACGTACTCTTCAAAAAGTTTCGTAATTGTTCATTAAAATCTTAACTGACAAGACTTAAATAAGTAAAATCTTTCATTATCAAACTATTAAAACTGCGTTACTCTCTAATGACGAAGCAGTCTAAAGAGTCGTCAAACAATAGCGTTATCTGTATATGAAGTTAGGACGGATATACGTACACTACCAATGGTAAGTATAATGAGTTACACATAGAAAACTTTGATGAATTTATTATATGTGTGGTAGAAAATATTATGAGTTTTCGCTAACATCGTAATGAGACACGATTATCATAATCACATTCACAAGATTTCAAACAAAACCGAAAATGTACATAAAAATTGCAAGACATTTTTCACAAAATTGCTGTACGATGTTTACATCTTGCTTATATCTTCGCTATAGCACACTAACTTCTTATCGTACATTAACATTTAAAACTGAATTTGATCGTGTAATAATATACTATGAAACTCACTTGTGATAATAATAAACGATAATATCGCACAGAGTCTTTTCGTAATTTCTTCTCGTAATTTGGTGATTAAATAATATTCTGTCAAAAACGAACAAATCTTCGCATACTTTCAAGCGTTGGAGCGCGTTTAATAAATTACACGAGTACCGCGTACTCTACATTGTATTTATATTAAAATCAATTTTCCGGCTAATTCGTAAAGCAACAGGATAAGCGGCGATCTTTGGTTCGAAACTTGACAACGACGTAATAGTACGATCACGGGAAACTGGTTAGGAAAATGTTGTATGATTCTGATGTAACTGTGCACACGTAACAAACGTGCCATGGTCGCAGAGAAACCGCTGGTTTCATTTGTAAGACGAACACGTGCGATGAACACAAAGAGAATTGTCTAGCATCGGGACGGTCTATCGAGGAATACCTTGGTCAGCATTTAGTTTTTCGAAAAAGATCCGGCTGTAAGGAGTTTTCGTGCGGGATAAGTGTTTAAAATTTTCTTGTAAAATTTATCACAGAATCTCGACAAGATTATCATCTACGTAGGAAAGTGAATGCTGGTTAAGTGTTGTGAAACGTGTGCGATACTTTCATCACTGACAGAAGTAATATGGACGCTAGTGTGTATGTAAATCGTTGCGTGTTTTCTATCGGCACGAATACATTATCGTTTTACTTGTCCGCCTTCCTTTTTTTATTATATCTTCGATTGACGTAGTGCGAATAAAGGTCGGCGACGAGAACAATTTTGTTACACGTCATAATGACCAATCTTAATTCCAAATGAATGTATTTTAATTTTCAATTAACGCTTCAAAGAAAATCTTATGAAATCGATTTGACTATTTCATGGTTGACTTGCTTCCCTGTTTTTGTCACTTTAAGATCTTAGTATACGATACGATGTATCTTGCGTGTATCGTCTCTTACGATCGTCGTGTTGATTTAATGTGATTTTCCGCCCGTCACTTCGATCGAAATGTGATAAAAATCATGTTCGATTTATTCATTAATTCATATTAATTCACAATGTCATATTAATTTTGTGTAATCTTCGCTGCTCAAGAGGCAGAAGGAAGCAAATAAGCAACAAGTTTCTTGTTTGCTAATACAATTTACGTTCCTGAGATCAACTATATTCTTGTTCCTTTTAATGAAAAAATAAATATTGAAACAGCGAAACAAAGAGACAGTCGAGGATTTGAAAAAACCGATTTTCCTCGTTGTTGGTTTCCCACTTATTTGATATTTACACGTGACGATAAAAATTGATCGTTGTACGAATAATTACGGGCTTGCGAAATATTACGCGAATAATTAGAAAGAATAAATACAAAGTAACGATTTTAACAAGGGAAACAAGTGTCGGAGCGGCCCACGATAACGCAACCTTTTGTTAAATGGCTCGTCTTGATCAATGTCATGTTTACTTTTAAATTACAAACCCGAGAGAGTCACGATAAGAGGGACGCAAATGTCAAGTTAATGTTAATGTTAGCGTAAAAATTTGGTACCCTGGTAATCGGATTGTCGAGTTGACGTTTACACAAATTCGTTCCTTTCTCTTCTAAAAACACTCGGAAGAAACTACTGAAAATCTCAACACCAAAAAGGACGAAGTAAAAATATAATTAATTCGTTCGCTAGAAATCTTTCCAATAATATTTCATTGTCGGATCAGTTGCCAAGATAAATTCGATCACATCGTAAAGCTAACGAGAGAATTTCGAACAAAACACGAAATTACAACGTATCAATTTTTTGTAAAAATGATAAAACTCAACCTATAATTTCAATATATTATCGCTAATAATAAGACCGCGCGACTTTATGCATATATCGATATATATGTTTCGATGTCGGATAAATGTTTCACATAAATGCACGAAAATTCACGGTAATGACATATTATAACGTCTGATGCGATTATAAACGATCGATTAAAAAGACGTTCGCACGCCTTAAACCTACCAAACTTCCATACAATTCTACAAAAACAATAGCAACAGCGCTCCTACACGAAACCAAAGAGTACTTACGTTCGATCATAACAAGTGTTACTTGACTCGGATCCTCGGTATCCTCTTCGGTTTTCTTTGTCAACGAGACTTTAAAGAGTTTGGCCGATACTTCGAACAAATTCCTTGGAAATCGACCACTCGATAAAATAACTAACACGGAACTGAAGCAAATACTAATGAATCAGCCAGTGTATCGACCAAGACACATCGACGGGACGGAAAATTCTGTCGACGGAACGAGTGAATATCCTCGAGGTGGGGGCGCAACGGTCGAGCGAACGAAGGCGAGAACGTTCGCCGAAGAACCGCGACGTGCGTTCGATCGACAAAACGGACGAAAATGCGGTGGGACCGGGCCCAAAGACCCGTTCTTATAGGCTCAACAGCTTCGCCTTCAGGGTCGAAAAAGTAAGATTAAACGATTTTTCGCGAGCGTCTACGATTCGTTCATAGAATCGATGATCCTCGTTGAATAGGTCGGATCGGAAGCGCGTTTCTTTTCGTATCGGCGCGACTCGATCGTCGTTGTCGACGAATAGAACGAATAGAACGAGATAGGAAACGCGGCATTGAAACCTGTACTGCGAGGAAAATAGTTACGTTTCACGCCGCCTGGAATTAAGCTGACCGATTCGTTGGAGGGGAAATGGATTTTATTAACTGATCGAGTGGAAATCTTGGTCGAGCTGTTTCCAGAGATTCGCGCGGTGAATAGAGAGCCGCGTGACAGGTGGCTGCAGGGAAATTGAACTCCGCTATGGGAAGAATTCGACCTGGAAATCGACGAGCAAATTGGAACGTAATGTCGTCTCCTTGCTACATACGTGATATACGTTTCTTCGATTATCGTTATGAGATACGGATCATTAACGAATACAGGACGCTAACATTTGAAGAAAATCTTAATAATCCACGTAAATCACACGCGTAACGATTGATATGGCAGAAAAATTGCCTTTGTATGAAAATTGATGGATATAATTATATTTTAATTTATTTACCGTAGTCGTCGTAATGTTTGTGAAAGGAGGTGTACGTCTTTGGATCTAATATTACAAAAAGGATATACAGGCAGCGTCACATTAATGTTTCAATATCTTTTAAATCTGAGTAACCTTTTTAAAATTAGACCGAGCGATTTTTTGAGAAGCTATTTAGAAGAATGAATTTTGCGCATTATTTATGACGTGTAAAGAAAACGTCGAAAAAATTGCAGTTGATTGGAATTGAAGAATCGCGAAGAAAATTGTAAAGAGTAAATGTCGCATTTTACAACTTTTTTATCCGAACTTAATTAACATCTTTATGAGCTATAAACGGTTAGAAATAATGAAAATCGCAGTTATTTACGACTTTCGGATAACCGTAATAAATTTGAAGATTCTTACGGGGAATCTTCCGATGGCTGTCGCTCGTTTCTGCATCAGCAGATTTCGATAGAACGTTCAGCATGTCTATAACTGGTATAAATCTACAAAACGTATCGTTTCGATTTTCGTTACAGACCCAGCTACAAAGGTTGTAAAACGCGGCCTTCTTTATTATTTTTCTCGCGATTCCGATCGATCGAAACTTTTTACGAAATCTTTTAATCTTTTTTATTCATCCATTGAATTAATCCTTCCAACTTCTTAAAAAATTTCAAGTCGTTTAGTCCAATTTTTAAAGAGTTGTTTTAAGGCGTTTCGAATACAAATGCGAGCGACTGCATATTATTCTCTTTCATCTATCGCGTGACAAAAACCAGAAGAACGATAAAAACAGACTTATCATATTTTTCCCATGTGATTTTTATATACACGTTCCTTCGGTGTAATTTTTATACTTTACACGCAATGGATTAGCTTTTTCACTTTATCCATGATTTTCAAATCATTTTTTTTGTTGTGAATATTCGAACGATGTAAGTATTCGCGCGCCAACAGGTAATTATAAACTTTTCAGACGCTTAAACGTGAACGTCGTAGGAATGCCAAACTGGTTGGGACTGTTTGTCACGCCAAATCGAAAGGTTCTTGAACCTTGAATTAATATGCGCCGCGTTTTCCATTCGGTGGAGCGCAGAACTGCGATCGTTCGCAATACGCGATCGGTATATAGTTTTGAATCTTTCGCGGGTCGGTTTATTATCGTCGTTTGACGCCTTGGCGCTGACATGCAGCCAGTCCGATTGCGGCAACTCTACGATTAGATAAAACGTTTCGAAATGGTGTTCGGTCGTGGAAAGTTGAAACGTGTCTCTTCCTTTCCCCTTTTTGTTTCCTTAATTAAAATCATGGTTGTTGCTAGTGACGCGATTAGGAACCAGTTTTTGAACGTGTATAAGTCTCTAGATGTGGAGATGACACTCTGAATTTCAAGGCTTTTCTCGTCGTGAAAATGTCATGGCCGATTATTAGATAACAAAGATAAAAAGTAAGAAAAAAATAGACAATACTACAAATTCGAGTGAAACACGACAATAAAAATATTCAAGCTGTATGCAACAGCGGATAAAGGATAAGAACAAATAGAAAGAATTCGGTGAATATATGTTGCAAAAAAGATATTCGCTTTAAAATAAAATATTCAGAAAAAGATACTTCTGAGTTGAAAATACATTAGCGGGATCCGAAGTAGGAGAAAATAAATTTCCATGAATTTAAATTAATACGATGATAAATGTGACGATACAGACGCTATTGGGTATATCAATTTTGTAAATTATAAATATTTCAGAAATTACTGCCTAGATATACCAATACGTAAATAATATTGTTGCTAAAATAGATATTAATTATTCAATCGAATTCGATTCGTTTTGTTCGTGATTAACATTCATCGATATAACTGTAATCGATATAACTGTAAATCTTCACTCATCGAAGATTCATCGGTGAAATTGCAAGATTTGATATTCCATTCTTTGCCTATCACTTCGAAGGCACAAGTAAAATTCCAAGTTACAAAAATCTCGCAAATCTACGAGTTGCCCAAACTAGACGAAAACGTTCCCAGCATCCGCACACGTTCCACTAATCGTGATTCGCCCTTCGTCATCATCACGACCCCATGTACTCGACCCCCGGTGACCGGAAACGGAACGGATAACTCTCACTCACCGTTTAGCCGTGATTCCATCATTGACTTGACTGAAGGATCGACCGGCGGTCGTACGATTCGACGAGCAGAGACGATGCCGTTGTCGTGTCAGGCAAATACGATATATCACGCATTAGTAGGTGATGTATAAACGAGGTTCTCTCCTCTATATAAACGCGTTGGGGAACTCGGTGACTCGAGCTCTGACCTTCCTTCCTCGTTACGATCGACTTCCCTCTCTCCGTATCTGTCGTCGATGCTCGTCGACGACAGCG
>NT_176515.1:632011-651039 GCF_000188095.3 Bombus impatiens
GCTCGTCGACGACAGCGTGGCCGAGACACGCGCGTGCCGTTCGATGCTCGAAGTGGAACGATCGATCGATCGAACGAACGAAACGGGACGGATGATTTCTGTCGGTCACGGGATTAATGGGGCGAAACAGCCTGTTTATCAGCCGCTTCCTCTCCCCGGCGAAAGTTCTGGTAGGAGGAAAGGGATGTTTGTTTATCGGATGGCACGGCTGGGATCGGGTTATGGGTGTTTATAAATAAATTGACGCTGAACTTGGAGACGGATCGTGATGAGCCGAGTCGCTGTGGCGTTGGGGCGGGTCAGGATGCATGATCGATCGTCCGACACGACGGTGGTTTCATGGTGGAAGGATTTGTTATATGATACGAGGGCTGAATATGAATGTGAGCATCGGTGATGTTCAGAGTGAACGAGAGATAGAGGGAGTGCGAAATAGAGATACGTTGCGGTGTATCGGTGTTGGGGTACCTAGTATAGGCATTAAAATATGGTAATGGAAATGGTAGATTGCCAGTGTAGCTAGTCGGTCGCTATCGAACCTTTGTATTCCATCGGTATCAGCGATAGCGACAGTAACAGTGCGATAATTATTTTGTTGCCTTGCGAAAGAGGTAATCGATCAAAGAAACGATTAAATCGTAGGAAGATCGAATAGTGGAGAATACCGAACTTGAAGATTCCACGAGATTCACGAAGTATCGATAAATCGATAAGACGAACCGTTGATACGTAATCCTTTGTGATAAATATTTATGCATATTAAGGAAGTATGTATCGAGTCCACAAGTTGCATTTCAAGATGAAAAGTCGTGATGCAAACCGTCGAAAAAGAACAAGGATATATTTAAAGGAGGATAATCCGAGGACGCCCTGTGCGTCAGTTACAAATTACATGCGAGCGTTTCCTTGAACTAGGCGCGAAGTCCGATTTCTGCCGCCAGTGTGTAACAAATATAAATCAGCGGAACTAACGCGAAAGATTGTTTAACTTAAGTAATACTTCTTCTAAGAAAAATCATAATCGTCGAAGAAATACCGAGAACCATAGTGACAATGCTAATAACTACAGATTTTCGTGCATAATTCATGATTTCTAGAATGTAATGGAAACAGAAAAAAACATAATGACAGTTTGTATATTTTGATACATTTATATTACATATCTTCTGTATATTTTTGTTTTCTCGAATTCCCATAAATGCATAAACAGCTGTAGTTTATAATACCGGTTTACCAACTATTTTTTGTTTTTTCGTTTAATATACGTTTTAATGTAAAACTAAGGGAATTAGATATTAGAAATGAGAATTTGAGGTTGATGTGACATTGTATTAAGCCGAGAAGGACGGAAGGTTGACCATCTATCGCTATTGTTACAATGTTGAGTCCGACCATAGAGAAGCAGCTTCAAAGAAGCACGTAGCACGTTGCAACATTTGTATGCAATGACCGTGTCGTCGTGAAAAGGAACGAGCGTCGTGTTTTCCTCCACAGTTTGGTAGTTCCACACTTTGAGTACGGCTAATGGAAACGTGTACATTGAAGGAATATACACCTGCCTTGCGAAGACTCAATAATTGAATTTACTAATACAAACTAGTTTCGAACACGAAGCTGATTGGTTTTTTGTTACATGTTTACTCGTTTATGGATCGACAAAGTACGTATATTGTTTTTATTCTATGCATGCATTCGAATAAATCCACTCTATCTTATATCTTTATATTTACATACTTACATTTTCCTTTCTTAGAAGAATTTTTCAAGCTTTTATCATTTGGACGTGTTTTCAATACGAAACTATGCCATCTTGTACTTACAATTTGTTCCTTTTTGTTTATTGCTGATCTCAGCAAGTACGATGGTAGTATATTAATTATTTGCGTATTTGTTCGTGGAGCTTCATATAATCGCGTAATTTCCCATGTATAGCAAAGACTCTACTAGTTAAATATTTTTCCTAACCGCTTCGATCGTCGTCTAATACTTTTGTAAATAATAACGTTAGTGACAAGTTGATGACACGTCTTCAAATTGCAGATTATAGGTACACATTCTTCTACAAATTTAGTTGTCTCGACCACTCGTGAGAAAGCACGTCAACGGGAGTCGTAAATTCCCGTTACGATTAGATAATCGACGGCACGAAATGATCGATCCCCTGATTTCTGTTACGATAATAAGGGTGGTTCTATCGAGGTTACACTGAGTTAACAGGTATAAATTAATGTTTATTTCAACAACTTTGTAAAGAAGGTAATTGACGCGTATGTACAAGTTAAGTAGGTGATTGATTTAAGGATAGAAGCCCGATAATGACACGTTGACTATTCTAACGATAAAGAATAAGTAAATCAAAGCGACGATGCTGTGTCGGAGGAAAGCTAGCGATGGGTGTGTCTAACGCAAGGGACCATCGGATTTGTTGATGACAATTTTGGTTAGGAAAGCGAGGGCAATAGACGTTGCTTCTGATTGGATAAAAGAAGGTTGATGGACTAGGAAGGGTCTTAGCCGCCCTCGATAGAAAGTTGCTAGTGGGAAGTGTCATACGTGAGAAAAACTAACTTTCCCGCGTCTTCCCGTAGTAAACAATAAGCTTTAGAAACGATTCGGTAAAGAGATGTTTGTTCGATCTGAAGGATCTTAGCTAGCAAAGTCCTGAGATTTATAATGGGTCCTTAGGAATATTGAGGGGACGCAGTAAGGATGAGGGGACATCTGGTTCCCACCTTGCCCGTGGAGTGTGGCCTGGTCTAGGTAGAGTGTCGCCCGACGTAACATAGTATTTTACGTTAAATAGAATTATCAGGTGTTTAATTTTGCAAAACTTACAATAAGTTAGAGCTCTACCTGCGCGAAATTCGCCATCGCGCGCTCGCCATGAGTTGTATCGTAAAATTCTAACCGAGCCCCGAGTGGTTCGCGGTTGACGGCTTAGCAGGAATTTTATCTGAAGTCGGTAGAGGTCTCCTTCTTTCAGCGAGAGACTTGGAACGCGACATCTTAGTTTTATCTTCGTGAATAACGATTGGGCGCTTCTTCCAAAATTTGTCATCCTCCTTATGACGTCTTGCTCCACGAAGAACGCCAATTACGGAAATGTAGAAGATGATAAGACAGTAAGAGTCATAAGAACACGAACATTTTTACAGTTATGTTTCCTCAAATAAATCCCCGGTAAATTCGGTTTACTCTATCTAAATCCTAGGTTTCTTTAAACAAACGTTGTATTTGCCTCTTAGAATAAAAGCTTACGTAGAAATGTTTAAACGATAAGTTATTTCCAATAACCAGTCAAACGATTTCTCCTATGCATTCCTTCCCCTCTTCTTTTTTCATGAAAGTTCGACAATCACGTGCGTAGTTATCATTCCTTTACGTGCTTGATTTCATGGAATGTTCCATTTGTACATGCGTTCAGTAAAGAGCAAAAGCCTTAGTCCACAGATATCGAACAGAAATATCTTGCTTTCCTTAATAAGTCTTTTACGAATAAATTTCACTAGACATTTTGTTCAAATTTATCGTGATCGATGAATCCAAATGATTTTTTGTGAAATTTTTACATATAGGAATTGTACGATAAATATAATACGACATTAAAATAGTAATAAAAAGTGATAGACAATGTACAATGATAATAAAAGACGAAGTAAATGAAAACAAACAAATGGAATTTGTTAATAAGGGTCATAAAAACTAACAGGACACGCTCTGTTGAAGATTAATCGAAAGCTGTTTAAAACTCGAGAAGATTCGATAAGAGAAACAGTATCTCCATAATTCTAATAACGTTGATAATCGTTGTCGAACAGAGAAACGATTCGTCGATCGCCCGTTGTTCGCCAAGAGGGGGAAACTTTTACTTCCTACACGTTCACGTACGATTCCCCTGTCATTAACCTGTTGTATTATTAGTGTGGCCAGTGCCAAGCCGATGTGCTTCGGGCGTGTTTCCGGCTGCCAATGAATTTCACGATTTCCCTTTCTAAGCTGCGAGTCGAATGATTCCTAATCCAGGAATAACGGCTATCTGTAGTGAAATTCATAGCAGCGTCGATCAATTCTGTTATTCGCTGATCGTGCGAGAGATCGCGTGAGAGCACGATCGTTTAGCTGTAATTAAAGCGGCGCGGTGCTTTACGATGGATGTCTCGCGATTAAATGTGCTCGTACGTTCCACAGATTTTAGTCTTTTACTTTTTAGGAACTGGAAATGTCAGGAGAAATTTTCTGGAATTGGACAACACTCTGCTAATAATTTCACTTTCGAATACTTTTGGAATATTTTATAGCATCGGGTTTGTAAAATTCCTTATGTAACTTTCCATACGAATTTCCTATGATTACGAATTATTAAAATACAAATTTTTAATTTTTCAATCTCCAAGTTTACAATTTTTTCAAGTTCCGTAAAAATTTACCATAATAACGTTTTAACTTATTTTTACGTGTTTCTGCAATATAATTGCATTGCCATTTTAAAGCATCTTTTACAAACATTTTCAGAAATCCCATGCTGTTCTTATCCCAAATTACAATTGATACGGTCGTACAACCGCGATTTGCAACTTTCTCCATCGTTGGATGATATAAACGTATATGAGATATTATGTTATTACCGAAGAATTTGATATTAAAGATTTTTGCCCTACTGATTCTATAACCCAGAGACGTTACGTTGGCAAGTGAAATTAATATGCTTGACGAGAGTAGTATGCTAATAGAAATCGCGAATAGTATGCGTTAGCTGTTCAAAATGAAAGTTGTTTTACAAGTTTGCTTGCGTTTTTTTCAAGTAATTAAAAGAATTCTTCAACACGTGCTTCGCGTTGTTATGTATTCATCGATAAATTTTTCTTGCGCATCTATCAAATGTTATTACTTATCGCCCCAGAAAGCCTGTAATTTTATTCCATTAATACCTAATCCTACCATTTTTCTTACGGTTAGTCTTCTTCGGTTTCGAATTTCTTGGAAACCTTCTTCCAGAGAGATTTCGTTAGATGAACGATTCTGGAATCTTTGCTTCAGCGAGCAGCTTATCCAGCCATTAAGCGTCGAGCAACCCTTGAAACTAAATCAACAGCTCAACCACGAGATTACTTGGTTCTGGGAAATCGTTAAACAAAAAGCGAATGGAAATGGATGGTCGATAGATGGGCAGGATGGTCGTGTTGAACATGTTTATTGAAACTTCGATTAGCTTAATGGGAAAGCTTCGTTCGTTTCAGTGTAATAAGCTGCAATAATAACGTCAGTAGAAGATTAAAATCATTACAGTTTATCAAGTTTTTGCTATTTCTTCAGTTTTATCGATAGCGTAGCATGATTAAAGCATTTACGCATTTTTCTTAATGATATACAAATTATAGACATGATTGAAAATTATACAATCTTATAATGACTTCTTAGAAGTGAAATTAATATTCAATTCTGTTATGATTTTGCTGTCTTTACGCGAGAAGAATAGACTGCAGATATTTATGCGAGTTTATATTTAATGGATAAGAGATATGTTTTGAAAACTCGAACGATATTTTATCTCAGCTAAAGAAACGGTTCCTACGTAAAAATTTGTTTTGCTCTCTAGATGTTATAAGATGTATCTTATTTCGGGGATTTTAAACCTCTTTGTTTACTTTCTATACATTCTGTAGATTTTTCTACATTTAAATATCTCATAGATGGATAAACGTTCGTAGTTCAATTATTACAAGCGAAGGAACAAAGAAATTGAGATCGTTGGAAATTTTTCGTGGCAATGCAGGTGGAATTACTAGATTGGAATATAGCAGTGATCTCATTATCGCAGAAGATTGTTCAATCTCTGTTACCGCAGTATCGCGTATCTCCTTTTACTCAGAAACGGGATTCTTACGACCCAATTAAAGTATAACTCTACAGAAACATCTTACGCGAATACTAATTAAATTGATAAAAACACGTGGAATATTGAAAATATTTGATTATATCTTTTTCTGCTGCTGTTCATTATTATAGTATCATGTGCAGCTTCTTTTTCTGGGGAACAGGTTTATAAGCGGACGTGTTTTGCAGCCCATCTTGGATACTTTATCGAAGATACGTGTAATATCGAAACACGCAGAAACGTTATAAATATCCTATTATATAACATATTTATAGTTTTCCTAGCTTCGATCGTATCTTTGATAGCGCGTTGCACTTTACGACTATATTTCGTGAATATTACAGTTCGTTTATTTAGTTCTTGGAATAGTTTCAGACGAAGAAGCGAACTAAGCTGGTACAACGTTCGCGAAACGTTGGCATCGAGTGTAACGTATTAGGTTGTCCGAAAAATTTCTTTCGTTTCATAAGGTGATAGTAGATGAACAACAATTTCTGCTTTATATTATTTCATTGTATTAGGTACGATCCATTATATCTGTATTATTATGTTTGCGCGTAATTCGATAATCTAATATAAAACAAAAAACATTGTGCGTCTATTACTTCCTTACAAAAAAGGATAGAAACTTTTCGGACAACCTAATACTATCAAAAGGAAAAATTTGTAAACGAATATAAAGCATATTTTTCTTTTGCTAGCAAAACCATGTTCCTAGGAATTTGCCTTTCTTAATTTTGCTTTTGCTAATACGAATTTATAAAAAGGTATGAAAAACGTTTCGTCGTGGATACGTTTGTTTGCATACACGTCCGATTTATTTACATTTCTTGGTGATGTAGCGTGCTATCTACGGTCCACGAGACAAGAAACGTATTGAACTGTAATGGAAAAAGCATCAAAGAAGTAGCAAGATAGTGGCACCGAATGACACAGCACTAGATCCTGCAGGAAGCATTGTCAGCCCGAGGAACGTTCGTGCATTGCTGGATCGGTGATTGTGCCACAATCGACGTACAACTTTCTCGCTCGCAGATTTACAAACACGGAAGAAGCTTGAAACCGGCCTAGTAGGTTCTACAGTAGTCGCAGTGTACGCAGGTTCGCGCTAGCGCACGGATCAAGTCACGTCCTTGACAAAGCAGCCCTGCTGAATCAGTGAAGTTACAGTTTGCCAGAGTAAGTACTTTGAAAGCCTTCGAATCCTCGCAGTTGCTTCTAAACCTTACCGTTTACTCTTGTCCTTTGTACGTATCCTTTCTACGTCCCATCGATCCTCGTTGGTTGCTAGGATCCAGTTGGTTGCTAGTTTTCAGTTTCTGGAACTTACAGGTCTTCCAAAGCTTTTTCATCGAGTGAGTATTAATCGTATTTTTTGATATCTCGGAATTGTTTGTTAGGTTTTTGTTTGTTTTCTTTTTCTCGAAGCTATTGATCATCGTCGTTTACAAAGTTAGATGTTAATCTCACTGCAGTCGTCGAATTGTTATATGCGAATCTCACAGTCGTCTTGACGAACGAAGAGACTTTAAACGTTGTGACACAATCTACAGGAAAAAATTGACACGAAAAATTACTTAAAATAAGTTAACGATAGAATAACACGATAGTGGAAGATAGTTTTGTAAATTGTTTGGTAAATTTTTCAAGTTCACTCAAGGATTTAAATAACCCACTGTATGTGAATTGCACTTTCATCCATCGTGAGTCGACTAATCGGTTAACATTCACCTGGATTTTACACACGAGCAAACAAAGAAAAACAGTGTTCGAGGAATGTAATCCCCTGAAAAACTGTCTGAAGAATAAAAGAAGCGGCACGTGAACGGTAACTGGAGCACAGTGATGCTTTAATGACTCGTTGAACGATTGATAGTTACGTCGTAGTTAACTGGCATGTTTGTAAAAAGAGACGTTGTTGCGGTAACGTTTGCAAGAACAGAGAAAGTAGAAATGAGACGTTCTTAGGCAGACACGTTCAGTGAAATTGCATCAACCAACGTAATGATGAATTACCGCATATTATGTTCCTATATCTAACTCGAGTTACATATATATCGCTTTTCTATCTTTATTTTAGTTATTATATTTTATCATCTATTTTGTTTATCGCGTCGAAAAAGATATATTTTCCACTCAACTCGAGAATAAATTTCTAACAAATTTTTTTTCAAATATAATTTGGACTTTTGAACTCTGCGATATATATTTGGTCACGGTACATCCCAGTGGCGAAAACACCTGAGAATAGAGTCGAAATGATCGAAAGATATAACTTTATTGACGCAACAATTACTTCCACCAACTTTGAGCAGCAGCAGCTAGAAACGTTAGAAAACCAATAGAAAACGTAAACGACAAGATTCGTTGAGAAATACCTGATATCGTATTTCTCAGATATAGCTGAATTAAAGACAAGGGAAAGATATCGCATATACGTAAATACAGTTTAGCTAATAAGCGTGAATATCGTTTCGTGATTATATAGTTAATCTGTCATTATGCTAACTTTTGTAATAGCCCTATAGTTGAAAAACGAGGGTTTATCGTATTATGTCACTCCGTAAATAGAATGGAAAGTGGAATTCTTTAGCAAAGATCGTAGATTTCCTGAACAATTATATTTTCATCGCGAAATTACGCGTTACGTTAAATGTTATTTATAGAACGTTGATATAACGAGGAGATAGAAGGTTCAATCGCTAAGATTCTTACTTTTACTTTCTCCTTTCCTTAATATGTGAATCGTAATACACCCACGACAAAAGTCGGGTACGAGGTTGTCGTTAGTGAAAGCACCGAACCGTGGATGAAGCAGGATGACCATGACATGTTTCGTAATCTCGATGACGTATTACCTTTGGACAACACGGTATCGGCATGGCTCGCAACGATCGCTGTAACCGTCGCATGTTGCTAGCGAGTTCACGCATCTAATTTGTTCGTGGCGCAATTCTAACTCTTCCGTGGTTTGTAAACTAAATTTTGTTAGTTGAAAAGTTTTCTATTCTCGGGTTCTTTAATCTCTAAATGGCGAGTGAAATAAAATAGGTTCTTCGAAGCTGATGGAAAGCATTTGAGCTTAATTTAAAGATCAACTTAATTTAATCTAACTTAATTTAAAGATCAAGTAGTGTAGATGATACATCGACGAATTGTGTATATACAAGAAGGATTTTAAAGACACAAGCGGATAGGACTTTTAGTCGTTAGTTTTCTACTGGTTTACACATCTATCCGAGGATTTACGACCGCTAACGTTTGTCAAGTGATCGAAGATGTTCTTTGAACCATAATGTTCATTGATCCGTAGAAACCCAACCACAGAACACTACTCACCACCCACTACCACCGTCTTCGTCGAGTTTCGCCGTGTCCCTTACTTTTATTTTTGTGCAACCTACGCTTCCTTTCTACCTACGGATAAACGAGGAGGCATAGAAAACGGAAGCTCAGCTTTATTCTCAGTCAGATTTCATTCTGTGTTCGCAGCAAGATTCGCTTCTATTACGCTTTTACCTATAAATCTAACTATTTTTAGTTTCCCAGGTAATATCTCACGATGTGCAGCGCAAAGTCTGTCAACCGTGTCTAAGAAATCCTATCCAACCGAACTATCAGCGATCTGTTGAAAGATTGCACCGACCTTGGTGTTGTTTAGTCGTCAGTTACTTCATGCGCTAATGCAGTCGCCAGTGTTTAAAGTCAGCTCGTAACTTTAAACTTTCCCCACGAGAACAAACCGACTGTCTACGATGCCTCTTTGAACAGTAGAGCTGCACGATCGTTAAACATATAACGATCTGATAAAAAATCGCTAACGAGACAACTATACGCGAGAATGGCCTCTTTACAAGTTTTAGAAAGCTAATATAATTTATGAATTGACGTGTATAAGTATAATATTCGCCTTTTAATATACGTTTTGCCTTTTGACGATAATGATACTGTACAGTGATTAATATCTAATTCATACAGTCGGTAAGCTTTTTGCGTGAATCGTTTCTTTCAAAGTCTGTACTCTTTTTTTCTTAAGCAGACTCGAGTACCTTGAACTTTAGACGCTTGTTCGATTTGCGTGTTAAAAAAATGATACCGACTCACGGTTGTAAAAGTAATGTCACGACCTTCGAAGTATGATTGTAAATAGATTATACGTGTCTTAAATAGATCTTTCGTGCGCTGTATATGTACAACACGTGCATTGGTCGCTTTCCCTGAAATTTTGCTCGTCGTTAGAACGCGGATATTTATGCGTCTACTTTTTTTATTATTTTATTTATTGTATTTAAGGATTTAAGGTATAACGATGCACGGTACAGGAAATAACACGCCTCGGTATTCGAAAGTATTCGAACAGTTATACAGAATGCATTATGCGTGTTGTAGGAAATTTTTTCAAATTTAACGTAGGTTCCGTTTCTTGGATTTCATTTATAAAAGTATCAACTATTCCGTGGAAATATTTTCATTTACGAATGTAATTTTACGGTATCCGCGATGTATTACCAATCTATTTGAAACCGGCGACGCACGTGTGGAAGAATACACGTTGTCGTTATCGTTATCAGTCAATATTGGAAAATCAATTGAAGGAATAAGACGTAGTAGGAAGAATATCGCAAACTTTACACTGCAAAAGTATAGAGGCGCAGCACTGTGCGAAATGATAAAGTAATATTGATTTGAAGTAAAGAAAAAGATGGGAAGTCTATGACTATTATCGAAATATTAAATCGTCGATTCCTCGGCATAATCGTTTAGTTAGACATCGGTTTCTCGTGTTTATGTGTTTACGAGAAACTCAAAGGTGCAAAAATAGACGGATTTTTGCATATGTAATATGCAAAAATGTGGAAAATATATAGAGTCGCGGTACTTGCGGAGTCAGGGAAACATTTATTCAGATTCTCTTTGTTTAGTATGTTCGTAAAAATGAATTTGCGTATGTGTACGTCCGTGATTTAATTATGACGTTACATATATGACACAATCTGTATTTATCGATTAATGATTCTGAGATGTTAATGCAGTAATATTTTATTCGTTCTCGTAGACGCTATTCAAATAGTTTATATAATAGTAATTCCTCGATTATACTCTTCGCTGTCTATGACTATGCTCGTTCAAAAATAGAGCGTAATATTTATTTAAAGAACTATTTTTTCACAGCAAAATTATCTTGAAATATCGTTAGTTCAAAAATATGAAAAAATAATGTACGAATTCGAATCGTTCTACGGAGCAGCGTGATCGTTTCTTTTAACATTAACGTTCTCAGTAAGGCCGCAGGTAAGAGGGAAATTGCAGTGTATTTTGAGTCGATGCAACGAGGTCGAACACCTTAGTTGCAGTCAGTTGCATCACCGATCGGCATCGCTGCTGGATCGACTCTCGTATTCGATTTGCGACTCCCATAACACCGTTTTTAAATCTCCTTCTTTCCGAGAAGACCTAGCGATAACAAAAATCCAATCGAAACTGGCCAAAATTTTATTCAGCATCTCGCGACTGTATAGCAGGTGTTTTCGAACAATGTTTTTCCGTTGAACAACTGGCAAAAGCGTTTTTACAAAAAATTCCTGTCGAGTATTCGTTCGTGTTGAAAAAGGAGTTCTACAAAGTCATTCTGTAAAACTGAGAAACCACGGATCGGTCGTAAATCGGTAATCGTTCTCGCAGAGCGTATTTTTCGGAGAGAAAGTTACGTCGATTGTGTTCGAGCCAGGTGAACAGCAACCGATCGAAAGTCTTTGCAGTCGGAACGCGTTGTTTCGTGCAGGAACCGGAAGGATTCTTCGTACACGCATCACGCGATGGGTGATTCACGCTGGTGGCAGTTTCGTGTTTGATACACGTTCGTGTCGATGATAGACGAGGAACGAGTCTTTTCTCTGTGTCATTATCGCTACGACGATTTATCGTTAGTCGAATGCGAAACGAAACGTACGAAGAAAAAAGGAAATTTTATAAGCACGTAGTACCCTCTGATGACGATATCAGAAACTCGTATCGTGTTACTCATTGTTCTTCGAACGATTGATGTATTCTTCTTCGTAATTTCATGCGAACGAACTCGGTTGTAATCTGTCGACGTAATGCAACGTTGGAAGTTGGATTTCTTAAACCAATCAGTGGTCGGAAACATCTGAAAACAATTAATCAATTCGATCTTAGAAGATAATTTCCTAGAGCGAAACCAAAGTGAATAGCGGTGTTTCGAAATATGTCTACGATTCCAGAGCGTTTCAAGTATTTGGGAAATTTTCAAAATTTGTTGATAAAGCGATTCGCTGTCGAAGGACGAGCTAGCCGTTCAAAATAATTCGTAAACGAAACCGAAGCGAATCGAAGTACGTCGAAACGTGTTTCTAACAATCGACATCGAGTTCGTTTCAAATTCTAAACTCGGTTTACCAATTGTCTGAAAGAAAAGCTGGCGGAAAGAGGCCGAATAAGGCAGTGACGAGTGGAAAGAAACGAAACCAGTCGTAAGCTGGCCGCGAATTGCGTACGGTGACTGTTGCGCGCGGCTGTTACAGCCTGCGACCACGCTGTCGAGGTTATCTCTCGATTCGACGTCGCGACGTTAAATTACGTTGATCCTCGAGTCCTGGGCTTAACAGTTCCTCGAGCGTTCCTCAAACGTGGATTACGCGAGACTGTATCATGCCACAGGATACGAAGGACGTGCCGAATGGCAGGATCGGTGTAACCTTGAAGAACGAGCCGAAACCAGGAGCCGAGAGGGAGCTTCTTCTCGAAGAGGATTCGCCGAAAAACGGCGACATCGATGTTGGAAAGTGTTGCAACGATTCAAACGGTATGCCGGAATTCAAGGACGATCAGATCCAGTCGAACGACGAGGAGGTTTGTTTGGATCTTGGAGAACCCTCGCCGGAAGTGATGGAGTACGCCAGGAGAGAACTTGGAGAGACGGACGACGTTAAGTGTAGGACCCTTCAGGAATTAAGGGATATGATTTATGGTAATTATTATTGAGAAAGGGAGATTTACGTTGCCCAAAAGATACAGCGACTGGCGATAATATTTTAACCCTGGTAGAAACATTTTTATAATTTACGTTATGTGTCTCGTATATCGGTAAAATTGTATTGGTTAAAGTTAAAATTTCATTAGTTAAAGAATTGATTAATTAAAATTAAAAGCCGACTGATATTTGTACTTTGTAGCTTTACGAGTACTAAACTTCGAGAACAGTATATTATACTTCATGCGAATATTTATGCGATTTCATATGTTTACGACTATACGTTATAATACATTATACGTAAGAAGATAGATCAACTAGATATTTGTCTTAGTCGCTATACGTTGAATATGTTCTGCATAATGTGTGCGTATATCTTTGCGTTTTTAGCTTGCCATGAAAGAACAAATTTCCATTAATTATGTCATTATTAATTATGTTATTATTATTATTATTATTATTATTATCAAGAAGATCAAAATAGTTTAGCTCGTAAGAAACTTATACGTCAGTCGGAGGAATAATTAATCGAGATAGCCGAGTGAAAACGCGTTTTTTATTTATCTTGGGAATTCTTTGTTCGACAGAGAGAGGAGAATGTCTGCCGCACAGGATGGACGATGACTTCTTGATTAGGTTTCTAAGGACGAGGAATTTTAACGTTAACAGGGCGCATAGACTGGTAAGTTTCATTAATATAACGAAACTGATACGATATTTCCTGAGAATTACGTAGTATAGTTGACTGACTGGCCGAATCTTTTTCCCCACTTCTTCGTATTTTCCGAACGCTTTCTTATTAATTTCGTAAAAATATGCAAATCCATGCAATTAGATAAGTAGTTTCCTTGAAATTATAGCGAACATGTGGTATACTTAACACCAATTTATCGACACTGGAATAAGATAATTTGTAGGCTGAAAGAGGTAGCATTCGTAAAACGAGTCCAGCTGCAACAGTTGCATAATCCTGTCAAGGTAACTCAGTCGACTTGCTGCGATCGAAAATGTCTTTCCTCGAACCTATTTCTTTCGAGACTTTTCATTTTTCACGACTCGCGTGCAATTCGTTTCTGATCCATTGATACGATACGATTAAATAATACAATTAATTAATACTATCGTTTATTTCGATCTTTTCCGAATGGCTGTTTTCGAATGGCGGAATCTTTCTCGATAATTAGCGCGTGAATCATTGTACAAACGTGGTCGGCGACACCTTCTTCTCAAGCGATGACAAAAGCAATTGTCAAACAAAGAGACGGAACGAGCTGAACGTCAGCCGATTAGTTAGCTGACTAGGTTGAATCAAAGTTCACTTCGATCGTGAGAAGCAAGAAACTCGCATCCGTCGACTCAAGCGACTTTATTTCCAATGGCCATTGTATTTGCTCAATTATTCGATTTTCAAGTGCTGTAATCCAGATTCGAACGATTCTCGAGAGAGGAGGAAACCATCGAATCTACGAGATTCGATAAGATGGGTAGTCGCGATGTATCCCAAGTTACGATATATCGTTGATTCGTTGAAAGGGCGATATACCTTAGAAATCATCGATAAAGCACATATTCGATAAATGAAAAAAATTCGATTAAGTTAGAAAATTTACTTTTCTTTAAAAGAAGTTGGCGCGATATCACAAAATGAAACGAATTCGTATTTCAGTTTCGCACGTTTTCTCTTCGTGGCCATCGTTAACAGAGTTGATTGCGTTTTCGAGGTCGACCTTTTTCTGTCGACAAACTACGAAACGCTTGAATAATTGCACGGTTTGTACCTCGTCTTCTTTACGGATTAAATCGAACGCTATCGCGTTCGTTTTCTCTCGACGTTCCTTTGAAACGCCATTAATTATTGGTTGGTGTTCGTTGTTTGCTCCGTTTCTATATTTGAGCAACGACGGTCGAGTTTGAACAGCGAGATTAAATTGCAAAGAATCTGTTTAATGCTGCGAGGCGTGGCCGGTGATCTTCCGAAAGGATTTTTGAAGAATTTAGAAATTAAAATTTGAATTTCCTTCGTCATTGGTAGACTACGGATGTTCATGGATTTGCGGAATATTTAAAGGTGCAAAAATGTAGAAAATGCTTGACGCGTTTTAAAAATCACAAATTTTTTATTATTACCTCTTATTCGATAGCAAGACAGTCTTTGCGTTTAATCGAACTTTACGTTCGGAACTCGACTTTAAAGCAAAGATCAGATCTCCTTAGGAACAATATCATTGAAACTTGCTTACAAAATTTAAACATTTTCCAGCATTTACGTTGTTGCAATATCGATTAGAGACTCGAGCAGAAAACGAATTCTAAGTAACCTCAATCACGGGAAAGCCTCATCATACATATACAACGAGGAGCATAACTGAATCAATAATCACAGCGTTGATGGCATGTGAAAAACTTGACGACAGTGAATAATGATTTGCACGAAGCTCGCGATTATCGGTTCAATTACGCTCTTCACCGTACTAACCTAACCGAAAACCGCTCCTGTTTCTCAAAAGATCTTTCGATAGATCGTAAACTACTGCACCTTCAAAGAGGAACATCCGGAGATCCATCAAGATGTGTGTCCACTGGAGATGAAGCACATCGGCGAAGACGACGTGATGTCAGTGCCAGCTTACAGGACGCAGGATGGCAGGAGAATAATGATCTATCGACTGGGAAATTGGGATCCAAGGAAATATGGCGTGGAGGAGATCTTTAAAGCCACGGTCATCATTCTTGAACTCGGAGTTTTGGAGCCGAGAGCGCAAATCCTTGGCGGCGATGTAATTTTTGATCTGGAGGGCATCACTATGGCGCATGCGTGGACTATCACTCCTCAGGTATTTCTTTTTATTCTCTTTATTCCTTCAGGATAACACTGATAATCGGCCAGATGATAATTGACGCTGTACGAGAACGAAAGAGAAGGGGAAACGAGAATCGAGCACTCGATTAAACGAAACTCAGTCGCGGAAGAAGCATCTAAATCCGAGAGCAAGATATCTTAGCTACCGGTATCGATCTGCTTTCAGCGTTCTTGAAACTTAAACCATCTATAACGTCCTTGAAACTAATCGTCTCTCATTTTATCCGGCGACCTCCTGTTACGTTTATTCATCCCGGCCGAATATCCGGTGAAGCGGTAGCTGTGTAAAGGCGGCACTAATGGTGTCCTTGAAACTTCAACAATTCGCAAAGTTCTCGACACAGATCTTCTTCCGTGCAGCCACTAACTTCTTCGTCGGACCCCGATCCTTCGTCTAGTCGTTGGTTCGACGACGGAGAAAGATAACGTTGTACGACAACGCGGAAGAATCGAGAACTTGCAGGTGGCCGAACTTTGACGTCACTTTTCGATAATTTTTCCTACTGTTGCAAAATCATTACAAAATATTCCTTCGTATCTTTGTCCCTTGCATTGGAGGATTTATCGTCACTGAGAAGTTCCAGATACGAGATCGTCGCTATTTAAGTAAATGTCAACATTTGGCCGATACTACTTCAAAAATTCAATATTCTTAAAAGTAAGAAGATCGTGTCTTAAATCTTGGTTTAGTCCAGTTAGTATGCAGTGACTGGAGCCTTTCAATTTTAGAATGTCAATTGCCGGTTTATTCCCTCGCATTAACTCTTCTCACAAACATCTCAATATCGATAAAGAGCATAGAATTAGGAAAATCTGCAAATCTAAAAGCCGTATTATCCTCGCGGTACTTTTGCACGATTGAGCTGGTGAACGTAGCTGAAAGCCGGCGTTAAAAGGAAATCCACTTTATCCTCCTCGAAATCTCGAAATATCTTACTGTTTCGATCAATGCAATTCCAATGTAAGCTTGATCAAGTTAACGGCTCATTGGGCAACGATAAATTGCAGTAAATCATCGAGTTTCGAATGTTAGGAGATACGCGAATGTATCGAGTGTTCGAGATCGAGCGTGAGTAAATTTCATCTGAAACGAGGATGAAAAAAAAAAGATAACGATTTGAAATAATAAATCATTGTATTTATTTCTAACAACCATTTTATTTCTCTTTCGAAAGTATAGCATAGGAGTAAGAAACGTATTTATCTAAATGACCGTGATGTAATCGTAAAAAATGAATTTTTAACAAATTCAATAATCATCGATCTTCTCTTTCTGTCTACGCTAGGTGGCCAGTATGGTGGTAGCTTTGATAGTGTCAGCGTTCCCAATGACGACCCACGCTATACACATCCTCCATCAATCCTGGGTATTCGACGTGATGTTCTCGGTATTTAAGCCACTTCTGGACGTGAAGATGCAGAATAAGATCTTCTTTCACGGTAGCAACATGGAAAGCCTTCACGAGCACATCTCACCGTTCCATTTGCCGAAGAAGTATGGCGGAACCAGGGAGGAATTGGCTTACTACAAGTGGATAGACAACCTCAGCAAAGTCCCTCAAATCGTCAAAGAGATGAAGCAAGTCGGCTACATAGTCCCTGAGGAGATACAGAAGCAGTTAGACCAATTGGTCGAGGATTGAATTAGGATGTGCCTCAGGGATTCCTGCGTTGCCAGTTCAATATTATCTTCCATTCTTGATTAACAGTAACTATGTACGTTTCATGGTCATTTATAGACACGTCGATTCACAGTTAGGATTTGGCTTGACTCTTTTTTTTTTATTTCATTTACTTTTTTTTTTATATCATCGTTGCTTTAACGCGTTTCTTCCCTGTCAGAGGATACATTTTATTTAGAGTAACTATCACATTAGACGCAACTGAAGTATTGTATATTTTATAATCGATATTCCATTATTACGTTCGTTCCACGACTTCCTATATTTTTTACTATTTAGTGGTCACCAAGTACTTCCCGCTATAGTATCGATTAAACGTTTTAGAAAAATCACTCTTCCTTCTTCTCTTTCGCCGAATCTCCATTGGACGCTAGAATAAGATCGCGAATTGATAATAAATGGATCCGAGACGAATTAATGGCTTGAAAAAAATCGACATCGTTCAATTTCCTGGGAAATGGAGGGACTGGCGTTGACTGTATCCATAGATCGAATCGAAACCTTCGTTTTCCCGGCAGAATCAAACGAAACAAGGGCTATCAATCTCCTTTATCAAGATACGAACATCGTTCAGACTATGTACGTTAAAAGATTGACGATTTATTAGCAAACGATCTCAAAGAAAAATGAATCTTAAGTTAAAGTTACGATTCGAGCTGATCAAATTTATTCGCTTTTTAATTTTTTCTTATTCTGATGTAAAATTCTGAATATATAATCGACGGTTAGTCGAGACCGATTTGCGTAACAGGTTTGAATAAAAACAAGTTTAAATATAATACAAGCGCGGAGTGAATCATTGGATTAGTCACGAGCGCGAAGCGCAATTATAAGTAAACCGCAGGTATATATTTCTAGAACTTTCGAAACAAATAACACGTAAGCGACAAATGAAAATTACGACTCGTATCTATCGGAAATCGACCAACAATACTGATTTTTGTGCTCGACTTCGAATATCACGATCGAAGAATACGTTCGCTGTTCCGGTCTTCAGCGAAACTGCAGCGAAATTTCAAGAACTCTCGTCGAAGTTCGATCACTCGAAAACAAGTTGTAAGCGTTGAAATTGCAAACGTAACTGCATGCAAGCTAAGAATCGCAGCGACGTAAGCAAATCTGCTATTAGCTTTCGCAAAATGTGTTTCACGTTTATTATTAAAGAAATGTATCGTCTCTCGAAATCGTGAAAATGAATATCGTACCAAGTCAAAACATAATTAGCAACACGCGAAAGTAATTTAATTATGAAACCAGAAAAGGGAAGATACTTTCTAAAAGTCAAGGATACAAAAGTAAATTCTCAAAATGTTGACTTACGTCAGAATGGTTTTCAGTCCGTCAGATAGGTTCATCGACCGACGAAGGACGACAGGTGTACAGGGCAACCCCCTGATCGAAGTCCCTCGATCCGTGTGGCGAAAACAAACGAACGGTGCGCGAGAGCATCGGCTGACCGACATCGAAGCGATTCACGGAAAACGAGCGAACATTGTCAGCGCGGTGGTTTTAGCGAAGGGTGCAGCTAGGTCGGTAGGTACGCGTAGGTAGGGCAGAGAGCGGCGCAGGTAGGGCCTGGCGTGGACGGCGCTGGGCTTTTGTGGTGGTTGATATCGACCC
>NT_176515.1:651746-671142 GCF_000188095.3 Bombus impatiens
TGGAGGGTCGGAGCTGTCGGGGGTCGTATGGCGCAAGCCTGGACGGTAACGAGGGCGAGGAGGTGAACGGAGGCGGTAGAAGCGGCAAGGAGCGGAGACGGATGGAGAGAGTGGCGGTCCGCTTCCCTCCGAGGAGAGAAGAAAGAGCACCGGCAGTAGTAACCCGGCCAGTACCCCGCGCGCGGGTGCAGCTGCATCCGAAAACGCCCGTGTGTGTGAGAGTGCGTGAGAGTGCAAAACGAGGCGTGTGTGTCCTGGTGGCGAGCAACGATCGCCACGAGGGTTGCGGTACAACGGATACCCTGCAGTCCGGTATCCTCGCTGTCAGCATCCAACTTGATCGAGGAAAAGCGTGTACTTAGGCGACGTAAACGCGGTTCACCGAGAAACCCACATCCAAGGTTGGGTCTGTCCGCGAACGAAAAAACGAAACGCGAGACTGAAATTCGTCTGATCGAAGTTGGTTTAACGCATCGGACAACGATGTTCCTGCGACGGTATCGCGTTCCAAGTCACCCGACCAAGTTTCCATGCGTGTAACGCGTGCCCCAACCGAAAGTATGTGAAACGAAGAGAAGCGGATAGAGAGTGAGTGAGAGAGAGAGAGTGTGAGAGGGCGAGAGAGAGATAGCAGCGCCATGTTACGAAGTCAAGAGACCTCGAACGAGGATTCCTACCTGAGCTCGGGCAGGCCGTCGAACCTGCTGCGGACGAGCTTCAGCAGCGCCAAGTTAGAGACGCTATATCGCGCCTCCTCCCTTCAACAGAGGCGGGGTGGCCTCGAGTACTTCCTGTTTTCGGCGCTCCTCTACGCAGCTCACTCGTTGATCACGCCTGGTCAGGAGCTATCGACTCGAAGCTTAACCGCCGTCTTCTTGGGATTGAATCTGGGCCTGCTGGCCTGGGCTAAACACAATCCTAGAGCGAAAGATGCGCTTTGGTCGGTGATTCCACACGTGGCCTGGAACCTGTCAACCGCACAGCTACTTACTCAGCTGTTCCTCAAGTCCACCGAGGTCACGCCTAGGGACGGACTAGGCTGGCTGTTGCTCATGCTCTACCTGCTGTTCGCCACTTTACCCCTCAGACTGCCCCTCTGCGTCCTCCTTGCCATTAGCACCGCACTGGTGTACATCATCTCCGTCGTTGGACTCTCCAAAGCACCTGCACAGATACCCATCGATGTTTTGGTAGGTGTTGCTTCACGTTCGTACCTTGATGTTTCTCCGATAGAAGAGAAACTGTTGGGTATTTGGGGCGAGGCTTTGGCGACGGGTCGAATTGGGGGTGTAAATTTAAGGCTCTATGTATAATACGACTATCCTATACCTACTCGATACCTTATCTAGATTAATCAAACGTGCATGATCAAAAACAAAAAGTCCGATAATTTATAATACTTTATCGACTCGAGCAGAGCAATAAATTTACGAGCTTAAGCGGAACTTCGTGCTATCCGAGCTAAACAAAGAAGCAATAGCAGCCGCTGGGATTAGGACGTTTTATATTCTCAGCGATTGAACCTCACTCGAGTGATCGATTATCCGTTGAACGAGTGTCTCTATTATCCCCGTTGTCAGCCTTTTTAATTGACTTACGCTCTCGAGTTTCCCATCGTGGCAATTAGACCACAACCGCGGCTCTAACCAGCGTCTTCCTTCGAAATCGCGATATTTCACGGTATCGTTCGTTCGTTTCGATTTCACTCGACTCTATCGAGTGTCTCGAAGACGAACAACCTTGCGAAAAGTTGCTCGCTTATTTTCACCCGGGTTTCGTGTAATTTAATGATCGAACCGTGCCTCGTGACCTCACGAAAACAACTGTTGCCGCGGTTCAATCCGCTCGAACTAATTTGCCGTGTGGTCGCTGCCGCTGGCTTCTTACGTGTTTCGATCGATCGATACGCAACGATACACAGCGAGGCTGGTCGTGCGCCTCCAACGATCCATTGTAAAATAGCCGTGGCCGGCGCGCGTGACAACTTTTCCACGTTCGAGCGGCTAAGCCCTCGATTATTTTCTATTCGAACGCCCCTGCATGGAACGTTGAATGGAACCGGAGTTCGCGATACACCCGGGACTGGCTTGCTATTTTTGAAAATACCAAGCTACACGGTTGGAAGGGATTGGTAAGTTTGCGGTCTGCGGCAGTTCGAATTTTAAATAGAGCATTTTTCTCTCGCTCGTTGCTGTTGTCGATAGCCGTGGGTGGACGTTCGCAGAAGTGTTTTTCCCTTTTATTTTTTGTTAATCGCTTTTAGCTTACGCGATACGCATTTCGTTGAAATAATTATTTTATAGGAGCTTCGTGATTTTACAGGGTTTTTATTCTAATTTTAGACGAAGCCCGTAGAATTTATAGAACTCGCCGCGTTACGACGTCGATTAAAATAACGGATCTTTGGATTAGATAGCTTGTTTTATTTTTTAATCAGCATCCCCGGTCGTATTAGCCGATATAAAATGTAATTTCGTGTTTCAACGTAATATCGAGCGATCACCGTCGGAATAGAATCGGTTTGGCTTGGATGATTTTTCGTTTGGTTTAAAATAAAGTCTTTCGGAGAAACGGCAGATCGAAATGGGAAAAATTAATGGAACAAATTGAGAAAGAAAATTTGCGAAGCATACCGGTCGTGCAACAAGTTAACACTCCAGTTGATTACGTTCCCAGCTCCACCAATTTATAGGAAGCCATTTTCGCTCGCTGTCAATTTTTATGGGACAATTTGTTCCTGGTAATAAATAACTGTAATCTCGGAGATACCACTCTCTTACCATTCTCCATCAACCTGGACAGTCTATCAACGAGAAGTTAATTGAAAGATTCTAGCTTCTCACGCTTTAATCTAAACACGACATTTTATTTTACCTTTAACGGAAATACGATGCTTAACATTTAAATGTAATAATCTTAGATCATGCGTGTTACCGGTTTCGCAAAGGCATTTTCATTCATATTTTATCGAATCGTTGGAAGGGCCGCGTTTACCTACATATGCAAATATTAAAAATATGAAAACGAAGAAGAGAAGGGTACCACAGCTAAGATATACGGAAACTGTTAAGAACACGACACCCTGCTTAATTGTCTCAGGGAAGAAGCACAGTTACCGTTTCAACGAACAAGGCCACCGTTCCCGAGTTTTTAATCAGTCTGCTCTACGAATATAGGCGGCGTCCAGTTTAGCCAGGTCGCTAATTAAAGCTGCTACGTTCCTCCGTGAAAGGGGCGAACGGACAAGGGAAGTTCGTAATTAAACTTCGCGTTTCTGATCCGTCATCGCCGGAGTGAACGCTCGAATTCAGGGACTCGATGATCGAAACGTCGTTTAATCGAGCTTCGATGAGGCTCGCTAATGAACGTGAGAGAATTGGCAACGCAAATTCTTCGGCCCGCCTTGTGGAAAAGCGAATTATTAAAGAAAAATTTCAGAAACTGCAGCTAACGAGACTGACTCCTGAATAATTCATAGACACATATATACAGGGTGGTTGGTAACTGGTGGTACGAGAGGAAAGAGGGTGATTCTACGCGAAAGAAGAAGTCAAAAATATAGAATAAAAATTAAAAAAAAAAGTTATAACGGATCTCACTGCAGATCGTTGTCCCGATGGAAAAATTAAAAAAAAAATTGTTATTCTATATTTTCGACTTCTTTTTTCGCATAGAATCACCCCCTTTCCGCTTGTCCCACTAGTTACCAACCACCCCGTATATATATTAAAAAAAAAATTGTTATTCTATATTTTCGACTTCTTTTTTCGCATAGAATCACCCCCTTTCCGCTTGTACCGCTAGTTACCAACCACCCTGTATATATATACGTATGTATTACCACGGTTACTCGTCCAATTTTATAATAATCGTATTTGCACCAGTCAATGTCTCCTCTATTGCATAACGACAATGTGTAATCCAAATGAAGATTCGTTTCACGCCCCTAACCCTAACTTTAATGTAACTCCGACATATATGAAAATGAAGTTTAAGGTGTTTCATTGAAACTTTTGAAAATAACGCAAATTCTTTCGTACAACCGATGCAAACGTAAATCATTACACGAACGTTTCGACGACGAGATTATACTCGCGACTAGTTTGAAAATAATTACTTTCTTTGTCGCGTGACACGATGATCGATGCGTGGAAGGAGTGAGTTTGTACACAGAGTGAATTAGGGTTGCACGGATAGAATTTATGAATTTTTGTGTTTGTCGGGCATCTATATTCCAACCCTGTTGAATTAGCTTCATTTTTCTTCGTGGCTCGTATATGTTGCTTTAATTCGCAGTTCCGAGGTCGGAAATTATGCCCCGGGGTAAATTTACCGAACGTTCTACCGTCACGAGCTGGAAAATCGTTCGCTAAAATGAGACGCAACGTCGACGTCAGCTTGCGTTCAGGCCTTCGTGAAAGTCTGCAGTGTTTCGCATAAAAAGTAATCAACTTTCTATGCGTAGCGTTTTGAAATTTACGAGAATTTTGCGGTGTAACGAGACTCGGTTATCGTCTTCCTTCTGCAAATCAGTGGAATCTTTATGCAACAGTTTTCCCTTATTATACATATTTATCAACCTACCAATTTATCAGATGACCAACCAATAGCACGTACAGTCGAAGCAAACGTTAAAATTCTTCAGAACCTCTGAATATTAGAAAATTAATTCTCAAAGAAGGAAAATATCCATCCTGACGATTTGTATCCGTTTTTCACTTATTATCGTTCGGAATAACGGGGTTGGCGGTCTACAAATTTGTAGTGAACCGTGACGAAACAGTGGATAGGAACTCTGTTACAAATTTTCCTAAACAAGAACGACCACGAAAGCGAAAGTTCCAGTCGTGCACGTGGTTCTATCGTTAGTAACAGTCGAGTAGAGTTCAGTCAATGGTTGTTTAAAATAGAGAGAGAAAGAGAAGAGAAGAAAGAGAGAGAGAGAGAGAGAGAGAGAAAACTGGAGACAGAGAGATGTGCAATGACGCGACATGCTGCCTTTCCATGCACGACATACGATCGGTTTTCAATGGCAGGAACGTTTCTTTGAAAGCCATCGGCTCGATCACGGAAATCACCGGCTCCATCTATTCCACCAACGATTGCAATGATCGTTGATTGTTGTTCAATGAACCCTTTATCAGGGTTAATTAAGGAGCTGTCAACCCTTTCATCGAGTAACAAGCAGGTACAAAATGGGTTGCGTTAAATGTCGTTGTTAAAGGATTTGTTAAAGGATTCGAGTTAAAGGACGATGGATTTATCCATGGGACGTAAATTATTATACGAGAAAGTAACGATCAACGATATTCTAAAACTTATTTTTTAACTAATTGATAAAAGGTACAAGTCGAGGAGATTTACGCAGAAATTACCATAGAACAATCGCAAAGATTTGATAGATCATAGAAACTATCGAAGAAATCACAGAAAATAGTTGCAGAAATTTAGAGAAAACGAGAAGAGAAGATCTACTAAGAAATGTTTACAACGCAAATATTACTAAATAATATTCAACGAAGTTATTGGTCTATAAAAGCGATAACGACGAAAGTGTTGCCTGTGCTAATTTCTCCGCTGTGGAACGTTCAATTACGATTTTCCAATTGTCATCGGGGACACACGAACGGACAAAGCCGGTACCGGATGAATAAGAATTCTTCCGTTCTGTAGTTTTCCATGTAGAATGCGGAAAATTAGAAACAGCACCGAGGTATGACAAGCGATACAGGTGTTGCAGCGATTTCGACCAGTCAACTGGAACACGTGAACGTATTTGAAAGCATTCTCCGAGCCGATGCGAAGTGAACAAAAATGGATTATCGATCCGTTGGTTTGCTGTATTCAGCGACGTTTTTCGTTCGGTATTTAGGAACGCGGAACGAAATGGGGTGGGTAGAAATATCTCTCGTATTAATTGTTCCGATGCGTTGCAATTGGGAATCGTGGTTAACCTGGAATCGATGAAAGGCATTCCTAACAAGAGGGAATAATTTATCGGTGAATACAAAAAGGTCGAGAGCAATGGAATTGAGAGCTTTGAGGGCGTTCTATATGTCTTTTTTCACTGGGTGGATTAAGGTGGATTAATTTGTTCGATGGAATCAATCGAGGAGTTCAGTGAAAAAGTGGTACACATGTATTCTTCTTCTAAAAATCAGATACAGCTGTGGCTAAAAAAACGTTAAAAATTAGTTATCTTGTATTAGTATGTATATATATTCGTTTTATACACGTATTAATAATTTTTGTAATAAATATTTTTCTACCATGTTGCTGTCAATTAACTATTCTACGTAGAATATAAAAGTGACAGAAAAATGGTAGCAATGCAGATTTAAACACATCAGATAATTTACCACGTGTTCAATGAAATTAACTTATCGATACACTCAATGATGCAGATTTCAGTGATTTTCGGGACTGAAACACGTCAAATCGCACGTCAAATGCAAATTCGTAAAATTGCTTCGTACAATTTCTGTCTCGAACTATGATGTTTCGAATCAAATCGCGGATTAAGGGACAGCCTATGCGGTTAAATAGCGTACAATTTAACTTAATCGATTGATTTCTCAGAAATTATTATCAATCGACTGCCAATACGCAAATTTATAAAACTGCTATTAACGTTGAAAATAGCGTTCGTCGTATGTTTTATTATAATTCGATCTGAACATTTCCTTTTGACACGACGTGTTTTAAATACAATTTTATGAACAAATCGAACCGCAATGATCGTATTCCGTATAACCATCAACGTGTTTAAAGCGATTTTTAAAAATTAAATGTTCTAGAATTCTTGCAAAATGTTTCTTCCAGGTGCTGACAGTGACGCTATCCATAGGCGCCATGCTTCTGGGTGCTTCCAGTTACTCTCTGACCGAGTTTCAACAACGTAGAGCCTTTTTAGAAACCAGACAGAGCCTGGAAGTACAACTGGTGATCGAGGAACAAAGCGCCGAGCAGGAAAGGCTGCTGCTTAGCGTGCTTCCGGAACACGTGGCTGTAATGATGCGACAGGACCTAGGCGCCTCGCTGGATACGCAGTTCAAGAAGATTTACATGTCCAGGCATGAGAATGTCTCGATTCTGTATGCGGACATTGTTGGTTTTACTGCGATTTCCTCCACGTACAGCGCTAGCGAACTAGTGAAGATTCTCAACGAGCTATTTGCTAGATTCGATCAACTCAGTGAAAGGTAAGCGATTCAGTTTTGGAAAAATCGTTCGACAGAGCCTAAGGAGCGATGCACGAATTTTTGTTAGAATTAGAATCGATAGGACTGATTATTATTAGTTCGATTTGGACAAATTTTTTGAGTAGATCTAAGAAGTTGGTACGCGAATTGTTGCTACAATTGTCAAAGTACAAGTTTTAATACAATACATGTAGAGAGAACAAATTTTAAGCGAGATTATCAAGCAACTGGCATTCGACAACGCATTCAAAGAAATCACGAAATAAATCTGTACCCGATTACCGGGATTTTCGCGAATATAAAGTTCAAAGGAAACGCACGTTGCTTTTGTCAACGGTACATGCCTCGAATCGACCAGTTGTCGATAAACGGCGCGACGCACGATCAAATTAATCGACAGCGAAGCTATCGACACCGCGAAAGAATTCGTTCGTTTACAGTCCACTCGGCTGTGACCCGGTTAGAACGAACGCGAAACGCTTTCACGAGCTCCATTCCACTTTTCTCTCCTCTCTCTTTCTTTCGTATACGGAGAATAATGAAAATCCTGAAATTGCCAGCCGCGAAATTGACTTTATCGGAAAATTCTGGCCAGTCTCTTCTTCGTTTTCTCGATCGTTCTCGAAGAGAGGTAGACTCGCGAGTCCTTCACCTGGGCGTCTCCGACAATCGATACATCTGAGGACAAAGTGGTGTATCATTAACGAATTTCTATCGCGTGATATTTCACTCTATCGAACCGTCCACGTTCGAACGTCGCAAGAGGATTATCGGAAATACAATGATTCGTGAAATTATTTCAGCATTTACTATAAATGAAAATTTTCTATCGATGCATCTCTATAGCGCTGATCATAAATATTCGTTGTCATTAAATATTAAGACATATTAATATAGAATAATAGATTGATCGTTCAAGCGTTGTTGTAATTTCTGCAAAATACATTTGCATTGTGTGCAATTGTGTTTCGTTACGATGCTAATGAAATTCCAAAGCGTCTTGTAAAGCGTACACAATACATTCACGGACCGTTTCTATGAATATTCAAATACTTTCCCGAGCCACTCTACACCGTGTTTTTATATTCTGTTTAATTAATTTACAGAAATCCTCTGTAAGAAAGAGCACGAGGATTAAAGTCGTGGAAAAGGGACGAAAACGTAACGTTAGCGAGAACCATCGAAATCGTAGGTTTGATAATATCGAGATCCAATCTCTGGAAATGGAAGTATAGAAAATATAAAAGTCGATTATCTCTGGTTAAAATCGGTTAAATCTGGGTTTACAGAAGATAGATGATTTAGCCCTTGCAGCATCGGTAGTGATACAGGTCAATGTATAATTTCAGCGGAACATCCTTCGCTTAAGACGCTCCTTGACACGTACTTTCCTCTCATTTGCCAAATAGCGGCTTCAGATCCAGTGAAAAATTAAATCCTCCTTCCTTACTTTCCTAAATCGAAATTCCCGCCACTCAACTGCATTTCTATGCGAACGCTTCAATCACGAATTCCTGGTAGCTTAATCAATATATAGAGCGGATTACGCGTAATCCATCGTGCATCAAACTTTCGACGATTCTCGAGCATTTTCTTGCTCGGAGAATTTCAATTTTTATCTACTCGTGTTTTATTTCAATTAGAAATTCTTCAATTAACTTCACCTTTAAAAGATGAAAGCTTGGCAATTAAAAGCCTATTTTCGTATCGATAGCCAGTTCAACTTTCACTGTTATTTACTTGGAAAATTTTACTTTTGCACTTTGTATTCTCTTCTTATATCTTATAAACTTTGCCTTTACGCTATAAATTCAACTACTATACTTTAAATTATACCGTGGATTTTACATTCAACTATCGTACCGTGAGTTCTATTATATCGTAATATATACCTTAAGTTGCATTATTTTCACGCACAATGATATTTCGAAAACCTTTAGATACGAGCAGCTGCGAATAAAGATCCTCGGCGACTGTTACTACTGCATAAGTGGAGCACCCGTGGAAAGACCAGACCACGCTGTTCTCTGTGTCTATATGGGCTTATCTATGGTGGACGCCATCAAGTACGTGCAACAAAAGACCAATAGCCCTGTCGACATGAGGGTGGGTATACACACTGGTGCTGTGTTGGCCGGTGTCCTCGGACAGAGACAATGGCAATTCGATGTGTACAGCAAGGATGTCGAACTCGCGAACAAGATGGAGAGCAGTGGAATGGCGGGGTGAGAATCTCTTTTCTTCTTTCTCTAAACATTTCAGTATTATTTTGTCGGAGTTGAACAGAGTGTAGTTAAATTTCACAAGGAAAATTCGAACGAATCGTGCGTAGGCTTCTTTCTTCTTTGGAAGCGAAGCAAGTACTCGAACACGTCTTTTTACAAATAAAAGAACTATCGTAAAGAATATTTATCAAAGGTGTTTAAATTTTACGAAGAAAGGAAAAAAGTAATCTAGGTGATTTATTTATATTGCGCCTGTTTTTTGTTTGCAAAATAGAGGAGTATTTAAATATACTTCTCAATATAGAATTATGTCAATAATAGACTTTTATATACTCGTTTGGTGAAAATTCCTTTAAAAAAGAAAAAAAAAAAAGAAAGAAACGATATCAGTATCGACGTTCTGACTTCTTGACCTTGTCAATCCCCGAAATTCAAAAGGGATAAAGTAGAAGAGAGGCGCGAGGAAGCTGCCTGATTCGGGAGCTAAACGATATCGATGCGACGACGTATAAAACGCGTCCTTGACGTCGGTGGACACGTAATGAGCGCACTCCGTATATCTTTGATATTAATTACCTGGTGAAACGCCTGGCAAGCAGTTTTTGATGCCCTGTCGTACTTTAATTTTAGCTGTGTTAAAGGGTGAGATGCCCGAGTCGCGTGGTAAAAAACTGCCCCTCGATAGTCGTGCTTTAAAAGCATCGTCTACCCAGCCATTGTAATTGTTTCTTTTGTCCCATCAGGCTAATACATATTAGAAATCTCATTGGTCTCGGTCCTCCCTGTCACGCGATTCTTCCGTTCCTTTTCCGTAACACGTAACGCGACAGCGATCTCTTCATTTCGATTTCACTTCGTCCATTCGAAGATCATAGGGAAAAAACACGAATATATTTTCTTAATTTTCCGATCTTTAATGCCACTTTGTGATAAAATATAAACCAGAATTCACGTTAAATACAAGTTTGGCCAACTATTTTAACCGGCGGTACCGTAACCTTGTTATTATTCACACGAACTACAATTCACTCGAGAACAATAACGTAACGGCGAGTTGCAGCCAGAGAATCGTTTGCGAAAGACGCTCGAACGCCCTTCGACATTACCATGAATACAGAATAGGTACGTGAATTCTCCTTTCAGTCCTATTTTATGGCCACGCCCACGTCGTTGGATAATCAGGACCGTTTTGCCAATCGCAAACGTCTCGAAATTTTCCTTCCTTTCTTCTCTTTGCCGAATAATCCTGTAGTCAGATTCGCGAGATAAAAGCTCGTAAGCGAGGAACGATCGACACGAACGATATTGTAATGGCTTGAAGGAGGGTGCACATCTCGAACGCGACGCTGAGCTTCCTGAATGGCGAGTTCGAGGTCGAGCCAGCGCACGGCGAGGACAGAGAAGAGGCACTACAGAAAGCGGGCATCGTCACATACTTCATAGTCCGGGCGTTGAAACCCTTCAAGCCAGCTGCCACCAAGAGCATCGCCTCGCTCACGGAGGACGCCAGGAAGACGATCGACGCAGGAAACGAAAGAAATAACAATAAGGAGGACTCGGAGGAATTTAGACAGAGGCTGAGGAAGGAACTGGATAACAAAAGTGAGGAAGTTGAAGTATTTGATCGTTGATTATTATTAATGATTAAATTGTTATTCGAAGGTAAAACGTCTTGGTAAGTGTAGTTTGTTTAAAAATGGAAATTAAAGAGCATCCTGAAAAAAGGTCTATAAATCTGCCACAGCCTAGAAAATTCTTTGCTCAGAAATCTATTTATGTAAAAGAAGTTGTTATCGATACATGTAGCATCAATTTTTCATTGATAATAAAATTAACAGAAGATTCACTTTGCGATCGATATCTTATGTACGTGTTTTGTATGATTTACTGTCAAATTCGTTTCATAGATCTTTCTATTTACAAGCAAATAATATTAATTATAGCTGGCGGAGCACATTTGAAAGGTCACGCGTACTGGTTGACCTTGCGGTTCAAGGACTCGAAGGTGGAGTCTGCGTTTCACCACGCCGAAGAAGCATTTTCCCCTTTGTCATTGCTCGGTGGGCCATTGGTGATGATCTGTGCCGCCCCAGTTTGGAGGTTTCAGCCCTGGGGACCTTTCACATGGGGCGGTATCGGGATAGTGGTGCTATTCGCGGTAGTTTTGGCTGGTGCCACGTGTCTCGGCAGTGCCATCAAGGCTATGTGGCTGAGAAGAGCTTTGGCTCTTATGATGACATTTTCCCTTGGTATTTTTCTGATTCTCGATATGGTACGTATATTTATTATTATTAATTCAACCAAACAAATTAACATCTTTTTTCTTTCATTCCGTTTTCCTTCCGGTTTTACGATGACTTGCGCTTACAGATCTTACGCAAAACATAAACTTGAGCATAAATAAAACACATACAAAATAAACCGGAACGATAATCACAACTACACTCTATTGGTTGTCCATACACCTACCTACATCTATTCGATAAATTATTTAAGACGATCGTATTATTTTCATTCAAAAGTAAAAGAACTTTTAATTTCCTACAGTGATTTATAGTTGTTCCACTTGCTTGTACCATAGCAACGGGAAAGCGTAATATCGTATTAACGTGTTAATATATAGTTAACCAGTTAACGAATAATTCAAAAGAATTTTGATACTTAACAAACGTCTTAGTGAATAAATACGTAGCCATTGAACTATTATTAACAGGAAAGCAAGAGGAAAAGAAAATAAAGCCATTTTACGCTATTTTTCTGAGCTGTTAACTTCTCTGTCCCATTTTACAGTTCAACTGCGTGGTCATCGAGGAAACTATTCCGCCCCTAAACGCCACCATAACTCTGTCTTCGAGGTGTCCATATCCTTCCTACTACTCGTACATCGGTGTGCTTACACTTGTGGCGACCTCGATGCCGACCTACATATGCTATCTAGGCAAGGCGTACTTAATGTACGGTATCTCGGGCGTCCAGTGTTTCATCAACATCTGTCTACTCAATGCGAGGCTGGACTGGGAGGATTACGCTTCTACCCTCGAACCGACCCCCCTTCCATCGAAATATTGCCTATCCGCCACTCTTCTCATCGTAGCTACTTGTCTGGTCATCGTGTCCAGATATGTAAGTAATATATGCAATAACGTTACTTAAATCAGATGTCAGATAATTTGGAAACATCGTAACATCCTTGTTTATAGAATTGGGAAAGAATTATTTATCATAAATTTCCGTCGAATGAAATACCAAGGTTGGACAAGCTGTCTCTTAAAAGAAAAAGAAAACGTTTCTTTGCAAGACTTGCTTGAGAGAATTCATTTCTGCAAACGGCGAAATATTACCGAAAAGAAAAAAAAAATGGTGGATAGGTATATTACCATATTATACAATTATTATCAAGTATTATCTTTAGATTTTTAAAAAATTTCGATCTGCCTAAATAATTCAATATACTTGAAATATCGAAATACACGATACTTTCTCTGTTTTTTGCAAACGTCTTCTCATCCTGCCAGTTCTATCAGCGAATCTTTGCTCTATCGAAATTGTTTTGGTAAATTAAAATGTTCCACGTAGAGATAGGGAGAATTCAATTTCTCCTCGAGCGACGATAAATAATCGAGCCTTCGTACGAAGCTCTCGAACGGATTCATCAAAGTCGAGGGCTGCACTTGTCCCGACAGTCGAGGGCGCATCCTTCGTTCCCGTCTGTCTTTCACGAGGGGAAAATCGCGGTTTGCATTTAACGTAAATGAAACCGAGCCAGAAATCTCCCCTTGCTTCTCGCAGGGTAAACGAAAAAAGAAAAAACGAATGGAAAAGTGTTTCACGAAATTATTCGTCGATGAATATTTTCAATAAAACTATTAAACTTTGAACCAAACCCTGTTGAAAAATAAATGAAAGGTTACGTTAATGGTAAAGTAGCTCGGTTTCGACGACTCGCACGATGAGGATTCGATCGATTTGCAGGCGGAAAAGTCGAGGAGGATGTTGTACCTACGAGGAAGGGAGGTGGAGGCGCAGAGAGAAAGGGCGGCGGACATGACGCGCAGAAACGGCGCCCTCATCTACAACATCCTTCCGCCGCACGTGGCTGCTTATTTTCTATCGAGTGCGAGACACCACGATGATCTCTACAGTCAAAGCTACGCCGAAGTGGGTGTTCTGTTCGCTAGTATGCCGAACTTCGCCGATTTCTACAGCGAAGAGAGCATCAATAACCAGGGCCTCGAGTGTCTCAGGTTCTTGAACGAAGTCATATCCGATTTCGATGCGGTAAGTATCGTTGGCGAGTTTCTACGACCCCTCGATTTAAAATTCTATTTCTGAAACGTTATGCGTTATCGTAAATACGAAAACAGAAGCTTTCGATAAAAAGGACAAAATTCTGCGATATAATTTTGTACAAAAAGGTTATATTTGTAAAAATAACAAAGCAATTGAACAGCGAAAAGGACCTTTCCTTAGATATTTTCCTACATTTGATAGGGATCTTAGATCAGAACTTTTAAGGGATTAAATATGGCAATCGATATATCAATTTTCTATCGACTTTCCATTTCCGTTTCTTCTTTCGTTAGATCCTCGATCAAACTAAATTCAAGGACATCATCAAGATCAAGACGATAGGCTCGACATACATGGCGGCATCCGGAATCACAGACTCAGAGGAGTCCGAGGATGCTCCTCGGTGGGGTCACTTGTCCACCCTCGTCGAATTCGCCCTGGAGTTGAAGAAAGCATTGTCGAGCATCAACGAGCAAAGCTTCAATCACTTTGTTCTCAAAATGGGTATCAATCACGGCCCTGTGACTGCTGGGGTTATTGGCGCCAGGAAACCTCATTACGATATCTGGGGAAATACCGTGAACGTGGCGTCTAGAATGGAAAGCACTGGAAAAGTGGGCTGCATCCAGGTAAAATATTTGCAAAATCGTATAACTCGAAAATACTTATTCCGTCAGGTATGGAAGTAATAGTTTTAGTAGAAATTCTCGATAAATAATTTATATTCAAAATATTAAATATTAAAATCGTAGGTCACAGACGAGACCCGGAGGATTCTGGAGCCGTTTGGCTTCGGCTTCGAACAACGCGGCCTGGTGTTCGTCAAGGGCAAAGGTCAGCTGCTCACCCACTACCTGGTATCCAAGGACGGCGTGTCCTTGAATTTGGACAGTGACCTGCCAGTCGAACCCACTCATCCGATCATCTATCAGTAGGCTAATACTCGAAGGCTCTAAAAACTTCAACGCAAAACCCTTCTTCGTTCACGAAGAGACCTTTCGTCGAGCAAGGCTCCTCTCTCTCTCTCTCTCTCTCTCGATAATCTTCGAAGAGACGAACGAAATCGAGACGATGAAAGAGGACGAGACGTCGATTACTCGAAATGTTCAAGTTCGGATACGAAATAGGAAAAATTGCAAAGATACGACAGAGAGGTCTCGGACGAAAGACGAACGATCTACGAGATCGGAAGAGTTTGAAAGAAAATCGAGGACTGGGCTGATTAGATTGCTTTTTCGACCACAATTTTCGACCTTGATTCCTTGGCGAGAAGTTTCACGCGAAAGATACTTATACGACAAACTGTTTGGTTATTTTGTAAGTAATTAAGATGGTTGTTTGAGAGATTTTATTTATCGAAGAGGCGCCCAGGCCTGGTCAGCCTTTAAAGAAAGTCAGCCACCGGAGAAAAATTCTTACCGCTGTCACAACCTTAGTCTACTGCTGATAACGATTATATCGTTCATTGAGGATGAAGAACAGGGTACAAATGGAAGAAACAAAGTACGTTTAGAGCGAAACTAATCGATATTAATGAAAGTGTTGTTTCAACATCGTACTATACGTTTTCTCATTGTGGACGTCGTGGATTGTCTTAGTTAGTGGTAGGCCTTCGAAGGACTCCTATTTTACGTAGAATCGAGAAGAAAGATAGTAAACTTCGTCGATAGTTGGCTGGTTTCGACTAATCGGTTCGATGGAAACGAAAAAATAAAAGTCCAAACTTTCTCGCGTCGAAACGACATACGAAATATATAGAAGTTTCCAAATGATAATGAAACGAGAAAGTTAGGAAAGAATCCGGTCGATTCGCGCATATCTAGGATAAGTGTTAGTCGAAGATGAAAGAAAGAAAATGCCATTCGATCGAACATCGATCGATCCTCGTCACTATAGAGAATCGATATGTAACTTAAGAAAGTGTCTAGCTCGTAATCCTTGTGATAGATACGCTGATACGGTTCTTGCAATCAAGTCAACTCTATTTTTCTAGATTCCGCGACGAGCACGTTCCAAGACGCGATTAATTAAAAAAGAATAATTGAAAGCATTACGAGCGTGGGCGTGGTCAACTACATAGTGGTAGGTCTTTTTCCTAACGTGGCTTCCGGAGAATCGCCGTTTCCTCTAAATATACGTTCTTTCGGTCATCGACGCTGTCGACTGTGTGCTTTCTTACGATTTCGATCCGAATCGTCGCGATACGACGAGAATACAAAATTTTCTGTCAGCTCTGTTTCGTGTTCAATAATACTCGCGAAGAAGATCGTAGACTTCGAAGGTGACTTCACGGTGATCGAGCGCCTAGCGCTTTGTCTTCGCACCAAAAGGAACATCCTACATCGATTTCCTCGGTAATAGAGGAAAATTTTGTCGGTGTTTTTTCTCGAGAAATTTAGAATTTAATCGTCGTAATGATTCGACCAGGGATAAAAATTAATCGATTAAAATGGAATTTCGTATGTCTACGGTGTAATTGTTACAATAATTAAATATTGCCGGACATTATAGGCCAGATTACGCGTTGTAATTAAACACAGTTAATAAGTCGAATCGCAGGTACAGTTGTTGTATAGGAAAATTGCAAGTCGATACGTAGATACTATCGATAGTCGAAGAAAGGGGGTTGTACATTCTATATAATTGAAAATTGAAAGTAAAGGAATTGTTATATATTGCAAAAAATCTTGTAGAGAAGTTCCAAGAAAAATACTTCGTCTGTTATTGGAGCTTTGTTCTCGTAGAATTGTTTAAAAAAAAAGGACTGTAAAGAAGAACTTTAAAAAAGTGGAAAAGGTAAAAGAAACATCGAAAATGTGACACGAGCAGGGAAGATTGCACGCGTGTTTAGTATAAATATACTCGGAGAATTTCAACGAATAAATACGTAAAAAATAATGTCAAGTACCTACGTGCTCCGAGAACGTGGAATACGAGAAGAGGAAATGAAATGCTGCGTAATTTGAAGGTTTTAAAAGCTGTCGTTAAATTAAGCATCATCGAGTTTGAATGTATTTAAAATAGCTCGTTACGATTTAAATACGTCGTAACGACAGAAAAGAGCAGGTTGACTGTTTATTACGATCAAGAGCAGAATGTTTTCGTCATGTTTGAACTACGAATATCTATCTAGCAAGGTCCGTTAGAACGGAAACAGTTTCTCGATAGTTTCGATTCTACTGTATTTTTCTGCGAGCAGGTTCGTCGATTTGTACGAGGAAAAGCCAATTCGAAGACGGTGAAATTTCTTATAGGAGCTTAGACCCGATTCGCTTCTGAACGTGCAAGGCATTTCATCAAGTCCCCGGCATTACTCTCTATTAAACGACTTCTGAGATCAAAATAAGGCAATCTGAAACAATTCTTCTGCCTTTCTTAATTAAAAGAGGATCGTTTCACGATATTTCCTTTCTCTTTCCCACGTGATAGTTTTTCGAGTTCGTCTTATTTTGTACTCAAGATTCGTTTAGTCGTAATTGTTACGGACTTCGTGAAACATTAGGTATCGTGTGGTCCGTAGGATAATTCCACGGGAACGTAGACTATATACTCGAACACGATCACCGATATAATAATTTATTTTTCTACAGTTTCAGTCGCCGATTTAATAGACCAAGATGACTCGAGTACGTACAACGCACACGATTAACGATGGCAGGAAGCAGAAGATTAGGATTTAATCCTTTCGTCGGCAATTATTTGGACACCCGATGATCGTTCAAGCTCGAAATAGTTGCAAAAGAGAAACGTCGCGGTATCGTAAGCGTAGAGAACGAGAGACAATTCGTAAATAACTTACACCGTGATTTTTAATAAACGTTTAACCGAATCGAAATTTTCAATCCGGGATATTTTCATTGCTTTTTTATAACCGTCTTTTTCTAACGATACTTTTAGCGAGATTAAAAATAGTACGAAAGGATTAAACAGAAACGAACGGAAAGGGGAACGAAGAGTGAGAGAGAGAGAGAGAGAGAGAGAGAGAGAGAGAGAGAGAGAGAGAGAGAGAGAGAGAGAGAGAGAGAGAGAGAGAGAGAGAGAGAGAGAGAGAGAGAGAGAGAGAGAGAGAGAGAGAGAGAGAGAGAGAGAGAGAGAGAGAGAGAGAGAGAGAGAGAGAGAGAGAGAGAGAGAGAGAGAGAGAGAGAGAGAGAGAGAGAGAGAGAGAGAGAGAGAGAGAGAGAGAGAGAGAGAGAGAGAGAGAGAGAGAGAGAGAGAGAGAGAGAGAGAGAGAGAGAGAGAGAGAGAGAGAGAGAGAGAGAGAGAGAGAGAGAGAGAGAGAGAGAGAGAGAGAGAGAGAGAGAGAGAGAGAGAGAGAGAGAGAGAGAGAGAGAGAGAGAGAGAGAGAGAGAGAGAGAGAGAGAGAGAGAGAGAGAGAGAGTGAGAGAGAGGGAGAGTGAAAGTGAGAGAGAGAGAGAGAAATTTTGGTGTAATTAGAAAAACGAGAACGCACGGCCTAAGCGCGATAACAGTGGTCAGACTGGACAGATGTAGCGATAGAAGAGAAGAAAGTAGTAAATCGAAGCAAACTCTCCCGAAGGAAATTCCGATCTTTTTTAAAACTTCGTCGCTCATATTTTCGAATCACCTTTTAAACTTGTTCGTTCCCTCGGGTTACTTTCCACGAAAAAAAAAAAGAAAAAAGAAGAAAAGAGAATGTTTCATTCGAACGTAGTCTAACGATCGAATATAAATTTAGAATCTTCCTACGTATTGAAAAGAAAAAAAGAATCTTTCTTTCCTTTCGGTGGAGTTACAGTGATCGCAGAAAAAGGAAGAGAGCGGAAGAAAAGAAGACAAATTGATTACGCGACACTGAATTTCAAACTTTTCCCACTGTTCGCGTACTTCCAATTGATATATTGCGCTTGACACAGTCCACACTGCTGATACATCTCGGCATACACATACATATATACTACTACATACATAAAATGGTGGCGTAAAAGGTGTAGGAAACGGAAGAGAGTGACACACGTGCGAAAATATTCGCGTGTCCGACCACACAGAGATCTTGTAAAGTAGCAATAAAGGTTATTTCGTGTACATATATAAAGAGAGAGAAGAACAAGAAAAAAAGACGGGTCGATAATGTTAAACGGTAATAACGAAACGATTGTTTCATCGATAATCGTCGTCGATAACGAAGAATAAAATAAAGAAACGTAAGAAAGAAATTGACGAACGACCCGGCCGAATGCGTGTATAGTCGTGTAAGAAGAATTATATCACTGTAGATATCTTAGCACCTTAGATGTGAGATTTCGAAGAGGGAACACTTGTTGTAAACTTTCAAAGTATACTTCTTCAGACTGGGATACGCCGGGGACTCGTGGGAGTCGAATGGAATCACGCGACTGTAACATAATAAACGGCTTCTTCGCCGATGTAAATCGATTGCCTCCATGATTTTTCCATCACCTTTCTCCTTTCGTTGCTAATTCAAAGTCCTTTGTTTCAATATTTTTACGACGTAGATACGTTTCATATTTTTTACATTTTTCTCAGATTTTTTTAACAGGTCGTTCGATAAATCGAACGTTACGTTAACGTAACGTTCATCCTTCTCACTTTGACTGCCACGCCGAAATCACACGTTTCGCTCAGCACGCCACGGGAGTATTTTTATTATTCGAAGCATATAATGGCAAAATAGTAGAAGCATATAATGGCAAAATAGTA
>NT_176515.1:671281-671735 GCF_000188095.3 Bombus impatiens
GCTTCGTTTATGTCAACAAACCATTCGCATGCGTTATTTCGTCGTAAGCAAAACGTGCAAAATATATCGTTGAAACGTGTGGAAGATATTGGTAAACGATATTTGCTCATTTTATACAGGGTGGTTGGTAACTGGTGGTACAAGCGAAAAGGGGGTGATTCTACGCGAAAAAAGAAGTCGAAAATATAGAATAAAAATTTTTCGTTTGTGGCTTTGTTTTCGAGAAAATCGACTTTGAATTTTCGCTCGGTACGCGTGCGGTACGTTATAACGGATCTCACTGTAGATCGTTGTCTCGATGGAAAAATTAAAAAAAAAAGGAAAAAATAGAAAAAAATTTTTTTTATTTTCTTTTTTTTTTAATTTTTCCATCGGGACAACGATCTACAGTGAGATCCGATATAACGAGACGCGATAAAGTGCACGCGTACCGAGCGAAAATTCAAAGTCGATT
>NT_176515.1:671801-700194 GCF_000188095.3 Bombus impatiens
CGTTTCGCTTGTACCACCAGTTACCAACCACCCTGTATATAATAGTAAGGTATGTTCACACTTCTAACTTGAATTATATTATACGATCATAAAGCAGCGTTTACGATTATTTTCTAAGCTGTGTTTATAATAATATTCGTAGATTACCCCTCAAAGATGTGGATGCAAACACAGTGTACCGTTAGATGCAAGATTTGTCCTCATTTTCTTTTTTATCGATGTTCTGATAAAAATGTTTAATCGCTCAATGGGGCACTTTTTATTTCAAAGTATCTTCTATTTATCGGTTATATTCAAAATGCCCTGACTGTCAATTTTCATTCAATTTTTACAATAGTAAAAAGTTCAAGCGCTATCGTAAAAAGTTCAAACGCTCCGGTCACCAACGACCAACGTGACAGTCAAAGTGTCAACGAATCGAATAAGACGATTGTCGATGTTAAGGAATAAAAATGATTGGATGAATTATTGGAAAAGACTTTATTTAGAATGTTACTTTGAATAAATTCGAAAGTTTTGTACAATACGAAGCGATTGATCGACGAAAACAGCCTCCTCTCGGAAAAGGAATCTTTTCCGGAATCAGAACTGAAACGATTACAGCGGTTATATCGATTTTACGTTTACATTCTACGACGACAAGAACCGTGATCATCCTGCCATAAGTAAGATTTTTTCTTTTTTATTTTATTCTATCCGAAACGATTTCATTTTTTTTCCATTTGTTTCATGAAAAAATATTTCCTCTGAAAATTGACCAGATTCTCTTTTCTTTGACAGATTCTAATTTTATCAAGACTTCATATTAAGTCTTAGAACTTTCAATTAAGGTAGAAATTTTCTCATCTCTCCTCCTTTTTGCTTCGTAGCACGGTACGCAGAGATGTATACATTTTTAATGTTTTACATTAAAAAAAAAAAGAAGACGACAGCATCGTTTTTCCTGCAACGCAACGATTACCTTAGAAACTTCGTTGCTTAATATACAACACAACGTCAAGGAATCAAACGCGCTCCTTGGTTAATATTTGTATATGTGTATATTTACAATATGTATTTTATATAGAATATACGTGTACACATGTTTCACGATTATCTTGTAAAGTGTCGACGATCTGTAAGCCTGGAAGGAAGGTTTCTCTCTGCATTTTATCTTGAGGCGTGAACGAAATACGTTTCCATGGAATTATACGGGTTGTGTCAGAATTATGGCAACCTTTAAATGAAAAAACAGTATCGGATACTACTTTCGGTACTTTCCTACAGTGTATTGTTAACAATGAACAACAATTTAAAACCTTATAAAACAAATATGTCACGTAAAACGGCGAGAACGTAAACAGGAAAAGTTCTTCTAGCTTTTACGTAATATACTCGAAACAAAAATTTCGAAACATTCATATTCTACCTTTCTTTTTATTCCTCTGCGTTTAAATTCTAAAAATAAGTAGAAATTTTAATTCGAAAAAATATCATCCTAAAGGAGTAAAATTCAAGCGTTGAATACGAAGGTCAAATAAATTTTTCGATTTAAACGTCGCCGATATCGACGTAGCCTATTCGATCGAAAAGAAAATTTAAATTGCGTACGGAATAAGAGAATTTTAATTCTATGATAAATCAAATCGAATTTTAAATCGCAAGCATAAAATCAATACAACACCGAACGACGTATACAAATTTCTGTAATGAGTATTTTAATTACGAAAGTGCACGCCTCGACGGGACGCAAGAGGACAACTTTCTGACGTTTTATAATTTCACATCAAGTCGCTGTTCAATAGCGACGAAACGCTCGAGCGGGCTGTATTTAATGTGACATTTAGCGTACGAGACGGGAGAAGCATCTCGATAATTTCGCGGTCGCGTTCGCGACATGCTGGCGCGTCGATTACATCGAGCGCTTCCGCGAGTTTGAAATCTTTCGCGAGGAATTTGGCCGCGATTTCCCTTAAAACTACGGTCTAAATGTCGGAGCGATTGTCATCGGGATAGAATCGTGTAAAGCACTTGAAGAGTCACGGATTTGTATCCAATTAACGCGCGCTTGCTTCGTATATCGTGACATATTTTCGCACGCGGACAAGGTTTCAAAGTTCACAGCAAAACTTTATTCATTTGAACAAATATTTCGCGAATAGTAGAATCTCCTATAATTTTACTTATTCAAATAGAGATTAGGGAAGCTGTAGGTTAATTTTTAATATTTAAAGATATATTTCATTCGATTGCTACGCTACATAGATGATTGTAATAGAGCTTCTTTAATTCTACAACGTCTCGTTCAGTTTCTTCCACAATTTCTCCTTCGGATAATTAAAGTTGATATTCGAATAAACGACAGCGTTAGTTTATTTGATCCAGCGCTAACTAAAATTCCGTTGGAATAAATAAAGTTCTGCCATAAACTCAAAGCGTTCGATAAATTTCGATAACTTGGTAGAAAGTTCGCTGTTATAAAATTTGCCAAGCTAATTACTTACTTATATACGAACGCAGCCGTTCGTTATTCAAAAAGGGAGATTTTTATTTAGAAAATGGAAATATTACATCGACCGATTTGCACAGTCGTAATTCGCACACGCATTTTTCCCGCATGAAAATGCCGCAGCGAACGAGCGCGTCGCACACCGGTAAAAACGCTTGTTAGCGGTGTCGTAAAATTCTCAGCGCCGTATCGTGATTCTGTTTGCCTTTCTTTATTCCCTGGGAAATTCCCTAGCCATCTGACTCGCGCATTCGACATCCAAGCAACCTATATTTCCGGTATATTGTTTTCTGCCGAGCTTCCTCGTTTCGTTCTATTTTCAACTATCGCGTCATTTTCGTGTTTGTATTCCACGATATTGCGAACCAACGTTGGCAACGATGATCTCGACTATTCGACTAGAGATAGTTCTTCAAGGTAGGCCCCGTAACAAACAACGCGCGAAGATTTATCTTCCTTGAACTTTAGTTCAAACCTCGTTCGTAAGTTCAAATTTTACTCGCATATTCAATGGCTATCGTTGAATACTCGATCGTTATCTTACGATACACTCGGTCCCCGATGTATTCGGAAATCGATAAGCTTTTAGCTGATTGGACAACGATGTGATCGTTGTCGCCGAACGAGTCACTGGTCGAAGGCGTCACTGGTGCCCGGTCGATCGAACTCCTGCGTGGAGCCAGCCGGTCGATCGGGCACCAGCAGCCATCCTCACGTTCTCACGAACTTGTACACCACACCGAACACCAATACGCTCACGAGAACCAAGACCAGAGCGGTGACCACCTTCGCGAACGCGTTCAACCCGCTTTCCGTGTGCTGCTGCGGTCTCCTGGTTGGCACGCTCTGTTTCGAAGCTAGACCCCGGGCCAGCGCAGGAAATGCCAAGCTCTGGGTAAAGGTTAGCTTGTGCAGCGATTCCGACAGAGAATAAGGACCCACGGAACCACGGGCTGCTGCTCTCAAGAGGGCGTACTCCAGGTCCAGAGCGTCGAACATGCTGTACCTGTTGATTGGAATAGAAATTTTTGATTACGCGATGGAAGATAGTTGGTAGGAGGTTGTCTCAAACGAATTGGTATTATGGTAGCTTTGTAGCCGAAGAGACGAAATTAGGGCGAAAAAGGAGAATTCGTTAGCGGTGACATTAACGGGAATATACAGAGTGGGAAAAATACTGAAAAAAATATAGAATCAGATTGCGTTATATGTTTCTTTTTATATAAAATTATCGCGCGTAATTTGTTCGTTCAAGTATATCTACAATCTGAAATTTTTCTCATTATTTAGTTTATCGTTTGTTACAGAATCTATGTTTCCATTAACCACGATAGGCATTGCGATGTATTTAAATAACGACTGGTTCGATATCGCTGTTACAAACAAATATACAAAGCAACAATATCTCAAACGCTGCGGCCTGCGAATGTCGATAGAAATAACTGTGTTTGGTACTTTCGAGGGCTAAGACGTTCAGCTTATTTTAGAATCTAGCCCCAACACGTCATATCTGAAAAATACTCGAACGAAAAAGGCAACGTCAGCCCGTCGAATCGATTCACAGTGTGACTCGGCGAAGGTTTCACCTTTGAAAGTTCCGAGTTCGAGGTAGAAGGGCGCGACGAAATCCCGACGATTTCCGCCTCCGTGTGAAAGCAAGCTGTCGGCCAAATCACCCGGATACCACGGCCATGATTAATATCTCTGGATGCATAAATGAAAAGGAGAGCGGTAACCGCACACGTGTTCGTATTTGCATGGTACCAGGGTCGCGCCTTGACACGAGTCAAGATCGACGTCAGACCGTTATCAGCCCGGGGGATTATTTCTAGCCCCGTCCTGCCGGCAATTTCACGGATCGGGAACAGACACGTTCAGGGGTTTTTCTCCTTTTTATAAGCGAGACCGTGACGCGTCTGGAACGCGAACGATCGTTGATATCAACTTATCTTGGGATGCAGATCGCTCGACCAAGGGAACGAGATGGTATTTCGACCAAGTTCGCGAGCTCCGTTATGCGACGATGAGAATTTCTTCTTTATGCAAAAGGTTCGTCATAGTTCGTTTTTATGGCATGCGTCGGACGAATGAAAATTTCTTCGTATTACAGAGAAACTTCGTATTATAGTAGCTCGCGTAAAATTAGGCGAGATTTAAGTCATCGTTTTTCTGCCTTTGAATTTGTTCAATCGTGTTGAGGCGATTCGATGTGTAAACGAAGAAAACTCGTGGATAAATTGTAAGGCAGAAAATATATTTAAATAGAAGCGTAATTATAAGTAAGAATACAATTTGAGTTGGTCCAGATCCGCACGCTAGCTGTGTTACCCTATAACTGAAAAACCCCGAAGTCAACGTTGCCTGTCTACCGTTTATGGTCTGTCTTCGTCGCAGTCTTTTGTCTACGCGCTGTCGATGGCTTCGATGCTTGAGAAAACTAAAAAGAGCAGATGTAGAGTTTTCTTAAAAGTGCTGACCACTTCCACAAATCGATACGAAAGTTCGAATTTTGCGTCCTTTGCTCGTTGTTACGAGAACCGGTTGTATTTAAAAAGTTTTATCTTCTCGAAGATAGATCCATGGGACCTAGAATTGCTTTTCTTTGTTTCAACTATTTTTTTAGAACGTTCGACGTATTCGAATAAACGTAATTTTCGTTGAAAAATCGACGAAACAAGCCCTTCGCTTATCGAAAGAAACGAATACTACTATTACCTGCTACTACGTCTCCTATCTTGCGAATGCATCTGTACATTGGCAGAACTGGGCATCGAACGCAGACTGCTGGTAGTCGAGCTCGATGGACTGGGCGGAAGCGGAGGTTCTTCGTCGATGGACGTTCTGTCTGGCGTCGGTGGACTCTTAATCCCGGAATTATGGTGATTGTGATGCAAATGGTGCAATTGCAGTCGAGCGTGGTCCGGATGGAGTAGACTGGCGCGCCGGGATTGTTGAGGCGTGGTGGCTGGGCTAGTGCTGGCTACACCGCACGGAGACGGCGACGCCTTTTCCGACAATCGTACGAACAAAGTCGTTACAGTTTGGCTATTTCTATGAAATTTGTTTTAGAGTGTCGCGAAACTCAGACGCTGAAGCCTATCGATGGTAATTATCGTTATGTCGATTTTTCGGACTCGGTGATCGCTGATGTAGGATTGGTCGGATAACTTGATTTCTATTTTTATAAAATCGTTTACTTTAGTGAGCGTTGCTACTGAATTCTACGTAATTTGATACATCGTGTAACTAGTTGGTATCTTCGAATTCTACGATTCCACGGTGTGATTCGTAGAATTTTACGATTTAGCTTTTGGCCCATTGAATTCTACAATTTCGTTGTTTATTATTATCACACGTCGCAATTCTGTAGTTAACGCCATCGAATTTTGCAATTTACGCAAACGAATCCGTTGCCGAATCCATATTTTCTAAATCTTTACTCGCAGTAGCGTAATTTTCTGATCGTTATAGTTAAAACTCTTTACAATATTTTATATATTTTTGGAATATAGTATGGAAAATCTATCTCTGCCAAAAACTTTTACACGCAACTGTATGCATTTCATCTGCCAACAATACTAAAATAGAAATTGAAGAATCCGAAAATCATTGGGTAACGCTTGCCTCAGCTGTTTCGATCACGTTACCTGTATGGACTCGATGCCACTGTCGTTGACGTTTTCCTGGACATCCGGAAACACGAATGCCTGTGCCTGTCCGTCGGCCTCGCCCCTCGGTGAGTCGCTCGGCCATACCTGCAGCAATGGAAGTCCGCCACGAGGCTCTGTGCAAACTTCCGCGACGACGTCGTTGCTCTGCTCACCCGTACTGAGGCACAATCGGCCCAGCTCTCTCAGTGGCTTCTGTTTAACGAGACACGGTAACTATTTGTCCAATATTCGCTTTCACTTTACGATCAGCAACAATTATTAATAGGTTCCAGACTTTGATCGATAAGATTATGCAATTTTTCACATAGATCGCGAGGAACAGCATCGACGGAGTAGTATTTATTATAATTCAATTTATTTCGTGATATATTAGACGATCCTGTAAGTAATACGATTTTTCTGAAAGTTAAGTTCAAAACGACAGAAATTGTCGCTATCGGAGTTTTCAAAAATTCGAATAGAAAACTTCATAGAAAAAGATAGTGAATTATAAAAAATACGAGGAAATTCATCATCGATTGCCAAATGGTAATTGTTCGTTTGTATCCAGCGATACGAAACGACCGCGTTACTTTCAAATCAATTTCTTGTTTATCGAATACGAATTACGTACCTGCGATTATGGAAAATTAAAAAGTGGCGCGATTTTAGAAAAAATTTAGCGAAATTTAGAAAAATTCGACCGAGTAATAAAGTCGATAATTTCTGTAGAATATAATACCAAGATTATTTAAGTATTTCTTTGCTTGTTTAATGTTAACAGTTGGAGGATCAGAATCTCAAGCGTTTCACGTGCGTGTACGAATCTGCTCAGTATCTGACGTAATCATGCTCAAGCTCCGATAACGCTATTCCCAGATACTATTCCAGTCGTGCACACAACCGCGTTATGCACGTTGCATTTACATCACGCGGGTGCTGTCACTGGCTCGAATTGATTTTGCACGATACAGTCTATGCAAGGACGTTTGCGGAAATTTCACCGAAGACACCATATGCTCTCATTGTGTCGATCGTTAGATTACATTTGCTCGTCGCGTTGCAAACGAATCGATGATTATCGAATAACCATAAAGATTAGTTCTCCATTCTAACTTTCACTGTTGCCACTTTCGTATAGCAATAACGATGTTCATTAGCTGCTGAGATGTTATAAATGCACATGTTTAATAATCTTTGCTTCGCATTTACATTTTCCTCTTTCAGAGACTAAAACTCGTACTCTTTACGTTTTATATCCTCTGTCCTGATTATCTCGCTAAACGTCTTGGATTTTTGACAAAATTTCAAATTGAAATAGGGCAATGTGGCAATCAAGTATGAATGCGCGAATAATTTGAGCATGTTCCAGACAGTTTCTAGGAATAATCTTTCAAATAACTATGTCATCCCATTCTTAAACATACGTAGCTTTTTCAAAACATTATACACGTATTTGATCAAAGTAAATTAAAACGAAAGAAAAAACAGTTTCATTACAAAATTTACAATAATATCGCAATCGAAACAATACAAAAATTGCATCAAAATTCCAGTTGAGAAGATTACGGCCAATAAAAGATTGAATTTGCCTCGAAAAATGCTGGATATTGGATTTATTACTTTGTTTGCACACACGAACGAACGATCGATGAAGTTTTCATCTCTACGGAAGTTGCTGCTCACAGAACTAAAGCTCGATTCGGCTTATCGGTTTACAAAAGGAGAGGCTTCGTGTTATTTCCATTGTCCGTTCATCGAAAGCGTTCCAATTCGATCGCCAGCCTACGTCGCTCGTCTTTCGTGGCCGTTTTGGAAACGTGAAAATTCGATCGACGCACCTGCTAATTATTCATCGACGCATCATCTATCGACGAGCTTGTTACTACAGGTCAGAAAGAGCCAGGTGATATAATATCAGAAAATATCAAGCGACAAGATGTTAGAGATATGGAAATACAGCAGACTTGGCGATCGAACGTCGAGAACGGAGTTCCATGAGAGGCTCGCGTAGATTCCAGCGATATTTGGCCTGTTTCATCGGTCATCGCCAACGATCATCGCGTTTGATACGTTTACCGACTATTCGCAAGGCAGAGGTACGTGCATAAGTAAAGGTTATCGTAATATATCGCGTGTTTCCAAATCGAGAAGTAAAATTGGTGAAAAAGAAGAGAAACTTTGGTAAAAGGAATTAGACGTTTTTCCGTAAATTCCAGTAAGTGAGAAGCGATACAACTTCTCGCAAATAGTTCATAGTAAACTGAAAGAGACACGTGTACGAATAATTGATAGATAACAGAGATGTTTGGCCACCGAAAAGTGTTGTACAAACCGTACGAGAGGCTTTACGAATCGATAAACTTGATTAAGTATCGAAGAAGCGTTCGTTCCGTGTTTCCGATCGTCTCGAGAGAACTCGAAGGAGGATCGTAGCAACGTTAAACAACCTTCGAGGCTTCTCGCAGCCGAGAATAACGTCGAAACGAATGGAGAAGGATATTTCTCGTTTATTTTCCCTGCAAAGTAGGTTCTCGCGATCTTGATTTCGCCTATAAATTACAATTACCCGAATGGCTAATTAAATTAACCAGACACCTTTATTAAAACTATCTCCAGGAAGAAGAGAAATTGCAATTACTTAATTCAAACACAATAGAGAAATCGAAGATTTCACGCGTGTATGAGCGGAGGAAACTGGTTCTTTAATCTAACTCGATACCCGATACGGTATATCGGTCTGTATAGTTCGTGCGTGGCTAAGAATATCAAAGTTTAATTGATGATATCGTTATTAATAATCCATAATTGCGACGCGAACAGAGAAATCTTTTCGAGAATTTTCCTGAACCACGAAACTCGAGCATAAGTTGGAAAGTCTTCGACCGGGTATAGCTTGTCTTGCTGCGATATACTCGATCGGATTTTTATTAAGGCCTGTTTACAACTGCCACGATGAAGGCCTCGCTAACACGCACGTATCTTTGTAACACGATGACGTAGGAAGCTTTCGGCCGAGAATTCTTCGCTAGATAATATTTATCGCGGTGTAACAATAAAAGTGCAAAGTTCAAAGCAGCGGCCTCGTGTTCTTAGGGCACAATCCGATTATCGCCCTTTGAACGTCATTTTCATTATTCACTTTTGCGTCATTTTCACGACCTTGGCAGTAGCGGATATCGTCATAGCGAGAAACTGCCAAGCAATTCGATTTCGAAAATCGAAAAACCTTCGACGTTTCAGGGAAAATTATCGGTTCTACTTTGATGGTTATTTTCTTATTGTTTTAGTATTGGTTTAATTTTCTGTCACACAAATGATCACATTTCGATAATCGAATGCGCACTTATTAGAACATCTTTAAAATAAGCTTGCGTTACTGAAAGTTTCTTATTCGATAAAAGATTGATAAAAGGAGAGCAAAAGTTTCCTATCGATGTTAGAAACGTTATCAACGATCCAAGTACGAAATCTGTATGAAAGTAATTAAAACGAAAAATATTGTATGGAAAAATATATTTTCGTAGCACTAATCCTCAACTAGCGGATAACTCGTTTGTAAGGGAAACCTGAACTTTTTTACTCTTGTCATCGTAAAAAAAATCAAACGAATAAATTTGGAAAATAATAAATTTAAAATAAATATTCACTGTTTGATAATACTGTTTCTCCATATTTCAGAATACATACATTGTGCAGTCATTCTACGAGTTCGCTGGACGATGAGAGCGATTCACGACGCCGCGACGCGACGACCGATTCTGAGCAGCGACATTTAATGGGATTATAACGTAAATTTATCGGTTCATTTTTATCCTGTTCAGCGTTTTTTTCCACAGGCGTATAATTAGTCCGACCTCGTGTAAAAAAAGCCGCTTGGTCCGACAAGCGATGCGAATGCAGATCGATAGAACGCAATCAGGAAGCTAATGAAGCTGGACGCTTCTTTTACAGCTTTTCCCATTCCACGGAAGGCAACGTGGACGTGTAAGAAAGAAACAAAAGAGGAGATAAAGAAACATGAAAGGGGCTGGAAAAAAAACGAACTACCTGTTCCGGAAGAGAACGTTACGATAAAAGTTTCAGATTCGTCCTGCGAGTTCGTAAAGGATTGTCTGCTAAATTTTAAGCTCGGAATGTAAGAACCATAAAAAATGGTACGGTGATCATCGAATGTATTTGGATATAAAACACGAGAACGCGATATAAACAAAAGATTCATCGAGCGACTTCCCCGGAATTGTATCGCGTCTCAAATTTACAAAACCACTACAAACTTTTTAATTCCTGTATCGGTCCTTAGAAGAAATTCCCTCGACGGTCTACGTCAACTATTACGTTCTATACGATAGTAGAGACTATTCCGATTTTCTACTTTCAAGAGGATGCCCTATAATTTCACTTTACAAAATTAACCACGTTCTAAGAAGATTTATAAAACTTCTCCATGGCAAATGTTCAAATATTTTCGCGAATCACTATGCGCGTCTAAGAACGATAACTATGAAATTAACTACGTCTATTGGATCCTTTCGAAGCCTATGAGGTCTCTTAAGGAATTTATTTACTGCTCGCTGAACATTTTGTCAGTGACACGAAGTTTTCGAGTTTGGCTTATATCGAACGAGGAATGTTTAGCAGCTGTCGATTGTTATCCTATAGAAGAGTTTCTAGTACAAACGTTTGCTGAATAACGAGAACGTATTTAGAGGTAGAACCGGGAAACGAGTTTCTTTGTATTGTTCTGTGTGCAGTGGTTGAAACCGGTTTCATGAAAAATTTCGTGGCATTTTTAGCGTACAAGCCGGATTTGCGGCCAGCACAGCGACAGAATTTGAATGAAACAACAATCTGGCTGCGATCCAAATCCTTTTTGCGTAAAATATAACACGATGCAGAATGTCCAAACACCCGACGCGACGCTAGTATGAAAAGAAATGAAATATGCATTCTTTTCTGCTCGTATATTTTTTTTACGTGTTTCTAACGAACAGAGAATTTTCTTCACGTACAGTATGTTATAGCCACTTACGTACCGTCATCTACAGTGATTCATGAAAGTGTTTGAACCCACGCAAAAACTTTTTACGAATGTGATGCGCGTGTTAGGTATAAATAAATATATATTCTACAATTACGACTACCTCTTTCCATTGTCGTTATTTCTTAACGTGTTAACAGAAAAAGATGGAGAAGATAAAGAAAGAAATATTATTATTATTAACAGTATATACGAAGAAAAGAATTCGTTGGCGGATAAATATCATTTGGTCGGACGTGTCAGTAGTGCCACTGTATTTTATCAAAAATCATTCGAATCTCTAAAAATGAATCGTTTTAAATCTATACGTTTCGATATGAAACATTACGAATTAACCGCTGGAGCAGTCTGGTTTTAGCGTTAAAAAATGTAGATGTGAAGTCGTTTGGCAAAGTGCTTCGTTGAATTTTGAATAGACAGTATCTTAGGTAAAACTCGCCTGGATTTTTAAATATGTTACTCGGTTACAAACTCGTTCGACGAGTCTCGCGATCGACTAAACAATACAAAACGAATAAAACGCCCCATCATGCTCGAACAATTCTTCTTTCGCTTACAAAGCGAAGGACCAATTTTATAATGGCAATTCATATTGCAATTACGCGGCTACATTTACAGTGCATTCATTCGTACTCCCCTTTCGTTTATCGATTTCGTATTTCGTACGCTGCCGGTATCAATTTAAACCGAATATTTGTTACGATATTAAAGGTACTCGTATAAAGGTAAATAACAAATTTTTGTATCCCGAAAAATACTATTTTGTACTATTCGTATTTCAGTTATAATTGGACCGCGCGTGTTTATGCGTTTATAAAAAATCCAAAGATGCAAAAATGCAGAGAATGCACACAATATTGAAAAATTAATCAAAAACGCAACGTTGATTTATGATCGAAACGTTTCTTTGAAAAATTCAATTAATCAACTACATTCTCTATTTATTAAAGTCGTCGACTTCTACCTACAACTACCCCCTGCCTTTGTTTTAAACTCATTACCGTTTTCAACGCTCTACCGGCTCTTAAAGAAATGTTCTCTTAATTAGTAAATTATCTCGAGCAGTTAGCAGCGAAGGAGCGATCCAAATGCTCAGCTGTTAGCGACAACTCGCGCAGTCCATTAAGAATTTCTCGAAGGCAGGTAACCAGGGGTTGAAAGGCGAAGCCATAATCGCGGCCAATGATTTGCAGAGCGAGTCCTACGGATACACGACAACGTTCGTGACCGTGACTGAAAGATCTTGCCTTGTTCGGCCTTGACATGGCACGGTCGATGAGGGAAAGGTAAAAAGCGGGTTGCTTTTTCTCGCACAGTGCCTCTCCATGCGTGTACACAGTAACACCCTTTCGTTTAATCTTTAACCGTTGGCTAAAGAACATGCACGTTTTGCTTTCGTCGAATATATCCCACTGGAATCATTTTTTTCTTCTTATTATCAACAATAAATAGAACAAAATGAAATTTCCATAGTTTAACGATTAAAACCGTTGCTACTCGATTACTAATTTTGACGCGAAACTGTCGGCAAACTTTATCATCAAACGGATTGATGTGACGTTAGTGGAAAAGTTAAGGGTTACCTGATGTAAATTAATCGAAACCTTTGCCCTTTGAATCGGGGACGAGAAGGTTGTCGAGTGGTTTCGATTTCAAAACTGGTTTCTCGGTACGAGGGCAAGATATCATCGCAATTAGAATTTGCTGGTAACCGATTTACCTAATTTTTATTTCAAAGGCAATAGTTTCTCGTTCATTCTTCCCGTCAATAAAAGTGAATAAATAGTTGAATGAGCGATAGAAAAGATAAAAAAGCGATTAATATATATACAGGGTGGTTGGTAACTGGTGGTACAAGCGGAAAGGGTGTGATTCTACGCGAAAAAAGAAGTCGAAAATATAGAATAACAATTTTTCGTTCGAGGTTTTGATTCGAGAAAATCGACTTTGAATTTTCGCTCGGTACGCGTGCACTTTATCGCATCTCGTTATAACGGATCTCACTGTAGATGGTTGTCTCGATGGAAAAATTAAAAAAGAAAAAATTTAAAAAAATGTTCACCCTCTTTCAGAATCACCCCCTTTCCGCTTTTACCACCAGTTACCAACCACCCTGTATAACAATACATATACAGATATATTTTTCTTTTCGCGATAATTCTAAAAGTATCTGATAATATACGACAGGGTCGTTGACGAAAATACCAGGGAAAAAATTAATTAAAGTTATCATTACATACAACCCTGCATCAACGGCTGGAAGGTTTTGAAAAGAAACGCGAAACATCGACGCTATTTCGCTCGTTTGTCGTCGAAAATGGCGAAGGGTCTCATTATGCCACAACGAACTAGCGTTCCTTTCATTCGAAATCTGTGCAACGTTGACCGAGAATCGAAGGGAAGCCAAGAGAACCGATCGAAGGACGTCGTTATCGAAGACACTTGCCCGTTTCACCGTAATTTTTACACAGCCAGCTTTATCCAGGATATCGATACCCTGGAAATTCATTCCTTTCGTCGCCGTTACTTGTTAGCACACTTGTTTCGGAAATTAGACGAGTTTCTCGATACGAATCGAGGCAATGAGAGTGGAAATTCCGGGAGCTTTCTTTTCAAGCTTCCTCGCTATTGAAAAGGTACGATTATATTTTTTGTTCCTTGAGAATACGAAATTTCTAAAAATAAATATTACGTAAGACGCGAGATCCGCGAGAAGCGGGAGATTTTGTTATTTAAAGAGACGACTAGCGAATTCGAATAAATATGAAAATTTGTATAACCGATTTATTCTTTCAAAATTTGAAATTCGAATGGTTAGTGCGTTTGAACAAATTTGAAAATTGAAATAATTTGAAATTGAAATTTGAATAAATTTGAAAATTTGAAAGGATGCAAAAATGGAAATTATCAACTTCTTTATTGAAAAGCGTAGTTGAATCAGTTAAAAGAATTGGAATTATCTACTTCTTTTGCAAGAATTTTGAATTTGAAGGGTTAAGAGGAAAGTAACCGAGTGCTTTTAATAAATATCCTCGAAAAGAGTATTTAGAAAATAACTTTGCAGACCTGGTCGAGAGGCGTCTCATGGTTCAACGGAAGATAATTCACCCTAACCCTGCAGGATAATGAGATTACAATCGAGGGTGGAAAGCGAGCAACGATACTAAACGACAAACTCGAACAAACTTCTGAACTTTCTCCGCGAACTCGACGAAGGGGAACTTGTCTCAAACAGACAGCTCGTATCAAGCTAACCCTAAATAATTAAAAATTTAATTCAAACCGCTCTAATGTCCTGAGCACTTCGTAATTTATATATTATCTACCACGAAATCGCGTTAAAAGTAACAAAAAATATGCAAACTGAATCATAGCGTTGTACCGATGAAATTTAAATAAATTTCATCGCTATATTCATCTCGCCTAAACCACCACGATCGTATTATTATAACATTGAAATTCCCGAAATTTTAATAAAATATCGCAACACAAAATTTCCCAATTACCAATATTCACAGACATACGTTTCAACTATAAAAGAAATAAAATTTTAGGATACTCAAACGATAAAATATTTATTATAAAACTGTACTTGAAACTCTCGAAAAATTCCTATCTTTATGTGCTTTTATCCATACACGCGCATCGCAATCACGGAAACAAAATATTGTAAAATAACAGAACTTTCAAGCCAGTGGTAATCAAATATTCGGTTATAAATCTCGAGGCACTCGTAGCAACTTTTAATCCTATGTATTTCTACGCACGTAGCTCAACTACGAAGGAAAGAATATTACAAAATACCAAAGCTTCCACCTTAGCAACCATAACATATTATAAAACCGCACTTGAAGCTTCCGAAAATTTACGTGTAATTGCTTATAATCTTACTCGTAATTACAAGAAGAAAAAAATTACAAAACAACAAAAACCCCCGGTAATAATAAAATACTTCGATATAAATCTCGAAGCACTCGCGAAATCCTCGATCCTATTTATCCCTATTCACCCGCGCACCTCAATTAGCAACGAAAGAAAATTAGAAAATACGAAAACCTCCACCCGAGATATCATGAAACAAACTTCGAACGCCTGGAAACATTCCCTCCACCCCTATGCACCTGAACTTCGTCCAAAAGAAGCCCGTAGAAACAGCGATCGGAGAAGCTCGCGTCACGAGGAGTCTCGGACGAACGTGGAACATAGGCCACCCACCTGCATGCTTCCGAGGGCGGGCTCATGGCCAAGAGTTTCGGCACGATCATCAGCGTCGTGCCTGCTGTCGACGTCCAGGATATAAGCTCCTCGGTCGGTCTCCTCGGGGTTCGAACTGCGACTGGTTCCGCTCGTCAGGACAGCCGAGACAGCAGCGTGCTCAGGGGGAGGGGGTTGCCTCGGTCCGGTAGCTCGGCGCCGGTGGGGATGGACGGCCGTGTTTCGCCGTGCTTCGGGGCGAGAAAGAGCTAGAGAGAGGCGAAAAGGGTCCAGCATCGCCAGTTCTTCGCCAAGAGTTTGATTTATCCCTGCTGTTACGCGACGAGACTTATCGTTAAGGTCGATCCGACGCTTGTTGCTGCTTGAATTATCGTTAGTGGATAGACGTGAGTGGCTAATAGGACGTGGCTAGGGATAGGGCTTGATAGAACGGTGGAATGTTCGAGCAGCACTGGGCAAACGAAGAGTAAGCAGTGGATTCTTTAGCAGTCATTATTTTCGGCTAGCTCGACCCGTGAGGCAAAAATTGAGCTATCGGGGTTGTTGCACAATAGGAGGAGGGTTGGGTGGGTGGCGATTGAAACTTCCGATTCAGGTGGAGATGCTTGTTTACGCCGTGAAATGATTAATCGACTGCGGATGTTTATGCATTTCTGAAATTTAACGCGGGCAATGCGTGCAATGTATGGCGATAAAATGTTACAAATATTCAGAGTAAAGTGATCGTAGTAATATTCAATAATAATGGATGAAACATGCTCCATGAAAATGTGGAACGATATAAATATTTCAAGCCTAGTTAAAGGTCGTTATTACATTTCCTATAGCCTTCGATCAAATTTATTTCCCTATCTGAGAAAAGGATTAGATTCTTCGAACGTTAGGAAGTTACAAATGACAATATTCTATTGAATGCATCCAAAGTTTCTGCATTATTATCAAAGAAGAATATGAAACGATCATCCAAGCGATTGAACAGATCGATCGTCTCTGACCTGTTCCTATCGCTAATACCAGCAAAGTTACTTAAATGCTAAGACGAAGATAATAGAGCAGGCGAAGGAAGCAATTCGTCGGTCGAAGACGGAAGCACGCAAAGCTCGGAAGTCGATTCACGGAGGAAACACAACAGATTCGAGGAAGGACGCTCTCAAGGTTGCCGGATTGAGAATATGGGAAAAGGCTGGTGGATGCAGAATTTCTCGAGTGCTTGGATTCGCCTTTCCCGATAACGATGGCTGCAAAGGAGATCCAAAGGGAGCTTGCCAGACGAACGAAGCTGGTTTCTCCTTATTAACGAAGGAATTCTTGCGATCTAGTTCAGAAATCGAAATTGTTCGAAGCTTGAAATTACGCAATTAAATAGGGAAGAACAAGAAGAAAGTTTGACGAAAGGTTGAAATTACAAATTAAACTCGCGCAGCAACAAAGGGAGGACGCACTCGATGGAAAAAAGCTCGAATCGACAAACCGGTCGAACGTGGCTATGACACGAGACCTCCGATCGAACGTCCTTTAAAGCCCCACGAAAAATGAAGCCATCGAAAGAACGAGAACTAAAAAAACAGAGCTACAGCGCAGAAGGAAAAAGAAGATCGCACGAGCCGGAAAAATCTGTCAAACGCACGAACCACCCCATCGACTCTCCTGGCATTCGATAGAGCGCTAAAAAAATCAGTCTCCGATAAGGCTACTCTCCATCTGAAATCACGGGCAACAAAACCGAAAATCCAAACAGATGTCCGGGTTTTGTTACACAACGAAATAGAAATAAGAACCAGCACCGCCGACAAGAAACGACAAAACGAACCGTTGTGAATCAACTAGATGGTATATCGGAGGAAGCACGATGATGGATCGTGGCAACGCGACACAAAAGAGGTTGATGGACGAGAGAAAGGCGTTTGAAGAGAAAATGACAAGGATAAAGAATGGAAATGCGACGTTTCGAAGATCGTGAGGAGCGAGATGCGACGAGAGATTCAGGATATTCGTCGAAGAAACCGAACAGAGAGAAAAGCGGTTGCGATGGAAGAGGGCGAGGACGTGACGCCGGCGCGAGAGGAACCCCGTAGGTCAAGGTCGTCGCAGGTGGCGTCGAGCCCCGTGGTACGCCCCTGACACCCCACTCGACCGCCAGAAAGCTTCATGCAGGACGATCTTTGCCTCTCTCGAGATCGATATGCCCAACCCGTTCAGGCTAGGCTGTGTGTGCAGGCAAAACTAGCTGTTTTCTTCTTGACGAATTTGCGCCGGATCGTCGTGAAAATGACTAAAGCCGAAAGATATAAAACCCGACACGCGGCACGTTTCAAACAATCGAAAGAAACGGGAACGTAAACTCGTCGAATCAGTTTGATAGATTGATCTTCGCGCGAATAGACATCCCTCCGGTCCTTTATTTTCTGGGTGTTGATCTTCATTTTCTGGGATTGTCCAAGTTTGATACGTGATTAGGGGTCGGAGAATCGATGTGTTTGACTTGGGGTGAATTAGGTAGATCCTGTGGGATTCTTCGAAATTTGTTGTCACGTCATGAACTTGTGGCTGGGATCGATGTGGAACGTTTAGTTGTCGATGCTTCAGGCTGGCTATAACCATTTCCTAGATATGCGAAAAGAATATGAATTACGGGAAATGAAATTCCGGATAATGAGGAATTGTTTGGGTTGGATTTGGCGGATTTAGAGAGATCGGACGAAGAAGATAGGGCGGAAGAGTGTTTGGATAGCTTAGTTGACTTTATTGGTTTTATCAAGAGAGTTCTTTAAGACGAGCAAGGTGAAGATTCTGGACGGTATAAAGTTCAACGTATCGTTAATTGGAATAATAATTAGAATTAATACTGCGTATGTATAAATCAATATTGACTTAATATTGTACGTTCAGAAGGGCATCATTTCCTTCTTTGATCATTTATTTGCCAATCGTATCGAAATCGTGTGGAGATTTAGTACGTTAGTTTCGAAGGGCAAAGATGATTTGTGTTTTGTACTTTCTCAAGATAATTTGCAATTCTGAAATAGCAAAAGTTATAGGAACTTTAAATGGAATGGCTGCTCTTCGAAGTAATTTCAAGGATAAAGTACACGTACGTAACAGGGAACCAGCGGAACCTGTGCAAAATTTTATTTCCACTTAAACACGACTGAAATTCCTCCAAAAATGTAATATATAAATAGAGTTTATTAATTGTGCGTGTTTATTAATATCTTCCGCAAATATCCTTACTACAAATCAATCGTCGTCACACCAAGAGAAACGCAACTTGCGTACAAATGATAAACGTCACGATGCACAGGTACTAAATGTTGTCATACAAACGCAAAACGCTGAAGCGCCGCTTTGCATCGCTTCGCTTTTTTGGTGATGAGTTGTAGAGCAACAAAAATATTTTGCTTCGTATTTCGCCATTCGACAATTTCACGAAAATTCGATCGAACAATAAATTAACGACGCCTCTTGATATTATAGGCACGCTTCTAACAATTCCGCATTAATGATCATTCGTCGTATCAATCTATTTCGTTCGATTTCATAAAGTTTCATAATCGACCAAATACCAAAATTTCCGATTTCGTTAAAAAAATTCGTTCGCAATATAAATTGCGCAAGTATTTATAAACGGTAATATACAGAGTGCAATCGAAAATTATGTAAAAGCAGGCACGAGGCGATCGCTTACGAAGAAATGAGAGGAAAATATGGAATAAAATTTACGACGTTTCCTTTTCGAAAAAAGCAAGTTTGACAAATTAAAAAGTGTACTTGAACGTGGCAAATTCTGGACCAGACAGGAGAAACAATCGACAGGATGTTACTCTACGCGTGACAGTAAGTTGCAAAATGTAGAACAAAATGCTAGGCCAAGTCTTAACAAACACGTGGGAATTCTATTTTTTTTTTTTTTTTTTTGTTTTTTGAGAACGAAGCGAAACCTTAAACGGCAAATTTTATTTCACATTTTCGATTTATTCGGTTCAGGTATGCTCGGCAAATTGTCGAAATCGATTTTCTCGGGAACGAAGCGTCTAAGGAACAAATTTCTATATCTCTACATCTTCTTACGAAGAATCACCTCATGCTCGCTTATACGTAACTTTCTTACCCTATATAGCGTAGAAATCACTATAATCAGCCCCTGTTCATTTACTTTTCCAGCGAAATAACTCACGAACGATTTGTCACGCGATCAGGTATAAAATAAAAATCAGAATTTTCTTTCGTGCTGTTAAACGTCTAAAAATGAACGTCCTTATTATCCATGGCAAGAAAGACAGCCTCGAAGACGAAATCCTTCGCACATTCGTTTAGGTTATGCCTCTCGTGCAACCGCATATAAACTATAAATACATATCTTTATTCTATGAGAAATTTTTCTAGACAGATAGGCGGTCACGGTGTCCTTCCACGAGATTTTTCTCTCGAATATAACGCCGGAGATATATCCGACAAGAGTTGTCTGTCGATTATTTCGGAACAGACGTCGTCGAGAATTCTCACGTGACGGTTTACGGGTACTCGTTCTGCTCGCGTGACTTCTCGCCCTGGCGTTCTCCACGTGGAAACACCGATACCAGCAACGATTACATTGGAAAACGCGAGAGGCTGTTGCTTTGCAGGCACGTGCGACGAAAATCGAAACTTTATTCACTCGCGTTGTTTAAAAGGGGAATTTAAATTACATTTAATGACTTATAAATTACCAATTTATTTAAATTAACCCGAAGATAAATTTCTGTAAGACAAACGTGGCTTTTTATTCTTCTGGCTCTGAACATGTAAATCTCGCGTGATACGAAATTAACGTTCGGTCTTTCTTCCATTGTTAAATTGCGAAACATAATACAGAAAGCGTATTCAGGGTTATTTTGTAAAAACGACGTTGATAAGAATAGAATTTAGATCGCGTTTAATATGTTACAACTCTGAATTTGTTTTAATCAATGAAGTGATAAATTATCGTAAGATAAAAATAGTGCATTGTTCTCACTTGGAATTGTATAATTCTCGCGTGATACGCGATTAACGTTTGGTCTGCCTTTGGTTATTAAATTCTGGCGATCGTAGAAGAATTTTTGTTTCGACTGTAATAGGTACGTAAATTGCAAAAATTATCCTCTAAGGCTTTGTAAAACTATCGATGTGTTAGAAGTTAAAAGAAGGAATTTTTTAATGCTATAAAAATATTTAACCTGGCTTGATTCATTTCTTTCATTCTGAGATCTCTGGTTAAAGGCTGGTTCCACATAGATCGATTCTGATCAATATTTCTCGGAAAAACGATACCGCAATTTTCAAAGCTCGTCCCTTGAAGGATTGCCTTAGCGACCTTGAAACTCTTCCGGAAAATTGTTAGGTTCGTGGCGATAACCCGCGATAAAATTCAATTTACCGCGACAAGATCGGTTCCTGAAGCCTTTGCGACACGTCGATCGCATAATTCGAAGCTTCTTTTCTCGATCGCGGTTCGTCGTTGTCTCTTCCTTCGTTCGATTCTCCTGGCAAATTCGAGTGGTCACGATTATGAATTTTGAGTTTAAATCGCTCGACTTTTATCGAAAAATTCATCGAGAAAGGTGGGCATGTTGGGATTCCGTGTGGTTCGATGATCGATTTTAAACTATCTATGGAAACGTATATTATAGTTGATATATTGGCTAGTACTTTCGATATGATTAATTAGCAACGCACCAATTATAACGTATGTTCCCATATATAGGTTAGTACTCCGATGCATATATTGGTGGTTGGTCCAACATAGTTGGCAATAACTTCGGAGCTTCTACCTTTACGAATTGCCATTATCCATTAATTTAATTAAATCATCCTTAACATTAAAATTAAACCTAATTACCAACTTACTACTATTACTACCAACTAGAAAGCCTAATTAGTAAAAATGTGCAAGTGATATAATTTTGATAAAATCTTACTTATCGTAGTCGCATAATTTCATCGTATAATTTTAATTCTCCTCATTTTACATTAATGTTATTTAATATTATCAAATATATCGTATTAATCGTACATTAATATTATTTGATCATTGATAACACGAATGGTAAACATGTAAAATCCTGTACTTGTAATATCTGGCGTCAAGAAGGTATTTCCAGCGATATATTATATTTCCGCGGCGTGTGTATCGAATTGAATCGGTTGATGATTGTACGTGTAGAAGATACGAAACGCGATAAGATTGCGTAGGAAACGAGTTATGAATCGTACGAGGAAAAGGGGACAAGAACTCGTGGTTGTGTGCAAGGAAGAAAATAGGAATAACGCCCTTGTGAAAGTAACTGTATTCAGTCGTTGTATTGAATCGTACTGCCAGGTTGTAACGTTAAATTCTATATTTAGTCGGTTTTCTTACACGTTCGAGGTAATACCATTGTCGAGATGTCGATTTTCTTCGTTCTCTGCATCGATTGTACTTACTTTAAGCGACAAAGCTCGTTATCCTTGACGAGATAAAAGTTCGCCGAGTTGAGACGAGCGTCTCGTAGCTGGATCTATGGTCGAAATATTTTTGCGATATTTCTGTGAGAAAAAAATTCTCGTTTCGCGTTTCTACTCGTTAATTGTTCGTCTTTTTCTGAGCTTCCTGTCGCTACGGTAAGCGTATTACGCGAAAGGAAGAAGCTACGTGTAGCTTCCACCGCATTGTTCCGCAGCGTTATCGACTAATGCGTCCCGTTTGTCGAATTTCAGGTAACTTGTCCCATTTATTTGGCCAGTTATTGGCTCACCTAGAAAGTTCTAGTCATTTCGAGCACCTATCGTTTTAAACGAATCTGCCTTTGTAATACGTTATTTAACTTTAATATATCGTACTTTAATATTGCGCATATTGCGCTCTAACAAATTATTTATTAATCAATTAAGGTTAATTAAAGTTAATAATTCAAGCTGAACAAATATACTCGCATAACGGTAATCTCTTTTAAATTTATCAAATGTCAGGAATCTTTTCGACTTGACAATTGATCAACGTTTCGAACGTTCCAAAAAGCCATAAATATTCCGAGCTATAAAAATTCCGTATAACGTTGGTATACTTAAAGTAGCGCGAATATGCTCTGTTTAAATGTTTCATCGCTGGTATCAGATAAAGTGTCAATTAAAATTCCATCTCGTCTCCGAGGGCCATTCTGTCTTTTTCCAGCGCCCAAACGAAATTCAATGGCAATAGCTCAGGTTGCTTCATCGAGAAATATTCACCGGGGCAAGGAAACGCGCATGAGAATTAAAGATTCATAGAACGATGCTAAAATTAGCTTTCCAATCTCGACCAGAGGATTCTCATCTTTCTCCGTGTTGCCGCTACTCTATGAATTTCTCTAGGGAAGCAGTCTCGATTTTTAATTGATATCTTGTAATTTGACAGGGGATTAATTCGAGAAGATGTTACGTCAAAATATCGTTTCACATTCCGAAGAATTTCTCAAATCCACCCGAATCAGTGCTCTTATTATCGACCGTAATTATTTGCGCGTAATTGTTTAAGAAATACGAGCACTTTCTGCTTATCGTCATAGGTGTCCACACGATTTACTAATCATTTGATACAAAAATCTCCAATTTCCATCGGTCTTTTAAATTACCATCAACGCAGCAAAAATCTAAACCGAACAACTCCCACGTCAGTGAACGACTTTTTCATTAAACGGACTGCGAAGCTCGTAAACATCGTTCGCATATTTTGCTTTAAACTTTGATTAATTTCGATTAATTCCCATTTTAAAAACTAATCTAAAAGGCTTAATCGCGCCGAAGCAGCGCATACACCATAGCAAATAAGATGGTTACCATTAGAGACACGCGTGCAGCAAAGGGGTGGTTCGAGGGTGATTCCAGGACCATTGGGCCAAGGACGAGTGGGGTCAAGTCCTGGAGATGCAACAGATAGCTTCGATTGTCTATACGTAGCTCTTTCACCGAGGGGTGGGAACGAAGGAAAAGAGGCTGGTTCGATTTTTCTCTTCGAATCGTTGCCGCAGAATCCCTGGATTTCGGTGTCGCGCCAATAAACGCTAGCCACGTCGGACCGAATTACAAAAGGCGAATTAACGAGCCAAAGGGCTTGTTTCCCCCTTGCTTTCTCGTCGATAAGCTCTCTGCGAACGTTGCTATCATTCGATCGGCTTTAATCGGTGATTCTAATCGACGATCCCTTGGATGTTGCGATTTGTAAAACGTAGGGTATAATTTAGATCGGTAAGAAACTTTTAGAAATTATCAAACGAACTACAACTATTCATAACTATTTAACGATTAAACGATTTATAACTATTAAAGAAATGATTCTTCATTTGCAAGTAATTTAAAACTGAATTGGGAATGGGGCGTTCACGGAGGTTTATCGCGTGGAAAGAAATAGAAACTTTTGATAAATGTCGTTAGAAATAAATATCGTAGATATTAGACGAGCGAATTAATTTGCCGCTCTTTTAAACCGAATTAGAGTTTCATATTTAACGTTTAATTTCTTTCCAAACGTATTTACTCGTACTTGTAAAATCCGGGTCATGGCTTACGAATCGATCACGCGAGCAATACCTTCGAGAAGGAATATTTTTAACTATAAAATTCGAATCCGATAATTTTGTAAAACTATAAATCGAACGAGCTTATCAACTTCTTCGTACAATTATAAAAGAGATTATACCGGTATAATTAACATTTCTGCTGCAACGAGTACTTAATGGCGAACTTATTGTTAGTCGATGTTTTAATGAAAGGACTTTAACTCGATCGTTAAATACGAATCATGGATCATGGATCACGACGTAGAAGATCCAGCGGATCGCACTAGATGGAGCCTGGTGTCTAACATTCCAGACACGACGAGGCTTCCGCTCGCTTTGGCCGCGGGCAGAGAAAGCTCGAGCCAGCCTCGAAGGCTTCAGCTGATATCGTCGCGGTTGCCTCTTCTTCTTTTCCTTTCACCGTCGCGGCATATGTCACGCCAGGGCCGCACGATTTCCAATGGAATCGTGCCTCGTACCCTGATAACGATCGAGATGGTTTCACGTACCGACCTCAAAGATCATCCGAGAGAATCGCTGATCGTGATCGAGCGCGTCTTTGATCTTGTCTCCGACTAATCGCCATTGTTACTCGTTTCACCCTTTTGTTCTTCGTTACGGAAATGGGAAAGTATTTTGAATAATTCGCCAGGATAATTATGTGAATCTTATTCAAGGAAGTAGCCTCTGTTTTGTGGAAGTAGATAATTTAATGGAGGAAATTAAGTCTTGAAAATATCCATATTAATACGCGTCCTGCCCTCTTTAATTAAGAAACATTCTCTCTGCCATTTCGAAACCGAGGAGACCTGAAGTTCCTTCTCTTATTTTATCTTTGCGTCGTCTTCGTTTCGCTCTTAATTTAATTTAAAACGCGAAGATTCGTAGCGCGAAAATGAAAAAAATGCTAAATAGGACATTTTAACCGAGGGAAACGGTGTTATTAAATATGTTATAACTTTGCAGGCGAAAATTCTACGAAACAAATAAAATGGATTCCTAAGCAAAGAGAATCAAGTAATAAGTTAAAGCTTCGGAAATGGAATTGTAAATTAAGAAAAGAATTAAGAACAACATATCTCTGGAAACTATTGCGTAGACCCTTGGGCTGTGCTTTAAATCAATATTTCAATGTCAAACTTTTCTCGGACGATATTCCAATTAATCGCAGTCTCTCGAGTACAGACTTCTAATTGAAACTCTGTGGATTCGATAATTTGAATATGAAAGACGGTAGTTGTTTATCCATGTAATAAACAAGATCGTAAATTATGCGCAAGAATGTAAGAGCCGATAGAAACGAACCGCTGATTTCGTTCCAATTAAACGACACGGCGGACGTCATGATAAAACCTTCGTTAAATTGCATTAGACGTCGTCAAGTGCGTTCATAAGAAAGTCTCGACGTTTCGCATTTACAACTTACCGTTTTTGAACCGTTTTGATCTTAAAATGATCTTAAAATCTAATTGAATAGCCTACAATTATCACCTTCGTTAAAACGCAGCATTGAAACTTGCCATTAAAATTCATTTGCCTTCGAATGATTCGTTTTAACGTTACTTGGTAAGATAGATTTTTCGCAGGGAAAATTAGCAAACAATGCCAGCCCTTGAGGATATAAGAACGTAATCGATTAGCGATCGTGTTACAAACCATCGTGGGATCGCGCGACGATTCAAAAACAAAATTTTCTGGCTCGATGGTTTTCAAGATGGAATTAAGAACTTGAAGATATAATATTTAAACTACGAATGTTTGCACATTTGTGAGAAATGTACGAAAAGTAGGAGAATGCACAGGAATCCTGCGATATGCAAAATATCCAAGGCAAAGTAGTCGTTGAAACGTTTCGAAGATAAAAAAGGAATTTGATAAATTAATTTTGGCAAAAGTTCCTACACGCTTTTAGTAATTGCCAATGTAAAAACCTGAAATCCCGAAGTTTTAACTAATTTGGTAATTCTAGCGTTAAAATTCATTCGTACAAAACTCTCGATCGTTTCAACTGCTCAGAGCCATTAAATTTATATTCTGATGCAGCATGAGCCATGAAACAGCCCCATGATGCATTTACCGCGCGATCGACGCGTCAACGGTTGTGGTTTAGCAGATGAGCCGATCATCAAACAGAATTTCGTTGGTGAGGCACGGTTTTCAAAGCATAGTAACGTTTTCGCAGGTGTGCGCAATTTTTGAACAGCGAGGAAACGATCATTGGCATTCCACGCGATCATTCCTTTAAATAGATACCACTCGAAGGATAACGGACCTTGTTTCCTTCTTCGATTTTCTTCCCTGCCGAAGGAATCCTTGTCACGCGATAAAAATAAAAGTCTTTCGCCTCGAAGGACAAAGCGCTATTATCTTCTGCTCTCTTTTTTTACTTCTTTTTTCTTCTTTTTTTTTTACGAATAGGTTAATTCGTCGTGATCTCGCGATCGACGCGAAAGAAACGACGATTATGTAATTTGTTACGCTAATCGGGGAGCTTCGGTTTCGTAGCGCCTGGCTACCTTTCGCTTTCGCAGGAATTGGACATTTATCCGTGAACTTTGAAGTTTTGATGGGCATTTTGATATTGACACACTCGTTCGTCCATCGTTTACCTGTGAGAAATTAAAACAAAGTTTGGTGGTTTCGTTTCGCGGAATGTCAGATGGAAAAATACTGCGATTAGAAAAGCATAACACGATGTTTGCTTTGAAAATAGAAAAATTTGAGCGATCGTAAGAGCGCACGATGGCCCGTCAACTTGACGCGTTAAATGGAAACGAGAGTAGTTGATCGTAATTTACATCAAAAATATAAGACGTCTGGAAATTCGTGAATGACAGTGTCTATCTACGTAACAGAACAGTTATTTTCGTCCGCCTTAAGATACGCGAACGAAGCGAATTAGGTTTACAAAGTTAAGTCGATCGCTGTTCAAAATGTGAGACAAAATCTTCGATTCGCAAGAACGTGCGATACGTTTCGTGACTCATAATGCAGATCGTTGTTTTTCATCGCTTTCTAAATGCATCTCGCGACACTGAGAATACCAAGCTGGCTTTCAATCACGCGAATCATTGAGACGAACCCAAGTAGAAGACGCGCACTTCCTTCTTGCTATCTACCAATTTGAATAACCATCGCTTTGCCGCATCTATACATCTCACGAGGAAGATCGATCCAATGCACAGATAACGATCGTCATCTAGAAATCGATTTGTTTAGTTGTTCACCTCGCTTCGAAGATCACACGATTTTCTAATTCTCGTAATTCTAGTGAATCAAAATCAAGTTTGCAAAGGCTAACAGAAATTTTCAATGAATTTTTCAAATAAATATTCTCCAAATTCCAAAGATCGTTGCATATTCAGCGTTTCCCTTTAGCTCGAAGATTCCTCGACTACCACTTCTTCTTCTTCTTCTTCTTCTTCTTCGCGCCTTTTTCAAGGAGAAATGCTTCGGTGATACCAGGTCACACCAGGTCATACCAGGACGAGCAGCATCCGAATAATCGAATAATAGAATCGTTAAGCACGCACACTTGGTTTCTCGACGACGTCGTTTATGCTTCTTCTCCGCCTCGGAAAAGGGCAAATTCCTGTAGCTGAATTTAACGATAAACGCCGGCCAGAGCCGGTTCACCGTCGTTTCACAATGAGATTTCGATACCAATACACAAGTCCGTGACGTGGTTGTTCGCAGAACCGATGTGCCAACGTGAGCCAAGCAAAAACGTGACATAGACGATTTCACTTTTTTCGGACTTGTGTCCGACCTACGAAATAATGTATTCGCTAATCTTTAAGAAAAGTCACGTTCGCTATGACGCGTAGATGAAACGTTCACGATTTTGATCTTCCTTTGCGCGCAAGAACCTACATATTACTACCGACCATAGTCTTTTTATTCGAACGAAAGAACTAACAGCCGATGATTCATATACCGCCTAGCAATCTTATTACTTTCCTTATCGTTATTAGTATACCGTACTTAATCATATTAGATATTACATCATATTTAGCAAATTATCGCTACGTTTCAAATCAGGAATTTATCGATATACGGAAGCTGCACAAATTTCATTAATCGTCCAAGTATTAATAATTAATACTTAAGAACGTAATCGTGCAAACACTGTCACAGATTCGATCGCTATCAAACAACACTCATAGGATTCTCGTTCTTCGTCAGCAAGCTGGCAATCACGCTAACAATTCTATCAACGATGTCACAAATCAATCCTCGATCTCACGGTTACCATAATTTACGTTCGCCTAATTGCAGTCTCAACGAAACAACGTAACGATCAACTGCATTCATCGTTCGTCACACGAAACATCAAATTATACCATGTTCGATTTGGATAACAATTGCGAGAGAGAAGAAGAGGACGCACGCTTATTAAATCGTTCTCGCGCGAACGAAATCGTTCACCAAGCAAAGGGTACATTCCATGTGGCTGGGTTCGCGACCA
>NT_176515.1:700712-703715 GCF_000188095.3 Bombus impatiens
CAGAGATGGTCGCGAGCCATCCATTTGCCTGGCAACCTGCTGGCGCGGCGCAACGGTCGAAAGATTCGAGATCGTTGGCATTTACGTGCCGGCCCGCGTCGCGATTCCCAGAGACGGACGACGATGGTGCAATAGACGCGTGTGCAGACTTCCTAACCAGGCGGCTCGTCATCTACCCCAAAATGCCATCCGAGCCCTTGCTTCGATCTGACATTTCCACGCCAGGATGAGAAGCCGGGGTTGAACAATTTTGTCCATCTTTCGATCTTTAGAATATAACGTTTGAAACATCTTGCTGATAGCCTTTCCGTTTACCAGATAAACGGATTGCAGGATTTTTGTCTTTCCTTCTTTTATCCTCCGCATTTTCTTTCTTTGCAGGATTTTCTGAATCCTCGTTCAAAGTAGTTGATAGCGTTGAAGTAGTCGATTTCAAGTTCCGCAACGTACTCGTAGGTGTTTTCTAATCTTTCAAACGTCGTAGTATATTTATAATTTTGCAATATATATATATAATTGTTGATTAAAATTAAATTTAAAAACTGTACTTGAGAATAAAAGGAAGAAATAACTTTTAAGAACTTTTGAAACAAAGTTGCGAAATACTTAAGATAAGGGTACTCGTGAGTCTCAGCGAACGAGTTTGAACGGTCGTTCGAAGCTCGAGCAAGCGAATCAGGGCACTTCGTTTCTGAGATGTGTAACCACGACAAGATCGAATTAGGAAGACAAATGAGTGCAACGGCTCCTGGAATCGCAGTCACGTTGCATCTACGGCTGAATGAGTGCAGTTGCATCCGAACTCGTTTCACTTTCGACGCGGTGCCACGCGTACTCGCGTTTCCAAAGCAACGGAAAACTTGTATTTTCTCTGTTACGTAAGAATCTCCGTTGCGAAAAAATCCAGAAATTGCACCGCCCTGATTTTTTTACAATTGTGTTCTATTCGTAACATCTCCGTTATTTGAGAATACGTTCGTTCGAAAATAACAACCTCTGAATCTTACAAACTATGCATTTTACTGAAATTTTATTTCTACTCGAAACGGTGTACTCGTGAATCATACTATTTTACAACAACGTTCCAAACGATAAACACCGTATTGATCCGGCGATTTTATCGCTCAAGATCGTTAAACTCGCGAATATGCCGAGAGTCGAAGTTGCTGCAATTCGCTGTAGGGAATCGCGACCGTGAATTTAAAGCGATCAAACCGAAGGCAGTTTCGAGACTTTCGACTCGTACGATACGAACGATGGTCTTGTAGTTTGAGTAATTTGATGAATTTTATGTAAACGGTTGATAACGAATCGTATGCAAGATCGAAGAGATAAAACTTTCAAGCGTTTACTTTACGATCATTTATGTCATTTCGACTAGCTTGAAATATAAAACGCATCGAACGCGTTGTACGATATAAAAATATACGAAACACGCGTGAATTTCTTTATCAAGGATAAAATCATCCTACCCTTTTATTCGTCGCTTTGTAAATAAGATGGTTCTGAAACTCTTGAGGAGTAACGTATACGGTAAATGCACCACCAGCTACAAGCATCAGGACATTTTACTCGTTGTATCTACCGGAAAAGATGCAAAGAACAATTTTACTTTATTTATTATTGTATATCTCACGAGATAGGAGTAAAGTAAGAAATTTACGATAAAATATCTAGAAAATGCCTAGAAAATATAAAATATCAGTAGGCGTAGTAGCACTTACGTCCGGCAGTGCACCTACCCTTGTTCCCCCGATTCGACGCATCGTGCACACGACCCACGGGTTAAGTTAAGGCTTGTTGTCTTCTAGGTGAGACACTCCTACGCCACTGCATCCTGGGGAGCAGGAGCGAGGCAACGATTGTCGGATCGACGCAGAACAGCAACGATCGAAGAGCAGGAAAGAGGGGGCCCAACAGGGTACAACGTGGTGGTGGAAATATAAGGCGCGACGAGTGGCGGGCCTCGGTCAGTCCGTTAGTGGTACCTACGCCTTCAAGGTCCGCGTCCTTGAAGCGAACACACTCGTTCTCGATCTACCTGAGAGAGTAGCCAAAGATCTCAGGGCGCCCGCGAGCGCTGTTCCTCGATCTCGACTTCTTTTCCGGAAGTGGTGCCGGGAAACTCGCGAGCTCTTCGTTCGAATACCCAAAACGGCCCCCATCTGATCATCCCATCGTCGAATTCGACACGAGTGAAACACAGGCCAGTAGGACGCGTGGATAAGTCAGAGTCTCGTGAGTCACGGAACCTCCATCGGGAACCGGAAGCGCCGTTCCTTCCGTTGGACGAGGATGAGGTCCTCGCTGGTGCTGCTGTTCCTGGCAGCCATCGTTCTCGCCGGTGAGTAAGGAATTCGGTGACTTTCACAGCCTGAACAGAACAGATCAGTGTGCCGATCGTCAGAGATCGAACGAATTACGGATGAAAGGAACGGTTAGTGTTACCATAAAGACGATTCTACCGTTGGATCGTTAACGAGGTTCGAGAGAATCGTGTAGGAGGGTAGTCTGTCATAGAATATGGCAGCGAGTGGGAACATGGTGGCAGGCGTGATTCGAATTCGTGCGGGAATTTTCAATATGGAATTGAATTTTACCCTCTGTCCTTCCCTCTACGAGTCAATGTTTTCTTCCTTGGACATTGTACCAAGACACGTCGCCTTTTTAGTAACAATTTTCACTTGGAAACTAGCTACGGTCTTCGTAATCGTACTATATAAAACAAACGTTGAGACAGACCACGTTGCACCACGTTAGAAGTCCTTTAGCTGGTTCATTCTTTCGACCGTTGCGCCATAAGCTTCTCGAGCTACTTACACGCGAACAATAGAATCGGCGTTCTTTCAAATTAGTCTCCAATTTCTTTAAGCGACGGACTAAAGTCAGAGTAGACGGTAGTAGCAAAAGTCGACTGAAAATCATCGCGTGAAATTAAAAATTAAGGCGAACCGTTTAAACGGCAGCGCACGTGAGTCTCGAAATGGCGACAGGCGGCAATGT
>NT_176515.1:704385-762042 GCF_000188095.3 Bombus impatiens
GGGAGCCGTGTCCACTGCCCCTCCTCCGCCCCCTGTGGCGCTGTTTTCCTCGTTCGGAAATAGCGGACGGTGGACGCTTTCGAAGAATCGGCGGTTTGGACGGTGGAAATCGGGCGGAATACGATTCTGGCGGTCGACAGAGACGACAGGTTGCATAAGAGATTAGAGCGTGAAAGCCTCTGGTTCTACTCGGTCCCGGATGGGTGACGTCACTGCCGTGCCCTGAAAAATACACGGGGTGGGGGGGCGCAACTTTCCCCGTTTGTCGCGGCGCTATGCGATGCCGACATGACACCAGCCCGCGGGACCAACGGGGCTCAAACGATTTAACGCGTTGGTCCTTTAGCCAAACTTTGCTTTTCGATGTATCTGTATACGGTGGTTGTTAACTTTGCATTCTTTGACAATTCTTCGGAATATTTTCAGATATTATTTTACGCGATTTTGGATGTTAAGACTTTCGATCGATTTAACCGAGTTAATCGATGCTTTACGCAGCCTCAGTTTTTGACTTTCGAAAGTATCTGTATCTCTTGTAATTTCAAATATCCACACGTTTCACCGTGTTTCACTCTTCCGTACCAATTTTTCATTTCGAAAGCTTCTGCATGTAATTTGTCTTGTGAAAGGTTTCGCAGGCGTTTAAGTTTAAATAGTTTTTAACGCTGATCTTTAGCTCTGAAAATAACTGTAGACTGCTGAAAGTAACTGCTTGGCAAAGCTTATGGCTACTTCAACGTTGGTATATTCGATTCTAAATGATTTTTCAGAGTCAGCGTTTTGTTTCGAAAATGTCTGTAACGTACCTTGCTGTTATGCTTAAAATCTTGTAGGTATTTTAACATAAATTCGATAGAAATTTATTGGTTTAAATATATGAATTTGTTTGACTTTAAACGAGTTTAAATCTAGTGTGGATCTTTTCAAACCTTTGAACGTCGATATTTCCTTCGAGCCGGTTTTTCAATCGATTTTCAGACGTGAAAGTTTATAGATGACAAGGTTTTTGAAAAGCTCGATACACGGCTTAATGTACATTCTCTTTGAAAGAATATCCACGTTACGAACGTAGGTAGATCCGCGACTTTGAAATCGGCTACGGAATAGTATTAGCTTGCGAAGGAAGTGAAAGAACGATAGATCGACGTTTGAAAGTTTATGACACCCAGAAAGAGGTCGTTATCGAGCCGTAGAACAGGATGGATCGTTGAATTTGAAGCTACTTGTAGAATTCTCGGTTTTCAAGGAGATCCAGTGATTAGGCTTCGTTGGATCTGTAACCTGCTGACTTCGTACTTTCTTCGGCTCGTTGCTTCGCGACTTGACATACAACTCTTTAAAATTCCTCAAGAATTTCACTTTCCATCACCTCTTTTTACATAGAATCTCGATCCTTGGTAATCTAATTTTATATTCAAACATTGCTCGTTCCTTTTACATTAAATCCAAGGACTGTAAAATTCGTTATTCTTAAACTCTACTTGAAATCGCTTCTTTTCAAGCGCACCAAATCCAAATCACTTTCCATCCAGCTGTTCTTGCTTCAATAATACTATTTTACACTAATGAACTTCCTACTTGGTAAAACCAATCGCCTTTCTTCATCGCGCAACTTCTAGAGAAAGATTCCACTTTCTCTCGAAAAGGTAGCCGGTTGAATTAGCATCCTTCCGATTACACGCCATTATACTTTACCGACTGACCTTTCCAAAATTAATGGGGCAATGGACTCGGAAACAACTTTTACGAGAACTATACCGAACAAAGACTCGGTCGCTATAATTGGACGTTTGTGCCTATTTGTACGAATTTTTCAACTACGATATATATATACAGGGTGGTTGGTAACTGGTGGTATAAGTGGAAAGGGGGTGATTCTATGCGAAAAAGGAAGTGGAAAATATAGAATAAAAATTTTTTCTTTTTTTTCTTTTTTTTTAAATTTTTCCATCGAGACAACGATCTACAATGAGATCCGTTATAACGAGACGCGATAAAGTGCACGCGTACCGAGCGAAAATTCAAAGTCGATTTTCTCGAAAACAAAGCCTCGAACGAATCATTTTTATTCTGTATTTTCGACTTCTTTTTTCGCGTACAATCACCCTCTTTTCTCTTGTACTACCAGTTACCAACCAGTTTGAGTCTATATAGGTCATATTATCGTAACATTGCATCATTGTTAAGAAAAAGATTTCGCCTACTAAGGGTTGATCGACCTCATGAATTCTATGCATTCAGGACATGAAAAGAACGCGAAATCGTTAATAAAACACGCTAATAAAACACGCTAATAAAACAATGTCGTTGGAAAGGCGCGAAACAGCTTTCTCCGTTCGTTGCTTTGATATAAAATTAACGCGGGGCTGAAACTGCAAATAGAGGAAAGCAACGCGTGTTTCCCCGTATATTAAAAATCAGCCGTTTCTGCTTCCACTTTCTCGAGCGGAGCGCGTTTCCGCTCGTTCGACCAAGAACCATCTCGAAACGAAAACAATGCCACACGTCGTGAATTTCCAAAGCACTCGCAGTTTCCCTTTTTAAACGAACATATAAAAGCACTCGACGCGAAAGGAGTTATATATTTCTGTTAGAAAAGAGAGTCTACAAATATAAATAGGTACGAAAGATGTATTTTATAAAACGGCATTCGCAAATGGCTTACATAAGCGAGATAAATATTGGCAAAATCGTATATTCGTAACTCTTACGTAATTTATAGTATTGATTTTCTACTTCCGCCTCTACTAAACGTAAGAAATCGAACGTTGGCGAGAATTGGTAGTAGTGTACTCTGATGGTTGCTCGGTAAAATAGGTAAAAAGAAAAAAGAAAGAAGGGAAAAAAAAGGAAATCATTGTTTATGCTAATCGCTTGCCTTTGATCCATCTGACGAAAGACGATGATTCTGTCAATTGGTAAATAAATAATCATAAGCCAACGTTGTATTGTGACGTCAATTTCACACTTTCCATAATCTCGCCGCTGATAGGTATCTTCGCTGTTACGCAATCGTACGTATATGTATGCGTCTCGAAATTTCACCGAAGAAATCCGAGTGTCGTTTAGAAGTTTTATGTAAACGTTTTTATTCCCGGCAACTTTATATTTAACTTTAAATAATTCACTAATATCGGCAAAGAAGTCATTATATTAGCAATAAATCACGTATATGAAAGATAATGTTATATCGTTATTGCATCTCTTATGAAATCTTCGCTAGTATCGATCTTCTTGACACTGGTCGTTAACTATCGATCGCTACAGTATACATGTAATCTACATCGATGAAGTGAAAATGTAAGATACCCGAAGAGGTGTGTGACGATATAGAAAATTATATATGCAGATGTGTATATATTTTACAAAAAATAATTCAAATTCTTAGAAATACACTCTTGCAGACGTATAAACTGTATTGTACTAATTTGCTGTAATAGGAATCGATCGTTGTAATTATTCTGGTACTTTCAATATCAAATCCTCGTAACTATCATTCCATCGATACGGTAAATGCGATACTTGTAAATACAAATAGAGTACACATTGCCCTAAAGACGATACGAACCACTTAATTTTAGAAGGCTCGAATCGCGTGAAGCGACAGGAGGAGAAGAAAGAAGAGAGCTTCGAAAGCGAGATCTGCAAGGACAAGGATGCGGGCGAATGGTTCAGATTGGTGGCGGGAGAGGGTGACAACTGTCGTGACGTGATTCAGTGCACCAGTTCGGGTCTTCAGGCCATCAGGTGTCCCGCGGGACTGTATTTCGATATCGATAAACAGACCTGCGACTGGAAAGACTCGGTGAACAACTGCAAACTGAAGAACAAAGAAAGAAAAGCGAAACCTCTGCTTTACACCGAGGAACCGCTCTGTCAAGATGGCTTCCTCGCTTGCGGCGACGGCTCTTGCATCGAGAGAGGTCTTTTCTGTAACGGGGAAAAGGATTGCGCTGACGGATCCGACGAGAATATTTGCGGTGAGTATGAAATAGAGAAACTTTGCTCGATCGTTTTGGCAAATTTCATAACTGGAAATTCTACTCGTTATTCGTTCTTTCGACGATCACCTCCCGAAGGTGAAAATTGGAAACTTAATGCATAGTGAAAACTACGTAAATTAGCGAGATTCGATTTTATCGACGCATCGGGGTAGCCTACTTTCGTTCGCAAAAACACTGTTCGTCTTTCTTTTTCGAAATGATTTTAAACGAAGATCAACGAGATTCAATTTTGTCGACACGTGTGAATAATTTACGTTCCTTTTGACACGAACAACGAAGACCATGACAGGGACGGATGACGAGTTTCGTTGCTGTTAATTTCGTCATCCTTCGTCGAGGCGACTTGAAATAAAGATCTTCGAGTAAAAGGGGCTATTGCGGGTTCGCGAAAATTACAGATATGGACAACGACCCGAACAGAGCGCCACCCTGTGACCCTACAGTCTGCGTTCTACCCGATTGCTTCTGTTCCGAGGACGGTACCACGATCCCCGGAGATCTACCTCCCAAGGACGTACCGCAGATGATCACTATCACGTTCGATGATGCCATCAATAACAATAATATCGGACTGTACAAAGAGATCTTCAACGGAAAACGCAAGAACCCAAACGGTTGCGAAATCAAGGCCAGCTTCTTCGTCTCGCACAAGTACACCAACTACTCGGCTGTCCAGGAAATGCACAGGAAAGGACACGAGATCGCCGTTCACTCTATCTCGTAAGCAAACACTTGTGAAAAACAAATTAATCTCTCCTTATTCTTTTCGAGTATTTTTCAACCTGGCTCGAGCGTTCAGCTTTAACCACGACTTTTCCTACGAGTTTATACTTTGGTCGTAATACACGGAACGTTCGATTCTTAACGATCTACGTACCGTTCGATCTTAAGAAGATGCACTTTCGAAATAAAATTGCGGTAAAGATAACGACGATAATATAGCACGAGACTCGGAAATTCAATTTTTTGTGGTTTAAGTTGTTTTAGCAGCCGATCCTTAAAGTCGGCGTTAATCGCGCGATGAACGTTTGTGTTTCAAGTCACAACGATGACGAACGTTTCTGGTCAGACGCGACGGTGGACGATTGGGCTAAAGAAATGGCTGGTATGAGGATCATCGCGGAGAAATTCGCTAATTTAACGGACAACAGCGTGGTCGGTGTGAGGGCTCCGTATCTCAGAGTCGGTGGAAACAATCAGTTCACGATGATGGAAGAACAAGCATTCCTTTACGATTCCACCATCACCGCGGCCTTGAACAACCCACCGCTATGGCCTTACACGATGTACTTCAGAATGCCGCACCGTTGCCATGGAAACCTTCAACACTGTCCAACGAGGTAACCTAATTTTAAAGTAGAAAAGCGAATTACTTTAATCTGATTAAAAACTTCGCGCTTCGATGATTACGCTAATACAATTCTGTCGCAAGCTGGTATTAGTAGTGGCTCGAGGTAATTGATCCAATTACCTGCTATATGCATCTTGTACCAAGAACGCTTGTAGCTTAAACATATCGATATATATTGACGTGTTTAATATCGAATAACGTTTAATTTAATATATATATTGCTGTCAGTGAATGCCACATCCCACAACGAATTCCATTAAAAGTAGCAACCTATCTATTTCCGTCTATCTACATGCCCGATTAACCTAATCTTTGGTACGTTCTATACTAATAGCGAGAGCGGATTCGCAGCATGAAAATATCAAAATATTTTGTGCAAGAAGCGTCACCTTTTATGTGAAACGTATCACTTCGAACGAAGCAGCTACGTCTTCGCCTGAAATGCCAGGGATAGTAGCGGCTCGATTCAATCCCTCCATCGTCTATCGAGCATCGACTTTTTTGCGTAGGTCGCACGCAGTCTGGGAGATGGTGATGAACGAGTTGGACCGCCGCGAAGACCCACAGAACGACGAATACCTTCCCGGTTGCGCCATGGTAGACTCGTGCAGCAACATCCTAACCGGCGACCAATTCTACAATTTCCTAAACCACAACTTTGACCGACATTACGAACAAAATCGCGCTCCCTTGGGCCTCTATTTCCACGCAGCCTGGCTGAAGAACAATCCCGAATTCTTGGACGCGTTCCTTTATTGGATCGACGAGATCCTGTCCAACCACAACGACGTTTACTTCGTGACGATGACCCAAGTGATCCAGTGGATCCAGAATCCTCGCACGATAACAGAATCGAAGAGTTTCGAGCCGTGGAAGGAGAAGTGTATCGTGGACGGGCCTCCCGCTTGTTGGGTTCCCCACACCTGCAAACTCACTTCGAAAGAGGTTCCTGGAGAGACCATCAACCTTCAGACCTGCGTACGTTGCCCGAATAACTATCCATGGGTGAACGATCCGACCGGTGACGGGTTCTTCTAAGGCCACAGTGTCGCGTTCCTCCTTCTCGTCTAAGTCAAACCCTCTGATTCTCCTCTTGCCTGTCGTTTTGGGCGTTCACCTTTGATCTTTCTTCGATCCCTCTCATTCTCGTCCTGCCATTGGTCGATTATCCTTCACGAGTTTCACGGTGGACGTGGGGTCGTCGGCGACGTTTTCGATCGGGGAACACGGTCGGGTGGGCTTTCACGAAGATTACTTCCGTTACGAGATACAGGGTAGTTGTATAAAATTTTTAACGGAGCCTTTTGCTAGACTGTTTTTAGAGGAACAGTTATTAACAGAGGATGTAACAGAAAGGGGCTCGAAGACGTGATTGTCGATAAAGATGAGAATCGAGCTCTCCCGATCGGTTCGTCGACGAAAACCGTCCATCAATCACGTCACCAACGATCTGTGATAATTTTCATGCGGCTCGAGATTCAGCGACCAGGACGACGAACGCAACGACGAACGCGACAACGAACGCGACGACGAACGCGACGACGAACGCGACGACGAACGACGATACAGCGATCTATTCTTTTTCTCTATTTTCTCTCCCATTTCTCTCCCATTTCTCTCCCATTTCTCTCCCAAACCCACGACGATTTCACCCTGGCCTCCACGAAACCTGACCTGGAGAGAAACGACGCGATCGTAACGCGAACACGACGTAAAAAAGGAAAAGTAAAATAAAACAAGGATTATTATCATCGTGTGTAATATATGAACGCGTGTCTCAGCCTGTCCCTGAAAAAAAGACGGATCCCTGACACATGGACGGAGGACACGACGGATTTAGCTGGGAGGTCGGGCTGCGGTTGTCCTGTTGGCCCCAGGAAAAATGAAAATAAAAATCGATGATCCCTCAGCGACCGCCAGAACTCCCTGTCACAAAATGGCGGACACCCTTATTTTTAAAGGGTTAGCCAAACTTTTATATATATATATATAAATAACTATATATATATATAAATATAAAATATCGTGTATGTATATTTTTTAAAGCTAAGTAATAATTATCAATTTTACGTTCTCGATGGAATCTTTAATAAAAGAGAAACCGGCGGAATACGAGAGTCTCTCATTCACATTTCCCATCCCCTTTCAATAGGAATTTCTCGAGGAAAGTGGAACGGGTTCGAAGACACGGTATCGCGACACGAGTTTACAAAGTTCGAAGACCTTTCGTCGTTCTTCTCTGGGTCGATGACCCGATTTTCCAACTACAGTTTCTATTCATTAACATCGGAGTTATCGGCGAGTAAATTATAAAATCTGTCGTAAAAATTGAAACGAAATATATAAAGAAAGAAACGCATAGTTTGGGAAAAATTTAGCTACAAATTTTTTAAAAGATTATAAACATCTGGCGAAATGCATCGCCGTAAACCTATAAAATGTCTACCTATACATTGGTACAAATTGATAATTTCAGCGTTAATGATCGATAACCAAACTCGTTATTTGGCTAATGGAAGGCTTGTCAAAGTTACGAACGTTTATGTTCTAGCTTTCAGCATTGAATTGCCTTTAGACCATAAAATGATACTAAAGAAGTTATAAGAAGATATTTATTACGCCAATCTCTCTTTTCATCTCTCTTTCGTTTAATCTCTCTCTCGAATCGAATCCGAAGGTACCTTCTTCTAATAAAAACCACTCGATGAAGCTTCCACTTTGATTGATCGTAAATTTTTATATCGATCTTTTAAAATCTCTACGAGTCTTACGTTCGACGTGTCGAGCCATTCGAACTGCAATAATAAAACACGCCTACCTCGAATCGAGGAGAAAATCCCCGGTTTCGAATCGGGCGAAATCCAGGCGAAATACGAGGGTGGTTAAGATCAAGGCCGGTCTGGCAAATTCGCCGGGTTAATTACGAAATCGAGCAAGCCCGTTCTTCGTTATTGAAAATTGGAACGGCGCGTACGTGGTCCGCATCGAAGAGGAGAGGTGACAGGCTTAAACGTTCTGGCCGAGAAAACGACGACTGCATTCTTCTGGCTTGTAGGTCGAACGCGAGAAAGGACCTTTCCAGCTTGCTAGCGCCGCGAAATTCTCTTCGCTCGTAGTCTAACGCCCATAATGGCCGCTCAAGGTCTGCCGCTTGGAACCATTTATTGTTAGCGACGATTGTTAAGTTTATTACTACCTGGAAAATTGAGACGAATCTCTGATTCATTGGTTAAAATACTCCAAGAAATTTTACTTTCTTCAATTACTCGATTAGGTCCGTGCATGTCAAATATCGTTTTACATAATAAAATTCTAATTGCATTTACTTGAATTTAATCGATACGTTCCACGTAACTCGACGTACTTTTTCAGAGATTATCTTGTTTCGCTATTCGACACTTGTAAGAGCTATCAATTCAAAGTCTTCAACGACTTCAAAGTCTTGGAACGAAACTGTTTTAATTTCTTCATTCGCGAGCCCCTTTAAAACAACGTACGCGTTAAAAAATTACTCGGGCGATGTAGGAGACGTTTTTACACTTCTCTAAATTCTAACTTTACGTTTTCATCTCTATGGTACTTTTCCGAAATTTAAGCTCACGTAAGAAAATCTCACGAATACTCTAATTATACATTAATATATTTTAGTTTATTTAGTTAGTTATAAATCTCCTTCACCGAATATACTGTTTTATAGTAAATTTCTTCTTCTTCGATATACTCGATAGTTAACGATGGGATAAAATTGAACGAGTGATATCGGCGCAGCAAATTCAAACTTCAAAGGAGCCTCGTTTCACACGCATCGACTTAATCGTTACAAGGCGCGTGATCGTAATTTCGAATCAGTGTTCCAGGTGAAGATGTACTTTTACGGTTGCAAAGCATGAAACTCGAACGCAATCGTCGTGGATCGTAAAAGCAAAACGGCTGTTAATCACACAGTAGCAAGGAAGCCAGTTGTGCAACGACGATGAACGGAAATTACAGTGATTAACGAATAGCTCGTTCGCTTGATCGATTGCTATAAGTCATCGTAAAACGATGGGAAAGATAAAGATGTATATTTGCACGATTATTGAACATAAAGCGAAAGAATTTCGTTATTTTCCAGTTTGGAAAAGGAGGAGACGCTACACGATGCGCGAGAGAGAAAATCGCACTGTAGCCTCGTGAAATACCAACAGGCCGACGATCGCTGAGTCGAGGCGACGCGTTTGCATTCCGATTCAGCCTTTCTTTCGTCGTTGATTCTACGTCGTTTCCATTCCGAAACCAATGCAGCTGATCGTTTCGTTACGTTTGGTCATATTTTGGTTCAGGAAAACGAATCCTTCGACCATCGAGGATGTTCCATTCTTTTCCGGTAGAACGTTTGCGTAGAATTTTGAAGGTTTACAAGTTCTAAAGATTTAAAGAACTAGAAATTTCAGAGTCGCGAAATGGAAGATAGCTATAATAGGATCGATAACGCGCCAGAGATTATCGACGATTGCGAGGACGTAATGCAGAATCGTTTAATTAGTTTCCAGCGTATCGAGGGAGTCGTTTGCACCCACATTCTGCGGGGGCAATCAGCGGATGTCGCAATTAAATTCCGGTATCTCGGTCGTATAAATCTATGGAAGATGTGCTTATTTTAGCGTTTGGTTAATCTCTGATTTTAAAACCTATCCTCGAAACATCGTAGATGTTATATACGATTTAATATGCACGACTTTATAATTTGGAAGCAAAGTTATAGCTAAAGTGGAACCATAGTGCAAGTGCAGTTTACTTTCGTTATATCTGATGCATAGTTCATAGTCGCGTATCTTTGCTTCTTGGAATAAATAAATTCCTCGTTTACGTCGCTTCTTCTTTCAACTTCTCGTATAGGTATAACGACGTCTCTCTCGAGAAACTTTATATTCTATCCAATCAGACGCATTTATTATTTTTATTCGCAGCGCTTTCCATCGTAACTCAAGGGTATTTTCAAAGTGCGCGATCCACGAGCGAACGTTGGATCGTCGGTGGAGCGTTTCCTCCTTCATTGACTCCGGGAACAAGCCTCTTTCGATGGAATGCACACGAGCCAAAGTGATAAACACCGTTTAAGAATCGCCACGAGTTTGCCGGTAGTCGGTCTGAAAATCTCGCGTGTAAGCGAAAGTAGAGAAAGCTGTGTATCTCGATGCCGTGGCAAGGCCGTCCCTCTGGCTTGGACTCCTTCGATATGGAGGATGCCGGCCGTATCATGCAGGAATCTCGTTAGCATTCTTCCGTGCTGTTCTCGAAGACACGTACGATTGAAAACATAAATAGAAACGTGCAAATAGAGCTGTATGAAATTGTGCAAGATCACGCACAGGTAAAAGCTTTTTTCACGGTGTATTCGACAAAGCGACACGCCAGGATAAGAACGTCAGACGTTTGTTTTAGGGAAATGGAAACAGAGACATCGAAGGGCATGAACTTGGGAAGTAGAACGAACCAGGAATAGGTATGCGTAAAGCGTCCGCTTTAAGAAAGCAGCAGCATGAATATTTAAAGAGTCCTATGAAAGTGAAAAGTTCGAAGCTAGTTTCTTAAGAGAGACAGGATCCCAAAGATTCTCGAGTTTAACTTTGTCATCAAAGTAGACGATCTCCTTGACATTTCAATTTTGACCCGATTTCTCCATCGATTCACCACGATATCTTATCTGATCGATACGCGACGCTCGTATTCACGGGCACAATGACGTTTGTTCGCTTGACCTTGAAATATCGCGTTTTACGTCATTAATCTCGGTAACTCCGATAAAGATCGAGAGTCGTTCATCGACGACCTAAGCAAACTTCTCCAATGATTAATATAATAATTAATTTTCTTCGAAAGGCGAATCGTCCAACTGGAGGCGCCACAGGTTTCGACTCGCCATTTGAAAGTCAACGACAGCGATATCAGAAATTCCACGTCACAGACTTTTGACTGTCGTTGGTACGGCGCGCCTTCGAAGAAATGATACTCGGTGAAATTGACTTCTATTAGGTCAGTGGGCGATGGAAGTCGAATACCGACGCTCGATTATTTGTCTCGATTTTTTCTCTTCTCGTAAGCCACGCAACGTTAATTGAAATTCTTCTTCTGCGGGTGAAAGAGGTGGTGTGCGATGTCGATCGGAGGCGATTGAATTTTCTCAGCGGCACGACGTTTCACTCGCTGTTATTTGTTATGATCGCTACACGATCTTAATCCTGTACGAAGTTACACGTTTCGAGGAGATTTAGGAAAAGTGTGTTACGCCTGATTTGTGAGATCTGAAATTTGATCTTCGATTTCACTATCCGCTTGTATACTGCTTGAGAGAATTAGATGAATGTAATTAACGAGATAAAAAATACATTATCTACGTATATTTTTTTATCTGTTGGCCGAAGAAACATTTATAATTATGAAATTGAAGATTGCCAATGATGTTGAAATGAAGACACCAATCTCTGAGCTAGGTCAGTTTTAGTTCATGCAAATGTAATCATAACATTATAATCTATATGTTTAAAAAATGCAATTATTCGTCTAAATATAGGAGATATTTACAAACGAAGAATCGACTCGTCTTCTCTAATCTACGAGTTAAGAAAGACGGTCTGTGAAGATCTCTTTGTTGGTGAGCTTTTTTCGAGCGAAACAAATGAAATAAACATTTCTTAAAAGTATGAAAAACAATTTTATAACGCTATTCAGGAAGTTGTAACAATTAATAAGAAAATGTGTGTTTAAAAATATAAAAATATATATTCCTTCGAGCCGGATTCGAACCAGCGACCTATGGATATCTCTGAATATACATTAACCGCTACAGTCCACCGCTCTACCAACTGAGCTATCGAAGGGATGTGCTGAAACGTGCTTAAATAATGCTATTAATAGTTACGTATTATATATCAATAATTTTAATTAATTTATCTGTAAAATATAACGTTAAAAATTATATAATAACGTCATTTATTACATAATAATACATATATTTCAAAAAACATCAAAATCGTAACGTTTTCCAACAGAATAACATTCGATTAAATTGACTCGACAAAATAATCGTTCCTTTGAGCCACATTTGAAATAACAATCTATGGACATCCGTTTTTAACTATTCCACTTACACTCAGATCAACTACAGTTCACCGTTCTATACTAAACGAGTTATTGCAATGGGTTATAACCATTTCTACCCTTCTGAGATTCAGAAACTTATCTTACATTTTTTAAATAATATTTTGCAAAAATATTCCTTCGAGCCGGATTTGAACCAGCGACCTATGGATGTCTCTCTCTTTCTTTTTATCGCGAACCAACTACAGTCCACCGCTCTACCAACTGAGCTATCGAAGGGACTGTGTGTACCTTTACATTTCCCGTTCATGTTGCGACCAAATTGCTCGAATTGTTTGATCGAAGAAGCTTTGTTTTACAAAAAATATTCCTTCGAGCCGGATTCGAACCAGCGACCTATGGATGTCTCTCTCTTTTCACCACATTAGTCGAACCAACTACAGTCCACCGCTCTACCAACTGAGCTATCGAAGGGGTTGTATGTACATTTACATTTCCCGTTCATGTTCCGAACAAATTGCTCGAATCGTTTGGTGGAAGAAACTTCATTCTACAAAAAATATTCCTTCGAGCCGGATTCGAACCAGCGACCTATGGATATCTCTCTTCTTCTGGAACGCTTCGACAACTACAGTCCACCGCTCTACCAACTGAGCTATCGAAGGCCTGCAATCATCAGCTTCTCCATGATACATGACCATTATTCAAACCATTTGCTACCGAAGCGTCAAAGAGAAAGGAACTTCTGAGAGCGTTCGACAAGGTAAAAACCTCTTCGAGCCGGATTTGACCTATGGATGTCTTTTCCAAGATACGAGATCGAATCGTTGCATACTGTTCTATGCTAATACGGTTTATTTTCATTCGAAGATCACACAGAAAGAGCGTGATAGATTCATCTTTGTCGATTTTCTCAATATCATCTGTTTTTAATGATATGCTTTTAACATGCGTTTAAAAAATAGTATGTTCGCACGAGACAGTCGAAAAGCAAAGTAACTGGTTAGTTTTCAATAACTTGTCCAATGATATAATTTATCTAAATGTCCAAAACAGTTTGTAAAAGGCCCAAGGGATAACAAGAGATAATCGAATCTCTTGTAAGTTAAATCGATCGACTTTATTTCTTTTTAATTTTACGATATCATTACACATGCCCGGTTCTTAAGAATCAGATAACTTCTAATAAGATCATCCGAAATCCTTCCATTCATCCAATTCGCGAAACCAAAGAATTACCAAAATTTCTCATATCGATTTTCACGATCAACAAGTGACGAAAAATCGCGATCAAGTCACTCGACGGATCGCATTATTCACCGTGGTTGTTGAATATCACGGCGCACGATCGGCACAGCGGGCGGAAATCGGCCGCAGGCCCGTTAACGTCGTTTCTTCGACGCGTTCCGGTGCAGGACGCGTTTAATGAAACTGCGACGACGTAACGCATAATAATAAATCGTGTATTTCGTTACCGGCGTTACGATATCGTTACGGCTGGCCGAACAAAAATTCCCTCCGTTCGATGCGATTCCCTTCGTCCCGCGGTTTGACGACAAATAAATCGCTCGAAACGGCGGCGATCAACGGCTAGGGGAAAATTCACTCAATGGAAAGTGATTACGCAGATCGACGTTTTCCCCATCTAGAAAACCTGCCTCTCGATTCAGCCGATACTCAATCACGTATATACGTGGATCGTACGTGTGTTTCCATCGTTGACAGCTACGACGATAGCAAACGTTACCATCGTGGTTTCCACTCTACCCGATCGTTTGCGATCATTGTCCCGTCACGGTTGAGTTATTGAATAGGTTTGGAATTGGGAATTCGTAGTGTTTCTATGACAAGTTAATAAATTTCGTGGTACATGAAAATGCGCGACTGGAATTTATGTATTTTGAAATTTAACGCGCCAATGGACTGCTCGGATTTGTCAAACCTGCACAATTCGTAGTTTTCTGAAAATTTGGAAAATGCCTGTTGTGAGATATCGCGCATATCGGTACCTGTTAACCAGCGTACATAATTTAACTAGTTTTTAACGGCTCTGTTTCTACGCGTCCTGTTTTTAAACAAACGACAGTTGTGTTTCAGCACAGCGCTAGTGAAATTACAAATTGTTTTACACCACACGCACAGAATGGACAGTTTACTGTTGCGCATGTTCGAATACTTTCGTGCGCCAGTGTAGTCGCGTACAGATCAATTGAACTCTACTTAACGCTATGTCGTTTTCTTTAAGCATAGACGCGTTCACGACGAACGACCTACGTGTTTTTTCACGCGAACTCGATAAAAGTAGTTGGCATCGAGTTTGCCTTCTGACATGAGGTGAACGAGTTTCACGAGAAGGGAACAGAGGAACCTTCGGTCCAAAATCGTCCGCGGGAACGTCGAAAGTCGTCGACCCCGAGGGAGGGAGCTCATCGTGCGTAAAATCGGAACTGATCCGTGAAACGAAAAATCCTCTGACCCATTTTCAAGTATCGTTCGCTTGAATCGACCGCTCGAATTCACGTTGCATTGTCCTCGAGGTATGCACCACGCCTCTTTGAAACGCGCACGCGCATTCCTCTGCCTCTCTTTGCAACTGCAAGTTCGTCAAACTGAAATAAATGCGATTTAAATAAATAATGGAGTTAAGTTACATATCCACTTGTACATCTTAATGAAATCAATTCATCGTACATTGTACTTATCAAAAGTATTCGATCTTCACAAGGTGATTGTTAATCTTAGAACGAGTAGTTGCAGGTTTCGGAGGTCTGACTGTACCTTTTTCGATGTTCGAACGAGTCGAATCCCTCGCAAGCAAGCGATTAATCGAATCACGAAAGTCACTGCCACTTCATCGGGTCGTTATAAGGGAAATTCTACAGAATTCTACTCAATAATCATATGAATTTTATTTCACTGTTCGTCCTTATAATTATTCGCGAACGATAGTCGAGAAAGATGAGAAATTTCTAGTAAGTTAATACTTTTGCGAACCACTGTACTTATTTGAATCATGTTGGTTAACTTAAATCCTTCGTCGATCGTTTGATCGATTCTCGATGATGTTTCCGGTACGAAAGTTTCTGGTCGTCCTTAAACGTGGGCAACCTCGAAGATCGCGTGATCGATCGAATAAGGTCTCGTCCTCGAGATACCTTCACTGTCAGGATCATGGGGACGCGAAAAGAGGGACAAGGCGGCCAGTTGTCTGATTCTAAGCGTCTTTTTGTTTGTCGGTGCATTTCGCTCCCGATGTCGGCGTAATCACGGTGAAAGGAATGGAAGCTGTCGCAGGAAGTGGTGTAATTGCGTTTCTATAGGCGCGATAGAGTATCTCAACTATGCGATACCATAAACGAAACGTTGACCAAGAAGACGTAAACGAAAGGCGAGATATGGAATGACGTTATGACGGTAAAAGCGGCAAATTTACTAAATTTATATACTCACTGATCGACGTAGGTATACATTTACCTAAGATTCTAGCAAAAGGAGCGATCAGATAATTTAAATAAACTTTGTAGAGTCGTTGACGCGTGCGAATTCTCTCTTTGCGTCTATATTTTTATAAACGACTACCTCGAAATTAATCTTTATTATAATATCGTACCAAGGACAGACTGCCCATTTGAAGGGACTTTAGGAATTTAATTAATGAACTAAAAATAGAAGGCCGGTGATTTCGGTAATCTCCCGGAAATATTTAAGCCTTAGTCCGCCTCTTCATCGTATCAATAACGTGTCGATAATTTGTAATATTAAACCTATAACATTTAATACGAGTGTTGCTTCCGTTTGTCCAATTGGTGCGATGGAACCGTCGATAATTATCGATCCTCTAATTAATTGTTCGTTTGCTTGCGATGGACGTACGTGGAAACTACGTTAGCAAAATTGGAATTCTTGGCATTGAGATGTATTTTTGTACGTTCATATTTGTTAATTCGATACGTAGGTATTCTTCGATTCTAGAGAGAAAAGAAAGGGAAATGATTTCTTGATTCTACGTTCGAAGAAGTAGCAGAAAGATCGAGAGTGTCACTTTCAACTTTCAACTCTTCTCCGTAATAGCCCGTCCTTTCCGTGGCGAGTATCTTTTTATATTCTTTCCTCCTGCACGCTGTCGAAGATGTAACGGGATACCCACGTGCGTTGCGACACTATCGCGTCATTATCCGTAGAGGAATCTCAGTCCCTACACGAAACGCATAATTTTCTAATTCCAAAAAATTGGATAACCGATCGGAAGGTGGGTTGTGTAATTTCGAGAATCGTTTATTGGCGTGAAAGTTTTTAAATGAAAGTGCTGGCGAATTAACCCGCCGTATCTTGCCTTTTCTATTATATTATCATTTATATGCTATTTATGTAATTAATATATAATGCCAATAAAGATTGAGATATAAAATAAGAAAAAGGATTGTGAGATTGTTGAAGGAATAATCTCGTTATCGGGAGACCGCGTGACTCGGATTTATTATCACTTTCACTGGGTGCACGAAGTATAACCTCGTTGATAGCGAAGAAGACAAGGCGGAGGAGGCACGCGCACGCCAAAAATTATCGCACGTATGTACGTAATTATAGCAGATTAATTATGCGACCTCGGACGAAGCTTTCACTGAAAACTGACTGGTTTCGTGTGTGTTTTTTTCCTTGTCTTTCAATATATCGATTCTTTCTACTTAAAACGTGCTTGGCGTTCTTTCTGTATTTTGAAGATTGTATTTGAAAAGCCTTGAACTTTAGAATCAAATCATCTGAATTGCAGACGCAGACGTGGAATCTTCGATCGAATGTTGAGTCGAGTCGAGACGAGACGAGACCGTCTAAAAATTTCTTCTCCGAATATATCGACCTGTCGAAACTGTCAGAATATTTCTTGCATCGCTGCGAGAACAACGTTCACTCGTCGATATTATTTACAAATCGTATAGCCCGAAGCAAATAGAGGAAAGACAAATAAAAGGATACTTTAACTCGTTGCAAGACGTAAGTACTTACGTATCTCCTGTACGGCCGTTTATCACGGTATTCGGTTTGCAAAAAATCGTTTAAACGCGGATAAACAAGATACGCGTCGGTGCAGCAAACTTTTGCACAGAATCTTTTAACACACAAAAATATAGGGCAGTTCTTTATCTTATGAACTTGACGTTACAGTTCTCATAATTTACGATTTTACGTCGAACGATAGGATGTGTCCTAATACTTACGAATGGAAGCTTACAAGCGTATTACAGGCGAATGGTTCTAAAAATAGATTAAATCGACTGATTTCTATTCGTTCTCAATTTCACCGTCGCACACATTTCCGATTAAAAAATGACCTTATGAACGAGTCGATCACCCTCTCCCTTCTCGAAGAAGCTCTACTCTACATTGAAAAAGTAATGTTCCGCACGGAAAGCGATTTATCATCGGTTTGCCTGCAAAATCCGAAAGAGCAGCACAGCTCGCGAGATCGCGGTGTTTACGAGAATCCTTGTGACTGGCCAGTGGGGGAAGTGTGTAACGGAACACGTTGCAAAACCGTGGTCGTTCCATAATGCGGGGTCATTCTCATGTTTAATGCACGCGAGTGGATCCGTAGACGGATAATGCTGCGACGACGCGCGTATCCAGCCACCTCGGTTTTGGATTACGTGACGTTTGACAGCGAAAGTTAACCGTGGTTGGCCCCAGGCTGCAGTGCAACACGAAAACGTTCGTTTCTCGACCTCTCCGCGGGATGAACCAGCCGGATGAATCGGGAATATTAAACGACCACCGTTCCTGCCTTCGGCAGATGCTCTTGCAATCTTGAATCGCTTTATTTCCTACATTTATCGCAGAGTTTACGTATCGTTGATATTAATTTAATGATCAATTAACGTTAGAACCGTCGATTCGTGCATTTAAACATATACATATATCGAATGTTTCAGGACCGAACGATTGCTCAAGTTAAATGGAAAACCGACTTTACATTTTTGGCTACCTTTTCTTTACCTTGAAGACGAACAGCGTAATCGAATGTTCCCATTTGGATGCCCCACCCTGTACAACCAGCATTGCGTAACGTCGATGACGCTGCAGGTTAACAGTATGCTAATTTTGAAAGATTACGTTTCTACAAATAAGAACCGATTATCGACTGTGATTTCATTATACCTTGATAACTTTCTTCTACGCGACTCAACGATCTTATGCGTTTCAGCCATAACGAAACGAATACAACTTGATTTAAACAGGCGAATGAATAAATACACGTAAAGATCAGTCGGCTTATAAACTTCATCGTTACGAGCATGCTCTGAATAACGTTGTATCGTTGTAATCGTTACTGCTCCATAGAATAGAACGAGATAGTTGTATCGAGAGAGAGAGAGAGAGAGAGACAGAGACAGAGACAGGGGGGCGTAATTGGCTTGGATACAAAGCAATATCCGAGAGAGAGTTTCGCTATTACTGTTTGAAATGCAAATAAACTTTGTCGATAGTAAGAGAGAGAAAGAGAGAGATAAAGAGATTTTTTGACTGCTAATCGATAATTGCGAATATGTATAAAGGTAAAAGTTTGCGTCGAGTTTCGTTCTCTGTTTGAACACACAAAGCGAGGCTCGTTTTCGAGAGGAACCAGCGGCTGTTCGTTGCGTTGAAATTTGCAATCATTATCCTTTCGGGTTTATTTAAAGGAGAGTCGAGTCGAGGCTTGCATCGATCCACGCGTTATGTCTCCATTGCCGTCGACCTTCCTCCCTCGGATACATACGATTTCAATTTTTGGAATAAATAATCAAGGTGATGACGACCTTGCACAATCGCATCGCACACTAAAGCGCGTACCTTGAGCTCGATTACATTCGAATCAATGCCATCGATAATTTTATAGAAAAAAACGATAAAAACGATGAAATAGGAAAACGTTCTATTGTTCCTTCTGTCGAGTACATTTACAAAAATTGGCTGTCTAATATGAGCGATAGATAGAACCTTCTTGCATATAATAATTTATCAACTAGTAATAGGTATGCGCGTGGAATGCGAAAATTTTGCAAGTAGACGTAGCATAGAGGAGAGCATTAACGAAGAGGCCAAGAACAATGACACAAGGAAATGACAAAAACACAAGACGCAAATAAAAAAGTTCCATCTGCAATTTATTGGTACATGTAGTTTAAACGAGAGAAATAATCGCGAAATACTCTTCCAAAGCAGATTGAGGAACCGTGATGCGTAAATTGGCATAAACGAAATCGGCTCGTAAAATTGTCAGTGGATGATCATCTCGAAAAGAATCTGTAAGGTCCGGTGGAAGCTGTTTTTGGCGTTTAAAGTCGTTTGTCAAGGGCAAGGTCGACTTTCCTGGGTTCAGTCTACGCGAGCACGATCGTTGCGAGACAAATGGGCGTGTGCACGTGGTTCTGCAACGATCTCTCGATGCTCGCTCTGGACGATCGCGATCGTGGTCCGCGGACGAGCCGAGTGAAAGTGACAAGAACAAGGTCGTTCGCGTTACAAAATCGAGAATTTCTCGAAAACGGCTCGGCGCCGACGAGGAAAAACACGTTACGCAAGCATCGCGGAATGAAAACCGCTAATACGGTAAAGTGCTCGTTATTGAAACGATCCGGTTGTTAGAGACTACGCGCCCGATTAGCTACAATTAACAGAGAAAGTAACGACAAACAAACGCGTATCACGTCTGTTGTTTGTACCTTCGATGTGTCGTTGCAAGTTGACATCGACACAGGGGCGATTTTACGAAGATCAGAAAAGTGTAACCTTTTTAAATCTATTGGGTTGTCCGAAAAGTGTCTCTCATTTTATGAGGAAGTAATAGACTCACAACGTTTTCTGTTTTATATTATTTCGTCGAATTGCGTACGATCCATTTTGTTCCGTTGAGATAAACACCGCGACATTTCACAGACTTGGTGTCACGTTTGTACGAAGGTGCATTATTGTAAAACACACGTTTGCGAAAGAAAGATACTTTATTTAAGATGGTATATTTAATTTAATTTAACTTGTATTTAACTAATATTACGATTACCGACAGACAAGCTATAAAATTCGTAGCAGGGAAATTATGAAATACTTGATTTCGCTCGTACGATTAACGTTCGCTGAGAACGCGCTGAATATTAAAATCGCGTCGAAGAAAACGAGCAGAGTCCTTTTACCTACGAAAGGTTCGAAATTCCTTTAATTACGAAACGATTCGGATGATGCTACTAGGTTCTAGAGCGTGTCATTGAGTTTCTCCCGGATTTCCACGTGACATCGCACAACATTTCTTGGCGAAAGCGTGGAAAACAAATATACATAGAGTATGTACTTTCGTGCAATGTGCTGCTTCTATTACACCATGACCGTGATTCAACCAACTTTGCATAATTATACGTTTATCCATCGTGCGGAATTATCTGAACAGCTAATCGACACAGGATCGGAATATCGGTTGGAGAATTCGAAATCGACGCGAGATTATATCGAGGTAAGGGAAATGTTTGGGGTAGGGGTGCGAATAGAGTCACGAGGCGAACATCCTCGAGTTAAACGACTTTGACGAAGGGTCGTTAGTCGAACATGAGCTCTCGCCCTGACTGCACGTTGGAAACCCAAATTGGCACGCGATCGCCTCGATCGATACGCAAAATTTCGTGCTTCGTTAATATCCACTGAAATCTAATTAGTTTCAGTTTACCTTAATAAATAGATAGCGTTTAATCGTAACGAATTACCTTGGCAAATTATATTTTAATTTTATTCAAACGTAAAAGCTGAGAGTAATAATTTAAACATTTCATTCGACGGTTTTTCAGGGATGAAAGCTTCTATTTGCTTTAAAACGTTCAATCCGTTTGAACGTAAGAGAATGCACGCGTATGACGTGTCTGAGTAAAATAGTATGCGTTTGGTGTCGTGTAACGTGTGAATAATATGCTTACCGCGGAGAAAGGTGCAAGAGCAATGTGAAACCTCCGGTGAGGGTTTCCGGGATGTCTTCGATTATGGCCGTGATTCGATATTCGACAATCTGTGGACGATATTCGAAAGATATTCGACTAGAGCATCGTTTCGTCCAAAATAATACGATAAGTATACCGTCGTTTCTTTCTAGTCGTCTTATTATTCCTAAGGAGTTGGAAGAAACTTGTGGTTTTATTCTGCACGTAATCGTAATAACCGTTTCTGGGGTTTAACGGGTCGCGTTTCAATTGAAAATTGAAACTTAATAAAGACGAGTTAACATCACAAAAAAATAGATAAAGGAAAAAGAATCCTTAAATAGAAAAATTATTCCGTCTAAGAGATCGATAATCTAAGTGCCAAGATCAATTCGATCGACAAACTCGATTAAACGATATTAAACATTTAAAAAATATCCAGGATTAACCATGACGATTTCATCTTCGTTTCTTAACCTTTAAATCGCAGAATATTTTAAAATCTTGTTCAAATATCGTATAAAAAACAATGTCGACGAAAAGCAGTTTCTCTTCGTAAATCGTCCCAGCTAGTCGTCAGACATTTTTTAATAGACAAAAACTAACATTTCGAGGAACGAGAAAACGTCATCGCAAATGTTCCATTAGGGAATACCAAACTAGTGATCGCATACAGCGATGAACGAAAATAAATATTTTTTTGTCAAATCTCATATAAAGTTGGGAAATATATAATTTTTTTTGTTCAATTATTTATGGAGTGAGATTATCGAGATTAAAATTTAAATATATCGTAAATCATTATCATCGATCGGTTATTTTCTTGCATATCGTGATCATTCCTCGAACTTTTCGAATCGTCCGATACTTTTATTCGTCGCTGTATAAAGCCAACCGGAAATACAACAGAATTTTAAGTAGATTACGTGAGCGATAGGCCAGACACTAACAGTTAGTTCCTCGAAATGATTTGTTTTGTACCACTAGCGTCGAAACGACTGTGATCGTTGGAATCGTGATAAATTAATCGAAATGAACGTCATGTCGACGAATAATACCGGCAAAACAGGAACACATCGTGCGAGGACTCGTGAAATTGTTCGTTTTCGAGTGACCGTGACTTTAAAAGTACTTTTCCTTTGTCTTGGCTCGCGACACGTTTTATGGAAATCCAGCGTGCTACACGTGCCTCGAATTAAACATTCTCGTCGCCCGAAGCGAAAACAAAATGGTCGTAGAACTCTGTTTCTATCGAGCAATATGTATCGAGCCTATTTTACAAAGAAAAGGTATTCTAGTTGGAAACGTGACGTCGCGCGAAACACGACTATCGGCGTCACGTCGATCTCGATCGTGCTATCGAAGCATGGAATTCTTCGAACTCGACAAAGGCTCGAGATATCGCGATATGCGCTGGTAAAAATGTTACGCGATTTATTAACGCATACTGGTTTAGATTCTGCATTATTGTAGGATATGCCACATTGAAAAACATGAATTAAAAAACCTTATATTTAGGTGACTTGTGTAAGTTTGTAAGGATTTACAAAATACGTATATGTACAAATTAGTGACAAACCATATTATGATATAAATATTGAGATATGTATAATTTTGTGTGCTAGACTAGACTAGTCGCGTAGTAGTATGGAATTACGTGTGTGCGTCTCGAAAAACAGATGAATGCAACTGTTCCGTTAGCGGTGTGGTATGGAAGATGGTGAGACAAAGAGAGTGCTGAGCAGCAAATCATTTATTAAATAAATCTAAAACTTTTTTAACATAAATTCTAAGTGTAATCTTAGCGTTCCTTTACTTTTATTTCAACGATTAAGATCCACGATTCTCGAAAATAAACTTACATAATTATTTATACAAATTCTTGGTATAATATAGCAGACATAAAAGTTTCAGAGTACGGTTCGTCGATTTGCCTCTCAGTTTCGAATATCATCGTCGCAATTAAATGCTATGACTTTTCTATCGGCTTAGAGAAACTTACTTCGTTTGATTTGTAGCTCAGAAATTGATTACTCGGAAAATAAAAGAGGCTTTTAAATTCTTAATCGATATACGAATTAGATATCAGATGTTAAATTTTAATTCCATTTAAACAATAAATTCATTTCGTTGTAATAGATATATTTTACGATACGTAGCTACGATAATATGCAATAGAGAATAACCGACAGAGGTTTCTTTGGCGCGATTCTTACGTTAGAACAGACTAGGAGAGATCGTTTCTTCATGTTCACGGTGATTCTATGAAAGGCAATCGAAAGAGAAATTCTGCTCGGGCGAGCACACGCGTCGACTGACCTGTTCGTAGATCAGAAGGAAGGTGGTTTACCTTGCAGGAACAGCCTTCCGTTATTACTCGTAATAGACGCCACGGCCAGCTTGATATCGATTCGCCATCGATTCACGCTTTCCTCTAATAGATCGCCTGTATCGCTAATCGACGTGAGTTGTTCGGTCATCGGACAATGCGGACAAAGACTCGTACCTTTTCCATCTTTTCCGATTACTCGTTACGAATTTACCTAAAAAAATTTGTAAATCGATACAAAACAGAAAGAAAGAAATACGAAACGGAATGTAGAGGACTTATAAACGTAGCAAACAGAGTCGCGAGAAGACGTATAATTATTAGCTGACCTTTAAATCGTAGTCTTCTAAGAAATGTCATCAGAAATTTTGTCGAGTTAACATTCTCACGATGCTAATTCAACGCGAGAACGACAATTAAACGTGATAATGTCTCGCAATCGTGGAGAAGCAGCGGTTTACTCTCTACGAGAATAACTTTCCATTCTTCTCAGCTTCTTTTTTCTCTTTCGCAGAAGCTCAGCTTCTTACATAGCTTGACGTAGGTAGCTGCTGCAAGGTAAACCACCTTTCTTCTTTCCAACGGGGATGACCGCTCTATAATCTACGCTTAGCTGAAACCGGGGTAACTGAGAATTTGTTGTCAGTAGATGGATGCGGATCTTCGTTCCACGTCTCGACAAACAACACTCGCGACGATCGATCGATTAGCTCGATAATTCAGTCCCAAAATTAGCCTACTTTCTCGAATGGAATGTTTTATACACATGCAAAAAGGGACGATGTTATCGGTGTTAACGACATCGAGGCGAGTGCCCCACATCAAATACGAGGCCCGACAACAGGAGTATCAGCAAAGGTGGAACGATGGACGATGACCCGTCCACGGTCAAGGTGAAAATCACGTCGTCGGTGGTGTGTGTCGATCATACGAAACAGTCTTCTTCCGGCGCGTGATCGGCATCGAGTCTCTTCCTTTCTTTGATCTACGATTCATCATCTAACCCATATAAATAACATTGTATCTTCTGCGAAAAGTTTCTTCTTTCGATTTGTTTCCTTTAAGGGAGTGAAAAAGAGTCGCGTGTTACGTAGGAATACCTTTTTAACTCTTCGTGTCATTATTTAGCTCTCTTAATACGATTTTTGGCCACGGTATTCTCTAATATAGTATCACGGATGTTCTATTTGAGAAAAGGAGAAAAATGTTGAAACTTGTTAAAACCGAAGGCAAGCAGGTACGTTGCTGAAATTAATTAGGCAATCGTTTTTCATAATCATATTGATTTCAATGCCCACTTCTTGTATGTGTGTTGCGATGAATATCTCGAAACAAAAATTTATTTTATATAGGTATAGCAAATCGTGCATTGGCTCGCGAAAGTATGTGTTTGAACAGTTACCGTACACTTTTATGCCCATATTACGCGTGTTATATAAAACATCTTGCAGTTACATTAGCGCTGTTATTTTTCTTAAGAGGAAACACGTTACTAGAATACGCTGAATCTTTTCCTTCGTTGAATCAAGAATGAAATCGGAATATAAAAATTGGAAGAGCGTAGCAGGTTTAAAATTCTGCTTGAACCTGCAGTCGAATTCGAAACTTCGGCAACCTGCAGTTAACTTTGAAATTTCCTTTCGAAAAGACATTTTATCCGTGATTTACCATTCGTCACGAGTTCGATCGAGGCAATTACAGTGACTTGACGCGAATTTTGCGTCACATCGTTGGATGAAACAACAGTTAGGAGGGCGTTGAATTACGAGGGGACGAGGCGGATTATAAGGTTCATAAGCCATAAATGGGAGTCGCAGCAGGGACGGACAAAGGCCGATCGAAAGGTAGACACGGGGCGTGCCAGAAAAACGGAGGACTACGTTGCATTCCCGATGCAGCTAAGTAGGCGCGTATAATTATGCGCATCTCGTATTTCGAAACTTTGCCTTCTCCTCGCGCTTCTCTTCTTTTGCGCACCCTGTGCCACCGGCTCGGTTGACTCGACTTTCCCATTCGCGACCAAGCCACGACAAAAAGAAAGCCTTTGCAACTGTCCATACCATTTTTCTCTCTCTCTAAAAAAAATAATTAAACTTTAGTTTCCTAAAATGCTTTGAACTTGCAAATAGCAATTTTGCAAATCAACTCAAGAAGACTACACGCTCGGAAACGGTAATAGGATAGACTAAACATCCTGCGTGCCACAGCTATCGAACAATAACCAGATGGAATAGCCGCCTCTGATGTACACCCGATGATAACCCCTAAAGCTCAGGACTAAAAGCTCAGTATAAAAACCCTCGCAAATTAGCGCTTGACGTCTTTTTCTGCTGTAACGCTTTGAACCGTCACTCAGTTGGATTCGCATAATAAATTCTATTACCATATATAAAGTTCAATTTCTTCAGCTTAATCGTGAAACGTTCGAACTGCGACGCGAGGAGATCACCGGTGATCTGTCATTTTCGCGATTTCTTGTGTCTCCTACGCGACAATAGCGTACCGCTTTTCATCTTTACGCAGTTAGAAAATTTTCAAATGGAAATACTGGAGTACATATTGTATTTCATTCTATTTTTCTTCGATAAGGATACGAAGTGACTGTCGATGTTAAGAAGGAATACTACTCGAAATGAATCGACAATGGTATTTTTACTTTGTTATATTTTCCTGTCAGACAACGCTGCGAAGTAATTGCGATTGGAATTAAAAGGAAGTATCATTGAAACGAATGACACGCGTAAATGAAAATATTGAAATACTTTCGCTGAAATAATTCAATTGTTTTATTTTATTTTCATTTCGTCCCCCTTTTTGTTACAGCGTGAAGCTATTATTACAAATAATTTTTAGGTGAATGTGAAAATTGGAGAGAAATTGATGGAATAGCAGGGAGTAATAAAATTTGAGGAAGTTTTGGACGGTTTCGGAATTGTTTGAAGCAGAGGTTGCGTTCGAATGATCCTATAAATATTCAGGGGGTCATCTATAAATCAAAATTCGACGCGCTTTCTATTTGAACGAAAGAGAAGAATCGCTGCTTTAAAACGAACGTGGTGTTTACAGCGACGAATATTTCTTTGGGAGAAAGTTCAACGATTCACGCAATTCGATTTCTGCTTTTATTTGTTCCTTCTCTCTCGAGCTTCGAATATTCAAAGCTTCGAAACAAGTCAAAGACAAGTCTCATAATGCACGATAAAATATTTCATCAAACTAAAATCGAAATTTTCAATAGCAATTTCCACGATTAAATAAAATTAATTTTCAACTTTCCTGAAGTTCAGAGGAAAGAAGCTTTGAAATCAGCGATATTTAGAAAAAAAGTATCTATTTTAATATTCCCTCGGAGCTCGTACAAAAGAAACTTCCAAGTCATCAAAACACGACCTATCATCGATGAAGTCTACTCATCGTGATTTATATCTTGTCTCCATTGTTAAAGGTTCTATGGATCATCGAAGGAAAAAGATAAGCAGCTTTTTCTTGCGTAGAAAAAATGTTCGATAAGAATCTCGACTCTGAACGATTGCTTGTTCAAAACCATTCAAGATAGCGTTAAACGACACAGTTTGATGCGGATGGATCGATGATCCATGGATGTGCACGCTAATCGAAGTCAGCTGCGCGTTCCTCGAGCCGACGACGATCTCCAGAAGGCACGAGGATGGTTCAAGGAGAGGTTGCGATTGTAGAAAGCATGAAGGAAGAAGAAAAGAGCAAGAGAAAAAGGTCTGTGGGTCACTGTGCTATTCGATTACGTAACCGAATAACCTTCAGCGTTCGATTCTCGCGTATAAAACTTATTTCATACGTTTTCCCCTCGATCGATCGTGATTAGTTTCTGCGAAACGAGCCTTCTAAAATTAGCTTGTTTGTCGGTTCATTAGAATCACTGGTATATTGAATTTATCGATATGTTATTATATTTACAAAGATAACCATTTTGATATAGTTGACAGTTGGTCGATGTTCTAAATAACCCATTTGGATATCTATGTCAAGAAATTCTGGCAACAATGCTGTCGTTTGAAGCAATAACTCAAAACTGTAAGCCACTCGCGTCTAAAATTTATCTGAAAATTTATTTCGTTAGCATAACGTACTAGAACATTTTAAAAACTACTCGGCGTTGGGGTACCTTCGATCATAAAGAAACGTTTCTCTAAATTTTTCCAACACGATCGTTCGATAAATAAAATCACGAAATAACCCTAGAGATTGTACTTCTGCGATAATAGGAATAGCGTGGACATTTGTAGTTAAGAGATAAGGGTTGATGGGTGAAAGGATCAAAGAAATGAAAAAAAGAAAGTGGAGAGATAAATGATCGCGAAGAATGTTTCTTTTTATTCCTTTCCAACGTCTTCGTGGAAGATTGAAAGTAACGCATAACAAAACTTTAATTCTATAAATCATCATCGTACAGAACCACGAGCTTATCCACCGACAAACAACAATTGATCAATCAACGACTGACAGTTGTCAGACAGAAAAGTGAAAAAGGCGAATCGAACATCGAAGATGAAAAGTCAAGCGAGTAGCTGAAGGATCAAGGTTCCAAGCAACACTTTCTCGACCATTATTTTTGCAACTGCATAGGTTAGTGGGAAAAGACTGGAGAAAATAGGAAAAGAAAAAAGACAGGAGGATAAAAAGGAGAAGAAAATAAAGAGACGGCGTGCATAGGATCGTGAACTACGAAAACTGGTTTTCCCAGACTCCCTGTATTCATTGTACGGGTGAACGTGTGCCCCCGTTGGCATCCCAGCGTGTGCATCTCGTCAAGGACTCGGAGCTTAGAACGCGTTTAGAAATGCCGTGGATAACGTTGTTGGGGAACAGCAATCGCTATCTACCGTAAGCCTTGCAATTTGTAATAATTTGTAACTTGCCGTGAAACGAAGTAGAAACGAAAAACCATTTATCTTCTGGTTGCTAGTTTAAGCTGTTAGATTCGAGCGAAGATATCTTTAGCGGTTGCGAATTTATTACGTAATTAGGAGATTTTTTTCATAGTAAAAAAATCTGGTAAGGGACGATTAAGAATCTTTTTTAATAGTTTGAGAAATTATTTCTGACAGCCGGACATTTCTTAATAACTGGGAAAAGATTGCTATTTGTACGAATCTCTTCGGCTGTACGTTTGTTACGTATTTAGAAGGCTTTTCTTTTAGTATAAAAATTGTTCACGACTTAAAAATTAGATACGCAATACCCGAGAAATTTTTAATCACCGAAAGTCTGACATTTTGTTATTAAGAAATTTCGTAGTTTTTGTAAAACGACATGCATCCGCTTATTGGAAGAATGTCTTTAGAATAAAAATTATGAAACCGATGATCGAAACGAAACTAACGCCAAGAAAGGATAAAATAAAAGACGCTTGCGTGATTAAGTTCGCAGGAGCACAAAGACCTGGTGATTCACGGTTTCACATAGCTGATTTCTATCGGTCGCGTTTCTATCGATCCCACGAAACTTCAGGGCCGTTGCCAGATTAAATAAGGAAATAGCTACTTCCTAGTCGTTAATCACGAGACACGTGTTCACGTGAACGCGTGCATTACGAGCTACTCGAACGTTCCGCTCGTTTATCAAGAAAAACGAAGTCGAAGATTAATACATTTCATCTTATAGCCGAAGATGATGTAAATCTCTCTCTCTCTCTCTCTCTTCCTTCGCCTGAGTTTATTGCATTCGCGTACCACTTTCATTAATATGAAATTCCATTGGTGATATATCGAAAGGTCCTTAATAAAATGTTGTATACGTTCCAGATGAATTTTCTCGTGTTCTTCGATTTATACTTTCAATTTTAAGCCTCGTTCGGATTATTTAGGTTGCTTGAATTCAAGCGATCTAACCTCGTGCGAATATTCGATGGAAACATAAAGTGGAGTGAAAAAATTACGTATTTTTTGCAGCCTGAAATTCGAAGTATTTCTACATCTAAAACGCACGTGGCTCTGGTTTAAAGTTAGATCGATCCATATCGTCGTTCAACGCTTGAATTTACAACCTAGCTCTATCTCTTCCACCAACAGCACTGGCTCCGTTTTCGCTCAGTTGCCTGGGATCCGACGATGATGTTTCTCATCGATTAGCATATCATGTTTCATCATTAACATTCGTGATACATGCCAGTCTGCGAAACGTTTCGCGTATTACGGACGCAACTTTCCGGACCGTAGCTGAATATCTCTTCCTCCGCGACCACTCGGTTGCTTCATCGATCCTCCTTTCCATTCGAACGACCCCAGAAATTTCGTTCTAACGAAAAGCCACGGTGTGTAATCTTCGATTGGTCCAGAGTCGCAAAAAAAGAGCACGAAAAAAGCGTACAAAGAAGAAATCTGACGGTAATGGAGGATTTTTGTGCAATTCATCGTCATCATCGTGTCTACATCAAGATTCTTTCCATACGTACGTTATTTCTAACGACGCCACTGCGTTCTTTTGGCCTATTTAGAAGTTCACCAGTGAGCCAAGATTTGTTAATTGCAATTAGAAACGACTTACAACATTCTTAATGCGAAACACCGTTCCTCTGATTCGAATCTCATTGTTTTTCTTTTTGCACATCGAGATATATCGACGTTATCCTAAGTAATCTCGATTTCTCAATTTCTTCGCTCTTTTCCTTCATCGACCAATCGAAGCCACCAAGTCCAAGACGTCGTAAGTCGCGACTGTCTCGAGAAAGTAATTAAATTTAACAAATATTCCTCTTATTAGATATCATTCTCCACACGAACTGACTAAAAAAATAGAATAAATTACTCAATGATACCCGAAACGGCACGAGTTTACAGCTTTACGAACCTTTTTACAAAAAAAACGTCGTTATCTAACAATGTTGAAAATATAACCACAGCGAAGACGTACGTATGTACGTACGTACAAAGAATATTCGCGGAAAAAATTAACAAGATAAATAACGCATTAAAAAAGATAGACAAAAGAAACTAACTTTCTCGAACCATTTATCGGTGAATTTGAACCGCTTTGGAATTCGTGGCTTCGATTGTTCGATATATTTCAAAGCGAAGCTAGGAATTTAGGATTTATTCGACGTGTCCTAACGAATGACTGAAACACACGATCGTACGCGTTATTAACGTTATCTGCAACAAGTTCGCGTTATCTCGGGATTTATTGATCCCGACTGGCGAACAAATACTTCTCTAAATCCTCTTCGGCTACGTTATTCGACGTTCGTCGAAGAAACGTGTCGAGATAAAGGCGAAGCAAGGGATACCCGATGAGAACACAGGTCTCGATCGATCTCGATGTCAAGAAGGACGTTTGGTCTACGCAAATCCTTTGTTTCGTAGATATTGGTTATTGAGAACAGACCACGTCACGAATTTATCTCGCGCGTTTCCCTACCACCGATTTCGCGGAATCTCGTACATTCTCGTTCACGAACATATTAGGACACCTTCTACCTTTGTGCAAAAAGTGATAATTAACGTTAGAATTACTAGAATATTCGAATCGACCAATTGATAATCTTATATAGCAGTGTCACAGATCTTTTTATAGAAATTTTCCAGATAATGGTATACTTTTGTGGATTTGAATAATATTTTAGTAGAACATCTAAATATAAGTCTGCAGCTTTTTCTTGCATTATATACAGATATATCTTTCTATATACCTCTCGTTTTAATTTCAATAAGCTTCGTGCCGATCGAACTTATCCAACTGTCCGATATTATAATTATATCGCTAATTACATTTACCTGCTTTCGACAAAATTGCAACGTTTCAAACGACCACGTTTAGACAAAATAAACAGTAGGCACTAGATGAATAAACAGCGGATACAAGATAAAAGATACTTTGCAATTATTGCTGTCTAAGATATGACAACGATATTTCAAATCAATCCGTTGCATTATATAGAATTATATCGCGTACGAGCGACTGACGGACAAACGGCGTACATGAAAATAATTTTTATCGATAAAGTGGTATCAATGCGATTGTGCCGTGGTTTGCGGTATGCAGCGTGCCTCTAACGCAATAGCGCGTCCGGCGAAGTTATTTCGCCGGGGACGTCGATAACCTTTTACCGCGCAAACTGCAAATTTATTGACCACCCGGTGTATCCTCGCTTAGCTCAGGAATAAATAAACGTGTTGCGCAAACGTGCAACGCTAACAACGATAGGGAGAGAATGCAGCAGCCGGTGGTAGTTGGGCAAAGGGGTGGAAGGACGAGAGACGAGAATTATTTGGCAAGCAACGTTAAGACCGCGTAAATAATTCAGGCAGCCGTGCGAGATACCGGTAGAAGCAAATGAAGTAGAAGCGGAGAAACAAAGAATCCCTCCAAAATTCTGCCTTATGAAGGAGACGTATACGTGGCTTACGTTGCGGGAGAATCGGCGATTCCATAATGGCGTGTTTTAAAAGTAATTCGAGTTTTTCATAGGTGCTTCCGTGGTACGATGTTTCGTGATTTTCTAAAAGCTTCGTTTTGGTTTTAGAGGAATTAAGAGGAACGACGAATTCTTTTTCGTTATTTTGTCGAAAATACGGTAGAAAATTCGTTGGGACGTATCTTGCCGAATTTTACGCTAAAAGCCGAGAGGTTCAAGGTTTGTGTCGTGTCGACGAACATGACATACAGGGCATTTTTCGTGGAAAGTTACTCGGCCACGTGAACGATACTTTCATCGTGAGTTTTACGAGCGCGAGCCATTTTTCGTCGCCCCCTTTTAGAGCTGCCGCTGTCAGCCGATATTTTCGTGGAGGCCGTAAAACGATGCGTAAAGCGCGTTTTCACTTCTACACGGACCTTGTAACGCGGACCTTGAATACACTGTAGACCCAAACGAACTATATTTTCGCTATTAAATTTGATCCACCTGTTCAAAAATTAGCAATTCGATCGTAATTAGTAATTAAATTCGTATGATTTTGGACACAAGAATTAAAGGAACAGAATAGAGATTTCTTTCACTAAATATTATAACGAATACCGTATTTTAAACGAGAGTAGGATATTTCACTTGCAAATTTTTCATAAGTTATTCGTAAGTTCCATAAATTATTTTAACGTGTTATACGCGTTACTCGGTATATTTCCCGCAAACGCATAAATTTTAACGATCATTGCGAATTGCATTCTCCTCGAAAGACTGAAGATTTTACCATTATTGCCGATCTTTCTTTTTCCAAAGTAATAGAAATTCAAGACACGAATGGCCCCATGTACATGCCTCTCCTCTCCAAAGAACTCTCCATTTAAAGAAAGGTGGAAACAATGGTTAGAAAACTAAATATCGATGAAAGTAGACCAAACCAGGCAAATTCGGGCCACGAGAATAACCAATCGCGTCGAACAAACTCGAAAACGATCGCTCATCTTCTTCCTCTCGATCTCTCGTGAAAAACCGCAAGTAGTAGTCTCTGATTGGATGACGCGAGACAAGGAAGATCGAGACGAAGTGGAATGCCACGGTCCCCTCTCGTTCTCCACGAACAGACGGAAGGAATGGAACCCCTTGTTCTCCGTCTATTTTACGACGTAGGGAAGGTGGCAGCACCATCCGGATGGTGAAAGTCCTTCGACGAAGAGGAAGGAGTGGTGGTGCACATATAGAGGGGCGAGAGGGCGCGGCTTGTCCAGACGCTCTTTGTCCTGACAACGACGATGACGGCGACGACGACGACGGCGGCAGCGGCCACGATGTCGCCAAAGTTCCTGTTCCTTCTTGGATCTCTCTTTCTGTTTGCCGGTGAGTACACACTGTTGCTACGTCTTCCTTATTTCCGTTTGCCCCTGTTCTATTCATCTGTATCGAACATCGCAACAAATTGGTTTCTCGATATTTTTAGAAAGTTCGATTCAAAGAACGTTTAAGCTTTGGATTAAGATTCGAAAAAGTATCTTAAAGTTTGAATTTAGATGGAAGTTGGAAGCGTTAGGAGTCGGAGGATTAAATTCCGAAGAGTTCATAGAAGTTTGATGGCAGTTGAGATTGGACGATGTCGGATTTTAAATAATTGATTTGTTCGTTAAAGAGTTTTGGTAGAGCAGAAGATTCGGTAACGTTGGAAACGTCGTGTTTAGGGTGAAAGTTTGATCGGAAGATGGAGAATCTTTGATGATAAACACGATTTCTCGTCAAAGAGAAACACCTGGCCTTCTAGGCACCGATTCTTCGAATGCCTGTTACAGGTGAAAGTTGCTTTCGACGTTTACAGAATTTCCTTCGGACGAAACGAGTTTCCACGAGAACTTTCCGTTCGAGGATCCCTCGTAGTTTAACGTTATCGTTCCTTGTTTCTTCCCAATAATATACAATCCGTACTACGCTTCAATTTCAATGCAAAATTTCTATTGTAATTTTAAGATAGACGACTTTCGCGTTCTTCTAATTTTCCCCGATGGACGGAAAATTGTTTAATTTTTATAAGTATCCCCATTGATTAAAACGTTCTATTTATTAAAAGAGATTTAAACGTAATTAATTGAAAAACGTCGCGATAGTTTCACAATATAGTTTCACAATAGACGACTCGAGATCGATAGGTTCTTCGGCGCCATGAACGTTCTGGTGACTTCAACGATCGAAGCCGCGACAAGACATGTCAAACGGCTCCTTCAGTACAGCTACGTCAATTCGATCGCGACACCTCTACTGGTTAATGCCAAACTGACGATCGAAAGATCTTTGTTCAATACAAAATCGAAACTCTTCGATCCTAACAAACTTGAAACATTCGAAACAATTTCGATATTATTCCCAAGAGACGACTATTCGAAAAGTAAACTTCTCGACGATAAAATAAAATTCGTACACTTCAAGAAATAATTCTCTTATCGTCTCGTTGATAAGATGAGATTCGTAAGACCATTTCGACCGATGCAAAAGTTTTAACAAAGACAAGTTGTCCGGAAGTGGCGTTGATCACGATTACGGATCACGATTCGTGGTCGTGGATGAAGAAGAAGGCACGTTCGAGACTTGTTCGAACAAGGATGCTCGATCATGGCAAGAGGGATAGAGGGAGAGACAGCCAGAACCTACTTTAGAGAACCACTGTCGCTTCTCTCCCCACTCGTGTCTCGTTGCCCTGACATTTCCAAGACTTTCTACTTCTACGGGGGTTCACCGACCCCGTCGTATTCGGTTTACGATCTCTAGAGATCGTGGCTTCCAACGATCGCGACATTTTCCTTATACGATCCTCACAATACCGATCTATGCCCTTCTTACTCAAATGTCACGCGAACCGCTCTGTCGGTGACGTTTCCTTCTTTTATTCTTCCAATTTAATTACGGAGGTCCGTGAAAATAACAAAAAGTAGGTGCGTGCTCCCTAGACGGTGTCCATTAAGATTCGGATATTTCCGATCGAGAGACGAGATTATTTTCACGTTCCGTTTACGTGTTTCCGTCTATCAAGATCGACGAGAAAAAGAAGGAAAGAGGAAACACGAGCGAGAAGTAAATTAAGTATTTTTTAACTTGCCAACGCTTTTACAAAAGAAGGAAAACTAGGAACTTGCACTTAATCGTGTCTAACCTAACTTATCGTTAGATTCTTTAATGGGACGAAGAAAGGAAGGAGCGATGTTGCGAAGTCACGTTAGAGATTGTGCTCGTGGATCGAGAAACGTTTATGTAATCGATGATAGAAAGTACGTAATTGTTAGTGGTCAAAGCCGGAGAACGAGGCGTGGTATCTCTTTGCTTTCGAAGATCGCTTTTATTCGAGATCAGAAACGACGAAAGCAAGTTTTACGATTCTACTTAAACACCAGAAGTAGCGAATCCGTTAAAGCGACGGATTTCAGTTTTCTTCTTTCTAGGATTGCTAAGAACGTGTAAATTCCCACTTTTACTTTTAAACGAAAGCTATATATACATATTCATTAAAGGATTTCTTGATCGTTTAACAGCGTTTTTTAATTTCCAGGAACGCAGGTCAGAGCGCAAGACGAGGAAGGAGCTGATGGAATTGACGCAAATGCCGAGGAATTATGCCAGGATAGGCCAGGAGACGAATACTTCCGGTTGAACGTCGAAGGAGACTGCCGTGACGTCGTGAGGTAAATTTCCATCAAATCGTCGTACCTAATTCTTATTTTTAAATCGTCGTCTTTCAAATCGGAGAGAAACATTTCGAATAAAAAGAATACGTCACGATCCTTCGTAATGTCGATCCTGCAGCGCGTAAGTAACGCCGAAGGTCAGTGAAGTTAACGGTAGAAGCGATATTTACGAGAAAGATCGATCGTGGAGGATCGGACGGCGAATTCCTGTCTTGGGTTCCTTCGCGATCGAATTCCGCGTCGGAAGGTTCAAGGCGAGCCTGATACCAGATACAGGACTCGCCTTCCAGCCGATGACGACAGACGGTGTATCCTGACTCATTCGAACGGATAAACTATTTCATCGTCAAGGACGCGCGGGCAAAAATATTCTCAGAACAAGAACGCAAGATCCTGTCGCGGAACGTCGCGTATCCTGGAAGAATTCGACGAGTTTTTGCGAATCGTAAAACGTTATTTTGATTCTTTTATGTTCGCTCGTCCTTTTATACGGATTATATTACTACCTTTTTTTTATAGAATTCTTTAGGAAAGATTTATTCGCTTGGTTCTAGTGAGAATTCCATCGCGAGCCTCGTGAATCTTCCGTTTTTATTTCCGTTTTTATCGATTTTTGCGTGGGTTCGTTTATTGACAAAATAGCACTAGATTCTACGCGTAGCGGGTACAGTGGGCGTCAGTCAGTATGCAGCCCATTGAATCTTTTGTATTTCATTCACGATCGATGACAGACATTCGTTAAAAATAGATTTATTTTAGACTTTCTTTTTTACTGTTTCGTAATGTTCAGTACAATCTATTTGGATTTCTACCATAGCCAGATAATTTTACGATCAACTGTACATCGTATATCAGATACTATAAACTGTAAGAGGATTACAGCTCGTTACACGTGACGAAATATATTCCTATTCGATGTGACGAATACTCGGCAAAAATAATAGCATCGATAGAAAGAATAACAGCGAGGGATTTTTTAGCAGGGTTTTAAATATTTTTTAAATTGGAAAGAGTTAAACTTGAATCGCAGATGCGACAAAGCGAGCGAGATTGGAGTGACCAGATTGGCGACCGTACGATGCCCAACAGGTCTGGCATTCGACATCGAGCGTCAAACGTGCGACTGGAAAACGAACGTGAAGAACTGTGACCAACTCGAGAGTAAGCGATTCCTTTTGATTGCTAAGTTTAACTGAGCGATTTGCTTTCTGTCCGACACGAACAGGTGCACGAAATCCGGCCTGAAGCAAATCACGTGTCCCAGTGGACTGGCCTTTGACTTGGACAAACAGACCTGCGACTGGAAGGGCAAAGTCACCAACTGTGACAAGCTCGAGAGTAAGTCGATGTATCGACCAGGTTGAGCCGAAGTACCTGTCTCCGTCTCCGGTGTATCTGTTCCTCTGGGAATGCGTTTATAATTTGTTTATAATTTGTTCGACGGTTGTAATTTACGCTTCTTTTTCCCATCGATTAATTTTCTATATAATCGAGGAACAGAAAAGTAGGGATAGGTCGGTTAAACGCACTTCCCTTGGAAAGAACACCATTTTGAGAAGATTTTTCTTTCCTCCTTCTATTAAGGACGATGAAAAATGTTTCATAAGATACGGAGAAGGCCGGTTCCTTCGTAGATTCGCAACGTAGCCCGCACCATTCGTAAGGTAGTACTAACGCACGATTATTCTCGCCCACGTTTGAGATTCATCCACGATCCTTCTCGTCTCCGAAAGAATAAAAAGAAAAGAAAAGAAACAGAAACGAAGACAAACGATCAACGTCGTACTTCGCATCATTTCATCAACTCTCTGCGTATCGTTCTATTTCTTGAAAATTTTACTTTCTTACCATCGAGTTCGCGCTGTCGAATTTTATCAACGAATTAAGAATTAATTTTTTGCTTTTAATATCAACGTTTCGTTGATTCTTAAACAAGTATGTAAATCTCGGATTAAAATGAGAAAAGACTGGACTAACCAAGAACCAATATTCTTTCGCAAACTAAACGAAATTCTAATGATACAATATCGAAGTGCATATAAAGTTGGAACGGAAATACCTGAAGCTTAAACGCTCAATGAAATCGAGTTTTCTATACTTTCTAAAGTCACGCAAAAGCGATTCATTCGCAAGTTTGCTGAAATTTTTCCACCTCGTCACGGTATCTCGTAGTTACGCGAACGGCACAAGCGCGAACGTTCGATACGTTCGCCGCAGTGAAAATACACGACCATTACATGCGAGACCACTTTCGAGACGTTGTAATCTCCAGTCCGGCCACTTTCGATTCGCGGCCCAGAGACTGGTTTCGATTTTGAGCGAAAGTGCAACTCGGGAGACGAGAAGCTCGTGCCTCGAGCGCGATCTAACCCAGTTTCCAGCTCATCGATGCTCTCTTCCTCATCGATTCACGCAATTTTCTCGATTCACGTCGCATCACTAACACCGCGAATATAACAAGCTTCATCCATCTCGCCGATTCTGATCTAGTTGCTTTCTAAACTGTTTAAATTTATTCATTAAGACATTCCGTGCCATCGATATCGTTCGAATTTCAAAATTAAACGATCCAACAAAAAGGAAGATCGTTACGCTCGTTCGACGATCAAATTTTCCAAAATATCTGGCATATCTGGATCCAATCGCGTAAAAGATACCGAAAGAAAACTATTCAAAGATTCGCCGTTCGTGTCGACCATTAATTCTAGATTCAACGTGAAAATAGAGTTATTCCGTGCTTCGATACGTCGCGTATATCGATCTCCCGAAAACGATCCTCGGCACGCAATGACTTTTCAGCTTTATAGAATTCACGCTCACACGCTGTTGCACCTGTACATATCGACACCATATATACATACTACATACTCACACATCGACAGACGCACGATTCTTTCTCTTCGCGATCGCTCCAGGTACGAGGTAGCACGTTCTCAATCGCTGATCTCGCTCCTATTTTCTCTCTCCATCTCCCCCTCCCCCCTTTCTGTCTCTCGTCTATCCGTCTCGCTATACATACGCATATATCACTCTTTCTCTTTTTCTCTTTCTTTCTCCCGTTATATTCTGTCTCTGTCTCTCTTGCTCTGTCTGTCCACATCCAGATCGGTTTCGCTTCGACGATCTGGCCTCCTTAGAACGGCTCCTTGTTATTTAGTCGACTCGTTCGCTTTTACCGCTCGAAACCTGTGCGAAGTATTCGAGCGATCGATCATATTAATTCTCTCCTTCCCTCTTTCTCTCTCTCACCGGATTAATCTCATCTTACCCCGTTGCGAACGCAGCGTTTTCCAGCTGCCGATCTCTATCTTCCTCCGTTCTCGCGCTGCAGCCACTTTTTTTTTTATTTCGCGCACTCGTTGTCGTCGCAATCGAGTCGAATTCCTCCGCTTCCGTTTCGAAGCGCGCGTCTCACGCGAGACCCGCTTGCTCCGATTTGGTTTCGCGCGAGAAAAGAAACAGGCGACTGCTCATTTTCAAGGAAATGCAAATGGCACTTGGTTCGATCATCGAATCGTTCGCGCTTCAAACGGCGTTAAGTTTTATTTGCGATCAGAATTTGACAGATCGATTCACTTTGAACGGTGTTAAGCTTAATTTACGAGGAGAATTTTGTAGATTGTATCTACTAGAAAATCTACAAACGTTTATGACGTTTGCTTTTTCTTAGACAATTCTCGTTTCCAATGTTTGGATCTGTCTGGATTGGAACCGTACCGTAAAAATATTTAGAAAGTTTGTCGCTACCAGACAGCTCTATAATATTCGAGAACTTTATGTATATTGAAAATTTGTATTCGTCGTACGTACCGTGAATTATCGATCTATTTACTTTACAGCCGATTGATTTTAATATACGGTACAACCTCGTTCCTGTGTTCTGCCTTTCGAGCGTCAATGATCGTAACAATATATCCTTGTTGCGTCAGAAACTATTAAAAAATGACCGATTTTTAATAAACTCGTAATTTCAAGCGAACTAAAAAGCTCGGTAAAGAAATATTACCTCTAATTAGAATAACTGAAACGAAAAAGGCGTAGAAGGTAAAAGAGAAGAATTACAGAGTTAATAATTCAACCGCGAACATTATCTTGTTTCTTTTATGTTTCCAGCAAACTGCATTACGAGTTGAAAGCGCAGTGCCGCGAATGAAATTAAATCGGACCAGTCTCGTGTGCTCTCCGTCTATTTTTTTTTTTCTCTCTGCTCGCCATGCGTATGCGTGTACCTGTTCATACACGCGCCTGTACGTGCATATCTACGCGTGTATTGGTCCACTTGCAATTCTCTTTTCTCGCGCTCGTTCTCTCGACGCGTGGCACGTCGAGGCACCGTCTCACTTTTTATTTTTCCGCTGCCTGTTTTCGCCTTTCGCAACAGTCCATCTCTTCACCACGTATCTCTATTCTCTCTCATTATTATCTCAACAGTGCCTGCGTGTGTGTGTGTATCCATATCTCTTCTCATTTTATTTACAGCGACTCGCGAAAGTATTCGAAGATTTAGCATAGAAAATATTTATGAACATATTACGTATATTATACAGAATATTTCGTATAGTGTACATGATATATTCAGGAGAAGTTTTTATAAATATTCGGATACTTTCGTAAGTCGGTGTCTTTATTCGTAATAAATCATGGAATTAGCTACGTGCGAATCGCTGCGAGCCAACGATACAAACGATACTCTCGACGTGAACTCTTCTCGTGATGGGCAACGTTAGCTCGTCGATGTTTCGTCTCTCCAACACTCCGGCTGTCGCCATTTCGTGTCTTTCGTTCCGTCGTATTCCCAACGATCTTGAAGGTTTCTCGAGCAAAGAATTCGCCGGAGAAATCTGCGATTCTTTTTAGAAGATCTTCAAGACCGATTCACGAGGATTTTCTTTTATTAAATTTTCTAATTCGTTTCCTTCGTCACGCCCATCACGTCGGTTCTGCTACGCTTTTCCAGTCGCGAGACGACTAGAAATCAGAGGGAAATTCCTCGAACGAAAAGGAATTGAAGAGAGGCTAACGAAAAGGCCGGTTGAACGCAGTGGCGTAGGAACTGTTAACGCAAGGCCAAACCAAATCCTCTGATAAATTGCTTGATACCTTCGTGATTTAACCCGTGCCGTGAATAACAGCACATCGTTGTATATCCTTTACAAATAGCCAGAATAACGACGAATAAATAACGCGAACAAACAGAAACGAGTAAGAAACATGGAATCTCGCTATGGTATTCCAAAGTTAATTTCGTTACATTCACGATCGAAGACAATCACGAGGGTGTTAAGAAAGCTGTCCACGTCTGTACGTAAAGTCCACATGTACATAGATACCAGATTACACTGGCAGGAAACCGTAACTGGACGTACAAGATGTAATTAGTCCGATACTTAATATCCAAGCTGGCGAGGTACCGTAGCTTTGGGTCACAATTAATCCCGCACAGTAACAACCTTTAACCCTACCAAAGATTTTCCATGCAGAAAATAAATCGATTATTCTAATATTATAGTATCCCATCCCGTAAGTAGTTTTAACTACGACACCTATTATTTCCATCGATAGAGGGTTAATCGATTTCTTCGGGAATATATTTCTCCAAGTAGTGTCACAGGTTCCTGCGCCACTGGTGAGCGCGCCACGATCTTTTGTACATAAATTGGGCAAAAGTAAAAGTAGAAGTTACAGCTATGGTGAACGCCAATGGTCCCGTAGTAGCGATTGGTTGTCGCGTATAAGCCGACAAGTCGGCCCGTTAACGAGGATTACGTTTGCAGAGCCGCGTAAGGTGTTGCCCATCCTGAGGACCGACGAACCAGTCTGCCCCGAAGGGAAATTGTCGTGCGGTAACGGCGAGTGCGTGGACAAGGAGCTCTTCTGCAACGGTAAACCCGACTGCAAGGACGAATCCGACGAGAACGCGTGCAGTAAGTGTCGATTTAATCGATTCGCGATCGCAATCCGCGCTTCTTTTGGTCACAAGTGCGGATAGCGAGGTATAGCAATCGGTGACTTTCAGCGTCGATGCGAGGAAAATCTGTCGATACGTTACAGTGGAAACTTTGAACGTCGATCCTTTAAATTCGAATTTCCCTTTTCTTAATATCGCTTTAACGATCTCGCGAGAAAAGATGGTATAGTTGAACTTTAACGCAGTACGTTCACTACAATGAACAATGTTATACTTGTTTTACACATAATTTTATACGTTGATAATTATGCAAATTGATGTGTGCACAAATCACATACGCTCGTCGTTGACCAACAATGTATCGATACTACGCGTAGTTTTAATTTTTCTATGAAAGTTGAACATCAGAGACGTACGTTCTCTCTCGAGAGTCTTAAGACTCGCGTTAGCTTCAAAATTCCGCAATGATCGTTTATTAATCTTCGCCACATCTTCCCCCACAGCTGTGGAAACCGATCCAAATCGCGCGCCAGACTGCGATCCAACGCAATGCGTGCTCCCCGACTGCTATTGTTCCGCCGATGGAACCAGGATCCCCGGAAACATCGAGCCGTCCCAGGTACCCCAAATGATCACGATCACTTTCAACGGAGCCGTGAACGTAGATAACATCGACTTGTACGAAGAGATCTTCAATGGCCAACGTCAAAACCCTAACGGATGCCAGATCAGAGGCACTTTCTTCGTCTCTCACAAATACACAAATTACTCCGCCGTTCAAGACCTTCACCGTCGTGGTCACGAAATCGCGGTGTTCTCTTTGACCCACAAAGACGACCCACAATACTGGACCCAGGGAACCTACGACGACTGGCTGGCAGAGATGGCTGGAGCTAGACTCATCATAGAACGTTTCGCAAACATCACCGACGGTTCTATTATCGGAATGAGGGCTCCGTATCTTCGCGTGGGCGGTAACAAACAATTCGAAATGATGGCTGACCAATTCTTCGTCTACGACGCCTCCATCACGGCTTCGTTGGGTCGTGTACCCATCTGGCCGTACACCTTGTACTTCAGAATGCCACACAAATGCAATGGAAACGGTGGAAACTGTCCATCAAGATCGCATCCTGTTTGGGAGATGGTGATGAACGAATTGGACAGAAGAGACGATCCCACTTTCGACGAGTCCCTGCCTGGTTGTCACATGGTGGACTCTTGCTCGAACATTCAGACTGGAGAACAATTCGCCAGGCTCCTCAGACACAACTTTAACAGGCACTTCAACAGCAACAGGGCACCGCTTGGCCTTCACTTCCATGCCTCGTGGTTGAAGAGCAAGAAGGAGTATAGGGAGGAATTGATCAAGTTCATCGAGGAGATGTTGGCCAGGAGCGACGTGTATTTCGTTACCATGGTTCAGGTGAGTGAGTTTGATCGAGATTTGAAGGAATGTCTGATCTGCGAGGATGAAATTGCCTAGAAATACCGTGCGGTATGGGTTGGTTCAGAATTGGATAAACGGCGGCTCTAATAGCAGTTTATAGTTAAAGAAATTGTATTTTGATATTTGTTTCTTGGAAAGAACTTTTCTCGAAGCTTCTTTGACTTAATTAGCGTTTATTGCAAATTTTAAAAGAAGACGGAGATACAACATATTATTTAAAAATATTATATTTCGTGATACTAGACATTTTGAATATTATTTTAAAAAATTATATTTTAAACTTTTGGAAAACCTAAAAGTTATTTAAAGCGTCTTTGAAAATCGCATTGTCTTCCCTTTAAACAAGTTAAGCGGAGATTGTATTTAATTCCGGAGAGATTCGCCAAGACTGTTATTACGAGTCTCCTAGTTTATTCCAATTTATCTGCCGGTTTCAATCTCGCCGCATCACGACGTTTCTCATTCATGAGCCATCAAGCCTCGGGCTTGCTTTTATTTATTTCGCTTTGCGTCGATTTATTTTCCACTTTCAATATAGTCACGCGATACAAACTCTCTCTCTTTCTCTCTCAGTATTTCTCTGACTGCTCCACTGTATTTGTAGGATCTTGTACGATCGATTCGTAGACCACCGAAAATTACTTGTGTTAGTTTCGTTCTCGTTCGATTCTCGAACACGATTTCTACTTTGATTACTCTCATAAAATAAAAACGGTAGATTAAATGTGAGTATCTTCCTTATTATATCTAAGAAAATTAGAAATGAAATGACAGTAACATTAGATTAAATACGTTGGTGTCAAATCAGATTTCGAGACAATTTCAAGAATGGAATTAAATATAAACAATCAACCAAATGGTTCGATAATAAGCTAACGATCTTAAACCAAGTGATAACAAATGTCTCTGAAACTCAGAAAAATATGAACACCGCAAACAGGTCACTTTTGTCAAAAATGAATTTCATGCTCCGTCTGACCAAATACATTCTCGTTCTACTTACCACTAATCGAGCGAATACAAACTCGTAATACATAAATCCTTTCCCAGATTAGCCGAGCTACTCGAATTCAAGTTCGCGTTCATATAAGTCAATTTGCTTCAATTAGGGTTTGTTTGAATACAAACTAACGGGTTTTAAACGGATAACTAAAATAGCATTGCCATTTATATTTGTATCATTTATACGTCTTATGGAGAAGAATATCACAATTTAAAAACTGTTTTAATCCTCTTTCTATAGTAAACGGTACATATAAACGATGTTTCATATAGACATTCGCAAAACTCAAAAGTTATGATTCACATCAATTATAAAACGAAATGATATTTTTTAAACAATTCGATTATTAATAACTTCCTACTTCGAATTTTCTATTTCAAGCCGAGAGAAAGACATTATTAGCCAAGTTATTTCAGCCAACATTTGCCTAGAATCTCGTCTGACTATATACCTTCTCATACCACTTGCAGGTAATCAAGTGGATGCAAAATCCGACGGAACTCTCGGCACTGAGGGACTTCCAGGATTGGAAAGAAACCTGCGACGAGAAGGGCCAGCCCTACTGTTCTCTCCCTAACGCCTGTCCCTTGACTACCAGAGAACTTCCTGGCGAAACTCTTCGCCTGTTCACCTGCATGGAGTGCCCGAATTATTACCCGTGGCTGCTCGATCCTACCGGCGACGGTTTCACCGCGAACAAATGAGCACTTCATGGTAGAGATCTATAGATCGTGTGGCGCGTGTTCCTAAGAGAGACCACGCTAAAGTAATGCATCAAAAGGCTTTTCCTTGAAGAACACGCGCCGAACCGTCGCGCGGAAAACGTGTCGCGAACGGAAATAAGAAATCTCTTAGCATAATCGACTTGACGTTGTCTGGTTGATTTCAATTTTGAAAAGAGAAACAAGTGCAGTAGGATTCTGATGTATTTTATTATATGCAGATAAGTTAGAAATTCTTCGTGAGTTGAGATGTTTTTTCTTTTTATTGTGATATTATTGGAACGGAATTTTATAAGTGGGATAGCTGTTAAATTATCATTTTTGTGAGATTCTTGAGTTGCATTCGTGTTATCGTGGCAGAAGAGTATCGTGGGTCTGAGTTCCCCTAGCAAACGTTCGCGAAACGTTTCTGTGGTCGATTATGGTGATCGAAAGAAATGAAAAGAGAACGAAGAGGTTGTTTTTCCGTAGCATAGAGGAACAAGTTCTTCGATTGAACTTATTCATCTTTGTACATAACCACCGTATCCTTGCCCTTCCGATCCTTATCCCTTTCTTCTGCGGGGCGTTGTACGTATTGATCCATCGATCGGTATCGTCGCAGCGCGCCGAACCGTGTACACTGTACACTTGGTTAACGTTAGTGCTTAAGAGACGCGTGAGAGTAATTAAGTAATTCTTAGAATCTTTATTAAAGTATTTCACAATAAACGTTGTACGAAACTGAGCACTTTTCGAATTTTTTTCCAGACCTGTTGAATATATAAAGTGATTTCGAAATCGTGATGCAATTGGCAAGCTCGTGATAAATAAGTCGAACATGTAGAATCCTTCCTGGTTGTATCACGATTAAGGATAAAACCGAAATTTTTTCTACCTATTCCCAGAATTTTCAAAAACATCGACTTTTAATAACATAATTATGATAATTAATCATTTACATTCTTGTTTTCTTGAAACAAGCTTTTAATATTATACAAGAATTGATTCTTGATAATCTTAAATAAAAAAATATTTATTTACCTTATATTTTAAATAAAGAATAAAAAAGATTGAAGCATAAATTTTATTTCCTCTACGATATGATTTAGTTGCATTTTTCTCTTTTCGAACGCTTCTTCGTAACATTTCACATGGTAACCAATCTATTCGATGAAAAAAGGAAACAATAAAAAAGTGAAAAACGAAGGAGTCAATTTCGAAAACTTTCGAATGGAAGGAAATTTAGTTATTCGACACGATACGTTCTCCACAGCCTTGAGAGTTATTGGTAGGCGCCAGCTTTAAGGTCGTAAAATGTCATTACTGACTCGTCCTTCTCCTTCCCATGGAAAACCCTGGGGGCACCTTTCCATTTTGGACAACATTCCTTTTCGATCACGAGTCCTGAATCGTCGCTTAAATAAGCAAACATTCCTTGCACTTTCTTTGAACTGACAAACAGAAATGGAATTTTTTATTTTTGCTTCTTAATAAAAATACCTTGTATTTATCTTCCAGATTTTTCTCATTTGTTTACATATTTGCTTTGTTTATTTACATTTTCTGACTTTTATTTTTGTATAATTATGTGTTCATATTTATTTAAACTTTCTCAATTTGTTTATTTAAATAACAATAAAAATTGAAATTTCAGTTTAGAAATTCAAATTTGGATCTTTTATAAAAATCGGAAGAGGGTAGGTAAAAACGTACAAGTTTGATTTTCAACTTAACAAAGTATATTTGCCCGGTACTTGTTCTATGGCAACGTTTTCCTTAAATGGAATATTACTGTTTCCCATGAAATGCATTATAAAATTGATAAAATTTCATGTGATGCATGCGTACTATTTATATGTGACCAGTTTGGCTTAATCTAAATTTCAAAGTGGACCAATCACGATGTTTCTTATCCGAACATAGTGATCAAAGAATAGAATAAAACTAAAACTTTAATACTATGGCGTATACATAACATTTCACACTCGACATCTATATTCCATTCTACACGTGAGCAATGCACAGACACAATTCACATAAATGCAATAAAAGTCAAAATGAGCTGAGCCTTCTGTACCAAAATAAATGGTATAAATTGATCTTAAAGTGTAAGAAATATGTGAGAAGAGAAGGTAGCTATTTGTGTGTCCAAACAGAAACTTATTTAGAGATATCTATTTACAATTATGTTTATCAAAGAATTTATCTAATGTAGAGTAGTTACTCATCGCAGCATCACTTCATTTGTTTTAACATTAATTGAACGAACGATTTGTTTTAACATTAATTTAACATTAATTAAACGCTCGAACAATCACGCACGTGAATTATTTACTACCGAACAAATTATAGGTAGTAATATCTATTGTCACAAAAATCGTGCACACGTGTTCATAAAATCGTACAGATTATTACACCTTCCTTTCTGTACTATCAATAACATTTATAAACTAAAGAAACACACCTGTGAAAGTTCGATGTATGATATTAAAAAACCCTACACAAAGTACTTGGTATTAAAGGTATATTCTCTCAGGTCATATTCCGAGATAACTACAGAAGATGAACGCTCCACAAATACTAAGGACAATTAGTATAATGACGAACCAGAATGGTAGTGTGTCTATAACAGAAAAAATTGTCAAACGTTAAGATTGTCAAACGTTAAGATTACCAAAACGATATAAGGACGAATAAAAAGATTATTTAATTACTTACATCTAAACGGTATGCTATGTATACAGATTTTGTTATCCACAGAAATGCTGACAACCGCAGTTTCAGTGTTACTAGCAATGGTAGGACCATCTAACTTGGTTGGTAAGAATTCTAGGCCAGTTACAAACATACTATGTGCACCGGGTACGTGCAAAGCTCTCCTCAAACTGAATGCAATGTATATATCCACGCTACCAGAGAACATTGTTCCAACTGCCACAAACTTTCCATCATCCGAGACTGCCAAAGCAGACAGGGTTTCTTTATATGGTACCATCTTGACAACACTTCCAGACTCCACATCCCACATTTGAAGAAAACTAATATTCTTTCCAACCACTGCATTGGAGAGCATAAAAAGTTGAGCTTTTGATTTGTCCTCCTCCAGCTTCCTAAACCTGCACCTTTTATACATATATTTCAATCCATTTGGGGGTGACCAAGTTAAGTCCTTGGATTTAGAACCATTGCTCACATTCCATAGAAATGCTTTGCCATCCTTTGCTATGCTTGCGATCAGTGTGCTGTCTGGACTGAAGTCTATGTCGTCTATTTCTTTCGTGTGAGCATCTAGATCATGTAGTTTATGCAATTGTGGAAATTTCCATAGCCTTATATGACCATCCGTGCCACCAGTGACCATGAATTTTCCATTTGAATTTATTCTAACGATCCTCTGAAGTGGTTCTTCCTTGCTGTAGAAATTTTTCATATTTAGAGCAATTATTTTAGGAAACTTTGCGCACTTTTATAAAAATATAGTTACCTGAAATCTGTTTGTACACTATCTGCTGGCTTTACTATCAATTGAAGTTTCTTGCTCTTAATGTTTGAATTGTCATCCTTGACTTCCTCTATCCTTTCTTCAGGCATAACAGTTTCTTCTACTTTATCTATGTTTTTTCTGTGTCTAATGCCTTCCTTAGAATTGCCGCTGGCTCCTTTGACAACCTCACCATTCTTCACGCTCACCACTTTACTACTCACATCGTACAGCTGACAGTGACTCTCTTGACCAGCTGCAATCCATATCCTCTTTTGATCATTGTACGTTGTACAATTCATAACAACACTGGGACCTGTTTCATGTCTGGTCACTTCTTCCGCAACGAACTGACATCCATTGTGAGACAATTCAAATATTTCCTGTTCATGAAAAATGATTCAATTTAAACAAATTATGAAATTACTCTCATTTTTTATATGTATGTAAGAATGACTAAAAAAAAAAAGGGATTCTTACAAAGCCATTAGCAACCCCAGTCTTCGAGGATCCTCCACCACCACCGACCAAGATATGCCTACCCGTCAACATTTGCAACGTATACAGCGGAAAATTCACCCTGGCCAGCAGGTCACAATTATTTCTCCTGGAAGGCATATTGTTTCCAATTACTACACCAGGACAAACGTTCTTGCTTTCGTCACTGTCGTCTAGACAGGTGTCTATTGATAGCCAAGGATCATGACTAGGCTAGAAAACCGAACTTCCGTCGAGTTTCCCAATTTTTTTACAAGTAGCGAACGACAGTTACGGGACTCGAGTCTTACTCTCGACTTACGCACGCACGCTCAACACGGTTACGATAAGTCTTTCATAAAAACAGACAACTAGACGACAAAACAGTGACGAACACGTATTCAATCCTGTACTAGTTTGTTTCTTGAGTGCGCTGCAAGATGGCTATACTGTGATCTTCTAAGTAGACAGCTCAATATCGCAAATTTCTGCGAGATCGCAAACAGCAAGATGGCTGGCACAATTGTACGTTGTATTCAACTCCCAAGGAGACAATTGGGTAAGATTTGATGCTATTGTGTTTAATTCGTAACCATATTCACGACGTTTACGTCATTCAAGGCCAACCACGATGTAGGGAACATCGATGTTCCGATACTTTTCATATTTAAGAAGAATTTTGACGTTTTACGTTGTCACTAAAAGGAGGTTATGTAATGGAAAAATTTGGTTATGATTTTAAGGTTTCCTTGGGTCACCGTTGTGTAGCCAGCAGCAAAGAACATTTGCCGATGCCGCGCCCGAAGGGAAGGTGCGTGTATTTTATTCCCGCTTTAATTAGTGTTTGTCATATTAAAATAACGTAAATATGGAACGATTTGTGTTATTATCGTTTTTCTTAGAAAAAGGGTGGCCCCCTGGCTGACCAGGATCGTATCTTCACAAATTTGTACGGTAGACATGATTGGAGATTACAGGGTGCTCTGAAAAGGGGAGATTGGTATAAGACCAAGGAAATTATAGAAAAAGGTGCAGACTGGATCATTAATGAGATTAAAGTATCTGGTCTCAGAGGCCGTGGAGGTGCAGGTTTCCCATCTGGCATGAAATGGTCCTTTATGAATAAGCCCTCTGATGGAAGACCAAAATATCTGGTAGTTAACGGTGACGAGGGTGAGCCTGGCACCTGCAAAGATCGTGAAATTCTACGCCACGATCCACACAAGCTAGTAGAAGGTTGCTTAATTGCTGGCCGTGCTATGGGAGCTTGTGCAGCTTACATATATATTCGTGGTGAATTTTATAACGAAGCGTCAAATATGCAAGTCGCCATTGCAGAAGCTTATCAGGCAGGCCTGATTGGCAAGAATGCTTGTGGCTCTGGCTATGATTTTGACATTTTTGTGCAAAGAGGAGCAGGAGCGTACATTTGTGGAGAAGAAACTGCTCTCATTGAATCTATCGAAGGAAAACAGGGAAAGCCTAGGCTAAAGCCACCTTTCCCAGCCGATGTTGGATTATTTGGTTGCCCTACCACTGTCACAAATGTCGAAACCGTCGCTGTTGCTCCTGTATGTAATTATCATATATTTAACGCTATTAGGAAATATACACACACACGTGGAAAATCTTAATTCTAAAATAGAAATTTCAATATATAGACTATATGCCGACGAGGCGGAGCGTGGTTTGCGTCATTCGGTCGTATACGTAATCACGGAACTAAATTATTTAACATCTCGGGACACGTGAACAATCCATGCACTGTGGAAGAAGAGATGTCCATTCCTCTGAAGGAACTCATTGAAAGGCATGCTGGTGGAGTAATCGGTGGATGGGATAACCTGTTAGGTGTGATTCCGGGTGGATCTTCCACTCCGGTTATTCCCAAAAGGTACTTATATATATTTGAATACTGGAAGTAAGAGTCTATAGCACATATTGGTCAAAATTGGGTTAACAGCTATAATTACTCGTATGATGTTGCAGCGTATGCGATACAGTGTTATTAGACTTCGATGATCTCGTTAGAGTGCAGAGCTCATTTGGTACCGCAGCTGTAATCGTGATGAACAAACAGACTGATATTATTAAAGCTATTACGCGTCTTATCAGTTTTTATAAGCACGAATCTTGCGGTCAGTGCACTCCGTGCCGTGAAGGAATAAGTTGGATGTATAAAATCATGAGAAGGTACAAAAATAGTTCTATTTGTTAGCTCTTTTTATTTTATCTAAAAAAGAAATAAATTATATATTGGAAATCATGTAATGAATATCTGTCTAGGTTCGCCCAAGGACAAGCGGAGATACACGAGATAGATATGCTATGGGAGTTGACCAAGCAGATTGAAATGCATACTATTTGCGCTTTGGCGGATGGTGCAGCGTGGCCAGTTCAGGGATTGATCAGACATTTCAGGCCGGAAATAGAAGCACGTATTAAAGAGCGCAAGCAAGCAGTGTCCAATTAAAATAAAGGTAGAGAAACTAGAAACTATTGAACGTTTCAATATTTATTCACCGCAAAACAGTCGATTGTAGAAAGAGCAAATATATATATCTGTAAAATATTGTACTTATTTACAGTATATATATAAGTCGCATTTTGCAAAATGCGGTGTTGTTGAATTTCCTATATAATTTTACCGATAAAAATCATCTTCAACTTTCGGTAATCTAGTAAATAAAATAGATGGAAAGAACGTACTTTGTCTGTATTAATATAGAAGGAAACGTAATTTTTCAAGGTAATTCGATAATTTTTTACATACTGTAATAAGAGGAAAAATAATTTGGTAAAGCGCGTGATCCGAAAGTATTCGTTCTCTAATGGAAACTGAACGTGAAACGCGATATTTTACAATATCTTTATAATTTGAAGAATATCGGGAAATTAAAATAAAACTAAAGTAAAAGGTACTCAAAGAGAATTGTGATTTTATTTCAACGATAGCGGAATCCAAGAAAATAACAGCTTCTAATCTTGTTTGAAATAACATCGATCTTATTTGTTCTCACTGAAAATCCGAGATACAGCGAACGCTAAATCATAGCACATAATGTGACAGTTCGTTCCTGTATATTTGAACAAAATGTACAGGTTGATCCGATTATTAAATTTTTAATAAATTCCTTACTCACGGAATACAATTTTAATTATGATTCAAAAATAATGACAGAGGAACACCGTTACCTAACACCGTTACTAAATCATCCTGTACATTTCAACCTCCAAGTAATAGTATGTAACATTTTTATCGCGTCAAAGTATGTATTGTTTACATTATTCTTTCTTACATCGAATATTTCCAGAATGCAAAATATCATGTTTAAAATATTCAATACTATTAAGTACATTTTTGGATCGAATAAAGTGAAGAAGCTGTGTGAAAGAAGATGGAACGACTACGATGAAACAAAGTTCGACAAGAAGATAAAGGGTACATTGGCACACGATGTGTATACCGAACGATACTTTACATTTATTCGTTCATTATACAAGAAAAAAGTTTTTCTAGCTCTAACGTTTCCGCTGACTATGGATACAGACAATAATGTCGTTCAGATTACAGTACAATGTGCGTATACAATATACAATATATATATATGTATATACATACAAAAGCGTTCGCTCGATTTACAGACCGATGTCTTTCTCTTTCATTCCCTCTCTCTCTCCCTCTTTCTTTCAACACCACTCACACACACTGTCTCTCTCTCTCTCTCTCTCTCTCTTTCGTTCTCTCACACATTCTCTCTCTCCCCTTTTTCTTCTTTTGTCTCTGTGCTACCAAGTCGAGACTGTCTTTTGGAGTTTCTCCTTTCGTCCTTACTCTTTTCTCTTCTTTTATTCCTTTTTTTCTCTTTGTCTTTCTTTCATTCGATATATATTCGAGAGTTAGTTCTTCCCTTCTTTTTCTTTTACTTAAATAAAATTAAGCTAGCTGTTACAATATCGGGATAGCTTGCTATATTATTTTTTTTTCTTTCATTTCGTCTCTCGCCGCAAGCTATCCCGTTGGGTTAGTAAGCGCACACACTGTCTTTTATGATAGGTCCGTTATTACGTTATCTCCTTCCTACGTCTATCTATCTAAAATCTCTGTTCACTGATCTCTGTTTTGCCTGTTGCTTACAAGAATCCGGAGAGGTAACGAGAACTGTTTTCTTTTTGTCTTTTCATGTCTTCTCATCCTGTTCCATTCTCTCGTCCGATAATTTATTTAATAGCTCGCGATTATTACAAAGCTTTCGTATAAAAGATGGTTTTTGTTCCCTTCTTGCGATTTCAACTTTAACGTTGTTGGCGTTTATGTAAACCGTGTTCTCTTGAGCACGTCTTTTATCGTTAGGATCCACTTTCTTCCAACTTCCTCTAAAACTTCTCCAAAAGAACGCAATTTACGAAACTGAGTCACACTGAATCAAAATCCGTTTGAAACTATCCATTCTCCGTGTATTATTCAATGAGCCATACTAAGACAGATTACCAAATGATATAAAATTCGAATGAAAAGAATCGATCGAAGCTTCAGCGAAAGGGTTCGTACGATCTTCTGTCAGAAGAATCAAAATGAATAGAAATGATACAGCGGGATGTAAAAGGATATGTGATACAATCAAATGACAACAAGCTTCATCTTTGGCCCAGAATATAATTCCTTCAAACAATTAAAAGATCCGAAAGGTTTACCATTCTCATCACCTCTTCCAGATATCCCGAGCACGCGATAAAAGCTTATGTATAGCCCCGCTAAAGGAGACGAACGTGACTCGTAGCAAAATAATGTACGACGTTAATCTCGTTATTTCACTCGCTCGATTGTACTTGTTGCAAGTCCTGCCACTTGGACGCGGTCTTATTCGACGCGCGGGAACAAGGTACACGTACACGATATGGCTTGAAAGAAGCTCTCTCTTTCCCTCTCTCATACATATACACACACATACATTTATTATTTTTCACTCCATCTCCGATACACTCGCTCTCGTTCGCCGGACGCGCTCGCGCTCTTTGGCATGATCGTTGGCTATATCCTCCTGGCAAGATCACGCTTATTGTTGGAGACCTCTGCCGCTGGACCTGCGCCACTATTTAGTTTCCTGTATATATAATCAGCCATAAAAATAGACGCGTCTCTATTGCAGTTTCCTACGTCAGCCCCTTGTCTGCGCGGTTCTCGAGGATGAACGCTGGTCGATGATGATTCTTAAACATTCTTGACCTTTTCACAGTAGCAACAGAATAGTAAATTCAGAACCAACGATTTAAAGAACAATTATCCCTTTAGCCTTCGAATTTTTTGCGTTTCTGGTATTGCATATAAAAATACGTACTTTTAACCTTTTATAAGAAATAAATATTAATAACGTTATTTGATAACATTCGAAGACCACAGATGAAAAGACCCAAGTATCTCAAGCTATATCGTTAAAGGATTAAACAATTTTCGGTCACGATCTTGTCTTTTTTATTCTAGTTTGCGTCATGAGCGTTTGTGAAAGAACAAGTGGATGGATGGTGATTGTAGAGATTTCTGGGACGGTTGTTAAAGGTAAGACGTCGTTGAAAGTATGGTAGAATGGATGTTATTAGTCGTAGAATTGAATTTTGCTGATCTACGGGCTTCTGGGTAGCTTGGATCAGGGAATGACGTTACTGTAGCTATTCTACGTTTAGATAATCTGATTAAGAAATACACAGAAGATCGTTTGCCATAGTTACGGAAAGGTGACTGCAGGCGTTTCTAATTAAGGGAATGAGGGTAGATCGCTTGGCGTTAAGGGGTTTGCGCTACTCTGTAATACAGTTTCCATATTACATTTCAAAGTTTCGTTATATCTCTCTATTGATAGAACGAAGCATTTGTTACATAACTGATAAATATTATTTAATTCCCTTTGATAAAAGGGAAAAAGGAAACACAAAATAGCAATCATCTTCGTTAAATGGCGTTAACTAATTGCCCATGATATTTCGAAGGAACTATTTCGATCTTGCATATTCTATCAATAGAAAGTAAGAAAAAAATAAACAAAGAACGAACCCTCTTCGTACGCTGGAAGAAGATCCATAAAAGGGACTGGGTTTCGAGCGTGCTTTCCTTCGAGATCAGAAGCATAAAGATTCCCAGTCGCAGGGGACCCGAGTAATAGAAAAGACCGTCGGCTTTCCTTGTTCCTATCTGCATCATAAATCAAGGACACGAACGATAACGATCCATTCGGGCTTTCGCGGTTGACAGTTGCATCAATCTTCTCTCGTGCGCGCACCAGTGGCAGTGACTGTTCGACCGACCCGTTTACAGAACCGATCAGGATCGTTTCGTCGCCCCGTGCCACGTTGATGCTTCGATCTTTTTACGCTATTCATCGGTACATCCTGGACGAGAATCTACGCTTCCCCATGGGATAACCACAATACCACCGATTCAGATCGAATCACGCGAATTCTAATCGATGCTACGTTATTCTAAATGAGAATTGTGTAATGGTTCTTAGGAGGACAAAATTATGGGCAGTGATGTCACGTATCTCGTGGAATAAGTTTGATAACGAAACGAATGAAATTCTATAAGCAAATTTCACGAACTATAAATCGTTCGATTATCCTCTTTAACGTAAAGTTGTAAAATTATAAAAAAGATAATCTTGTACGATGTACGACCGTCGCTTCGTATCGACTCTCCAATATCAATAGCGAGTAAATCGCGGTGTAAAAGGAGTTGGCGAACAGCACTCTACCCTGTGCAGCTCTGTTCTAGATCGATCGCGCGTCGCAACAACGGATGAACGCGTCAGGGATCAAGGACGGCCTGAAACGTTCCTCGAAGATTCGTCGGAACACCTGCAGGCTGTCTCACGCAAACTTTCGCTTCGTCTCGAGCCAATTAACGCTGTGACGCTCATAGTTCGCCATCCATCAATCTTCCTCGTTTATGATCTACGACGTTCGGAATATCACGGGTGAACCTGTCATTCGTTGAGAATCATCCTGGAAACGATCCCGACAGATTCACCGCGATATTGCCAGCGCGAAGGGCCTCGAATATCAGCGCAGACCAGACGCGACACCAATCTCGGAGGACCAACCGAGAGGTCTCTCGTTTGTTCGCGAGTCCAGCGACCTGGTCACAGGGATGGGTACATGTACGATGGTCGAGATCGCTCGCTGGCGGATGGAAGGCACGGGGTAAGGATATCAAAAAGGGATACGAAGGGTGATGACAGCTCGTTTCGATGCTTCGTGGACCGGAACTATCGGTCTTCTTCGGTCCAGTCGCTGGCTGCCCAAGCCGGAAGTGGAGTCTCATATTCCCAGCCTGGACCGCAGTAGCGCCACGCGTGCAGGTACATGACCAAATCGGATGGTTTCGGGTCTCTGTACTTCACTTTGCACTCGTAGCAGTGCGGATCTACCGTCATTTTGTCGTTCGTGAAACTAGAATCTGGCGGCTCTGATCCAGTCTGCGTGCCTACCGTCACCTTCAGCGATTGTTCCTGTTGTTGTTGCTGTTCCTCCTCGCCTAGGCCAGGCGTCGAGGATGGAGAGGATCCATCCTTGTCGTTGCTCAACGACACGCGTTCCTCTATGTCTAATTTTGGCTTGAACAGACTCATCTCCGAATCTCCATCCATGCCAAGCCAATTTTCTGCGTTGTGGATGCTGATCAGATCTCTGACCAGCTCCTGATCGGTCTTCCCGATGTTACCACCCTTTCCTTTCTCAGGACCAAATACAACGTGATTGTAGAGAGGATCGTTTACCACTGGGTAGCCCAGGTATTGAAGATGGACACGGATCTGATGCATTCGTCCCGTTTGAGGCTTGCAGAGCACCACGGACGACTTGCCGTTGTAGCTGAGACGCTTGAAACGGGTTACACAGTCCTTCCCTTTCTCGGAGACTTTGCACACGCCTATCTTGTAGGATACTACCTCGATCGGCTCGGAGCAGACCACTTCCTCTTCGGGGAACTCGCCTTCCACTCTGCAGACGTATTGCTTGTGAACCTGAAATAAGAATTTATGCGTTGATCGTATATTACCAGATTATTCTAGGTTGCAATTCCTCCTATACGTTTCTCAATTTACCTTTCAGGACCAGTGGAAGTTAACTTTTAAAAGGACTGTCAGATTGTGATCATTTTTCTGATATCAGTGCGATCTATTACAATATTCGATTCTATAGGAAATGGAACAACGTATATATCGCATTCTAAAAATTGTGCTAAGTACCGACGTCACTCTTTCAATATTAAGATTAACATTCCGTTGAGAATCTTATAACACGACTTTACGTAAATCTCTACGCAGTTATTTAATTAAATAATAAGTTAAACGTTATCTAACTTTTCCACTAAGCAATTAATATAGCAGTAATATAGCAATAGCACTTATGAATTACATGTACTACTGAAAATTATTACGAGACGGATTCGATTCTCTTTTAGTATCAAAGTTGACATTCGATCGGGGCCATTGTAAACAATATCTCGTAAAAGTCGTAAATCTTCACAAAACACGAAACGCTATCTAACATGTCTTTTTGTTCTTATCCAATCCGGCTGTAACGGTGTTGGGCAGAATTTATTGGAAAATCCGCGGATCCAAGCAGGTTTCCCTCGCATAACACCGTTACGAAACGAACCTGTCTGTTTCTTATTTGGTGCTCCATCTGCCTCGCTTTCTTCGGCGTTCTACCGAAAAGGAGAATACCGCTGGTCAGTCTGTCCAGCCTGTGGATTGTCCTCAGGTTCTTCAAATTGTATTCCTTCGCCAGAATGAAGACTACCGTGTTGTGTCGGTATCGTCCGCACGGGTGCACCTGCAATTCCAGGATCGGCTCGGTTTATTT
>NT_176515.1:762511-769154 GCF_000188095.3 Bombus impatiens
TTATTTGCCGAGAAAACAGAACGCGAAGCGGAAAAGAGGACGAGGAAGATAGAGGATTGTGCAATTGGTCGAGTTACGCGTTACGGTTAAAAATACTCGGCAAGGAGAACGAGAAAAGCGGAATGGGATTATTGTATTATTGTATTTACAGACACCAGAAGTGTTTCTGCAAGAGGTGCTCCTCTCTTCCACCACGAACATTCTTCCACCATTTTAGCTTCTAAGCTAATCGTTTCGTTATCCAACATTGTTATCCGTTTCACTGTTAGAGTATTCTTCGTTTGAAATAATTTTTCTTTCACCGATTTACAATTTCTCGGGTAATATTTTACGATCGCGTACCATACGAATCAAGTCGCAATTGAAGCGATACTATAATATTTCGTAGCACATCCGAATTCTCGTGCATAATAAATTTTCACAGAATAAAACGATGCAGCAATGATCATTCGTCTGTCGTAATCGCGTGATTTTCCCTCTACGATTACTTTCTATGTTTGATACAGAGAATTCCAATAAAACACTGGCTACGAATTAACGTTGAATACACGTTATATGTTCCAAGTATAAAGACATTCATGAAAAGAATACTCGAAACCATTTCAAAAGCAAATCTCCACAAATCTATTCGTTTACCGGTTGACCATGTTTGGCATTGAAGTAAATCGATGCCAAAGGAACATACTCTGAATAAAACGAACGATTTCTACAAATACGATTAGCATTTGAATTAATATATTGGCAATCCCATTACTTTTCAACCAGACTGTGTACCGTGGACTATGTACATCTCTACGGTCAATACCATTAAATTAAAAATGCTTTCCACTAACCACATCGTTCACTAGACAAACTGACAGGACGTACAACGGGTAAACATGTAACGTTAGCGAAAAGCAGCAGTCTTAGCGGTGTACGATCGAAATTCGAAGCTAAGCGCGATTGCACGACGCCATTATGATACCAACGATGGTTAGGGCAAACGATTTGACGCGAATGCACGTGCAAACAGGCTGGCTGCATGCGACGTCGACCAATTTCTCCCAATTCGAAGAGGAAAAACCGATTGACTCTATAACAAAAGGGAATGATTCGATGATTGCGCGTTCGTGTCAGCCGCAATATGGGCACAATGGTTGATCCGGAATTGTCGCGTTGAAAAATGCGATTAGAAAGAATTTCTGGAATGAGCGAAACGCTTACAATGGTTGAAAGGAATTAGATTTCGATTTGTATTTATATTAAAAATATAACAAACAGACTGTGCATCTGTGTGCATTTACGGAAAATTTAAAAGCGCGAAAGTACATTTTTGTGTCTTAAAATCTCGTAGCCGAAAAAGTTGAAACGAAAGAATCGTTACGTGTAATTTCACGCTTTCCTAGAACGTTACAAGTATTTTTATTTACTGAAACGAACGATCGAGACACAAAAATTGCAAGAGCACGGCAGAGTCGAGGCAAATTTACACATTTGAAAGAAAATGACGGGGAAGTGGCAAAAATACGAAGAGTCGAGTAGCTACCTTGAGTTAAATACCTAATTTACCATTAATTTTCTTAGCGATAGAGAATTCCAATGACACCGTGCATCGCTAATAATTTCCTCGCTCTACGAAAAACTTCTAACTTCTCTTGAAGGATCTTTTGAGTACAATTTTACTTGCACTACAGTTACAACGACGAAACTTCCGGAATAGATATACTATACTCCATCGAGGAGGCCTACAAAGCGACACGTAGTTCAAGTAACACTCGTTGCCAACACTCCGATTCATTAACGCCAATCTGTCACTATCCTAATCGCGGCGAAGCAATATAACAGCGAAGCACTCAACGCTGATTCGACACTTGCACTCGTGTTTTATTTTTCATATTACGGATATTTGTAACTTGCTAGTGACGTTTGCAAAGTACAAATAAAATACTAAAATCTTCATACTATCACAATTTTTGAATATAGACGTAAGTTCGTTATACTGTACGAAAAAGAGCACGATACATAAACAATGCGTTCTACGGTACAAGAAAGAACACGACGCATAAATTATAAATTCTTAAAGTATGTAAACGAAGAATGACATTTGAACATCACTCTTTAGACATACGTAAAGCATATTTAAGAAAGAAAAAAACTAATAGAAGAATAAACATCCACGTTATCCAAATTGTCTATAAATATTTAAAGTAACGCATACATATTAATGTGGGATAGTGTGACATCGGGGAAGGACGTGGCGCGAGGGGTAATTGTTTATTAGCGTTGTCAAGATACGTTGACGTTGTCAAAGAGCGTTGCGAGCGTTACCAAGGTATGCTTAGGAAAAAAGCGAGCATGGAAAATATTGTAACGAGAGTCGAGAGAGTCAGAGTTGAATTTATCGTGGTCGTGCGAAGATCGTTGCGTTGTTGTGTCGTAAAAGTAGTGAGTAACGAATACGTGAAACGGGGTTTTATATTCGATTACGCGCGAGTGCGAACGATATTGCATTAATCACACTGTTGCCTACAAACTAATAATATAACATTTCTACATTAGTATTTCATAGATATTACAACCACGATAAGATAAAGACAAGCGAGTGTCAACGTGAGAAGAAACACTTGCAATTCACGGACGTAACGATAAATTTAAAGGAGTTGTCCGAGCAATTCTGTGGAGAATGTCGATAGGTTGATAGGCGAGGGATCGTTAGGGGCATAAATAGTACATAAACAGGAAGTAGCAGGCCGTAAAGACGCGCTGACATCCGAGCGACGACGAGAACCACTCGATTTACCCGATAATCCTGCTCTTCGTCTCGCTGCTCGTCAACTAACCCCTTTTCTATGTCCTCTGTCACCCTTTCCTTCCTCCTTTGTCGCTATCGTATTGTCCGACCCACTCACTGAAAGCACCGGATGTGCTCCACGCGGATATATATCGCGAAAACCTCGCTTCCTTCCCTGTTCTTACTCCTATTCTTTAGGTCGAACTATTTTCTATCGCGGTAAGAGGATTTCGCGGCGGACTTAATTTTTTAAGGCGATTGCCGATGACGAAAATCGGTTGCTCGACTTCGCGTCTCGTCCCTTTCCTTTTTCCTATGCGATCAAAATACGCGAAATCTGAGAGTCGTCGCGATAGAAATTTTATCGTTTCAATTCCTTGGACTCGTGTATTTGCGCGATTATCTGTGACGATTATGCGTTACATAGTACGAAATCGTTTCGATACGCGCTCCTCTAATTTTTGATTTAATCTTTACCTTTCGATCCTCGATATAATAATAATCTTTGGTTTACTTGTGATTTTTATATGCGCGACTCTGTGAAATTTTAAATAATAAATTGCTTCGATTTTCACATTTTTCTGTTTTCATTTCATCTCTACTTTTGGGTATTTTTTTAATTTTGCTCTTTCGCACTTGCTCTTGCTTCTGACAGAAACGACAATTAAGTATTTTTGTATTTTTATAACGTTACATTCGGTGCCATCTTATTTTACTTCTTCGTTAAATTCAATCGAATGAAATATTTCCGATCAAAACTTTACAAGTAAATGGTATTAATTCGGCTTCTATTTTTTAAGCGCGTAATAACGTTACGCGTGTTCATTGAATTTCAAGTGTATATCAATTTAACGTTTACAGGATATAAAGCGCACACATACACACACAGAGGGAACGTGAAACGAGTTGAATACGTAAACTGTTTGGCGTAGTCTGGCGAGGGTGGCGATCGAATGGACTCGTAAAATCTAACGCGCGGAACAAAAGCTTGGAAAATAAAACTGATCCGGTCTGTTGTTCCCGGGCGTAATTAAATGATCATTCCGCGGTCGCAAAAATGTTTTTGCGGCAATTAACCGAACGCGCGGAATGGTAATTAAGCGTCGCTTAATGTTTCTCTTTGGCTTTGATCCACGTACGAGCGAGGACCGCAAATTAAACGGGGAAACAAAAGCGGGACACGTCGAACCTGAAAGCCATCGTGACGAACCGAGAAACTTTGTTATAAGTTTCAATTTCGTGGCAGTTACCTGCGGATCGACGAAACCAGTTATCGAATTAAATTATTTTCCTTTCTGTTTACGTCTTTTACGAATATCAACGAAATAATAGCTTCTCGAATATATTTATAATCCTTTCGACGCGAAGAAATTCTAAGAAATCTTTGATTTAACGACATTAATAAGTTTTCAATTTCTCGCGACTATTAAAATCACCGATGTTTATTAATTATCAAATTCTAGCTTTAAAATTTATCTTTCAAGAACGTCAATTATTTAAAGTCCCACAAGTTATCCAATCGTTTAAAGATTCCATAATGTTTGACAGAATTTATTATCTATTTCGGTACAATTACGTTAACTACAGAGTCTTTTTGCCTCGTCACGCAATCGCGTCATAATTGAAAATTACACGGTCGTATAATACTCGCTGTAAATTATTATCCCTCGTTACGATACAATCGAGGATGTACGATTAGAGTCATACGATTATAAAAATCACTGGAATTCTGTGCTTGGTCGTTGGAAACATCACGGCAGAAGCATCAGCGAGATAAATCATTCGTTCGCTGAGAACCGGTGAAAATGTCATCGAGAGATCATTAAGGATTTCGCAAACTGCCACGTGATCGATGTGAGAATAATTTGAAAAGAAAAATTGCCTCGGTACGCTGACTTTCTATTTCTATAAAACGCTATAGTATGTAAGCAAGTAAGTACCTTGTATATTAAGTATACAAACATGAAATCTAATCTGTCGAACGTTGTAATCTTTATCTTGATAGAACAAAATGGATCGTACGTAATTCGATAAAATAATACAAGGTGGTTGGTAACTGGCAGTACAAGCGGAAAGGGGGTGATTCTACGCGAAAAAAGAAGTCGAAAATATAGAATAAAAATTTTTCGTTCGATGCTTTGTTTTCGAGAAAATCGACTTTTAATTTTCGCCCGGTACGCGTGCACTTTATCGCGTCTCGTTATAACGTATCTCACTGTAGATCGTTGTCTCGATGGAAAAATTAAAAAAAAAAAGTTTTTATTCTATATTTTCGACTTCTTTTTTCGCGTAGAATCACCCCCTTTCCGCTTGTACTGCCAGTTACCAACCACCTTGTATTATTTTATCGAATTACGTACGATCCATTTTGTTCTATCAAGATAAAGATTACAACGTTCGACAGATTAGACCAGTTGCCAACCACCCTGTATAAAACGAAAAATGTTGCGTATCTATTATTTCCTTACAAAAGGAAAGAAACTTTTCGGACGACCTAATACTTTGTTCGAAACTGTATGTATCTTTCAACTGCGATAAAAGTCCGAAATTTTAACCGTAGAGAAACTCTTTACATTCGAAAATTCGATGAATTTGCATTTGGACGACACGCGGCAAACCGTAATTGCGCTTTTATCGTATTAATTACAAAAATGAGTCACGAGCAGACGTTTGCAAGAAAATATTTTTCGCAAAAAGAAGAAGAAATTGTAACGTGTTTTTTTAAATCGTTAAAAAAGAAATACGCGCCGAGGCACTTTAAAAGATTAATACGGCAAAGCAACATTCACGGCGGGAATTTGGTGGGAAAACAAGAGAATCTAAAGAGGTAAACACGAGGAAGGATCGCAAATAAGAAGACTGGCGGGAAGCGAGGAGAGACGAGCCGGGCAAAATGAAAAGCAGTCAGCGTGTACAAACGCATTACAAAATTGCCGCGTGATTATTCATAATTGTTTTGCCACGTCGAAGGCCGTCGAGTCACAGACGATGAGCAAAGCCCACCGGCGCGTCAAACTGCAGGTAGAAAACATTAGTAGGAAAAATACAGCTGCACGATGAACGTGCGGTTAATCATATGCCAACGAAATGCATAGAAACTTACCATGACACGATAAGAAAGAAAAAAGAAAGATAGAAAAAGAATACAAGGAAAAATGAAACATGCGGCAAGTATGAGAATATGCACGACGATTGAACGCTTTTTTCTTATTACGTATTTCTATTCCACTCTTTTTTTTCTATTTTCATTCTTTTTTTACTTTTATTTTTAAACGTAATTTCACGTTCTCGAGTCTGGAATACCTTCGATTTAGGAATAGCAAGCTCTGTTTCCTTCGCAGTTTTCGTTACGATAAATTGAAGGATTAACGGTGTAGAAGCTAACAAGTTCGGTAAACCAACTTGGTAAATTGTAATATTTTCCGTAGAAGATACCAAAAGCTACCATTGGAAGAAAGACGGAAAAAGAACATTCTTCTCCATCGTCGATAAATTCTTCATTTAGATTCCGACTACGTTACGCAAGGATTCGACCAACTTCCCAGAATTGGATACAATGAAGATCGAAGGTATTCCAGCGAGTGAATAATTTGGGTTAGTACAACCATGGGATCTCGAACAGCAAACAAACACGGATTCGTTCGGATTGATCGCGCGGCCGAGGCTTCGGGCCAAAAATAATCGGCCTGGGCCGCAGAAAGCGAAAGGCCGAGCGAACAATCGTCGTAGTCGCGCGGACAATCGGCCGCGATAGCAAAAACAGATAGGCGAAACTACTGCAACCGAGTGGATGCTCTCATCTGTTTCTTTTGCTCTTTTTATCTTATTTTATTTATTTTTTCTTTTTCTTTTTTTTTTTTTTTTTTTTTTTTT